>NC_083875.1:24667551-24976122 GCF_032452875.1 Bos javanicus
TCTAGCCATGTGAATGAGCCATCTTTGAAGGAGATCTGCCCTAATCTATGACCAGCTGTCTTCTGTGAGTTTTGCCTACATTGCAGACTGATGAGGAACTGATGCAGACTGATAAGCTTACTATCTTGGGAGTGGTTTGTTGTGAAGCAATAGATAAAAAAGGAGATGGGGCTGAGAAAGGGATGCAAACTATAGGGTTTAATGCATTGGCAGACATTACCTATCAGTCACCAGACTTTTTGCCTCTGAGCTCAGAAACCTTATCAGCAGTACTCTGAGCAGTCATTACCAATTGATCAGGGATGGCAAGCAATTTGTCCTCTCGGGGCTAAGTGGCAAATGGCTAGCAAGGATGGTATAGATATTAAATGAGCTAAACCCTGGACTTGGGAGTTCTTTTGGCCACATTCCATTCTAGAAAGAGAGGGACATCTCCATGCAGGAACCTGCTTGGAGCCTGATTGCATCAGGAAATGGAAAGTTGTCACCTGCCTCTTTCATAGCTCACTAAGTGGTGGTCACTCTTCTCACTCTAGGTACCCCTGCAGTCAAGGATAAATGCATCTACCATGTTCCTCCCTTCATCACTGGAGGCAGCCTAATGGATGTCTGATGGGTTACACTCAAGTGACCCTACTACAAGTAGTTGCCTGCATTCTTGTCAGTTTCTAGGGTTCTCTCAAGCCCTAGCACCTCACAGGGTGCCTGGCAAGCTGTTGATCCTGAACATATTTATTGAATGGATGTGGCCAAGGGACGGGATCAGTCCTTTTTATCTATTCCTACTACCCAGCTCTTAGCACACAGCCTGGCACATGATGGGTGCTCAACAAATGCTCGTTAAATGGATTTTGACAGCATTATTTCCAAAATAGTTGCCTGATGAACAAGTGGAGTCTCTCCCTCCCTAAAAAATATCAACTCCAAACAGAAGCATAATAGAGCTGGAGCTCAAAGCAAAATTATTCACAAATTCCAAGTGCCTCAATCCATGGGTTTTAATGAAAGTCATTCTGCAGTTGAGAATGTTGTAGTAATTACAGGCAAGCTAATATCTCTGCCATATGGTTTGAAAGCAGGTCTGAATTCTGAAAGCCATTATCAGCAGTTTTATTTTCTGCTGCTGCTTCTCTGCACCCCACCCCCTGCCTGTCTTTGTCTCTCTCTCTCTTTTTTTTTTTTTTTTGCTTTTATCTCTTTCTTTCAACCTCATATTCCCTTTCTCCAACACGATTCTTCCTCACTGCCCTCCGTCTTCCAAGCCCCTGTCACATTTTTAAACCTTTGACATGAAACCTCCAGTAGTTCTGAGGAGTAAATGCAACCCCCAGAGTGGGTCATGACGTAGCATCGCCCATGCTGACCCACTTGCCGAGAAAGAAAACCAAGGGTACTCTGACCCCTTGTGAGTTGACCGTGTCACTCTGTCCCTCAAGTGTGGTTGCATGATTGATGGAAGAAGACTCCAATTAATCTCTATGCTGCTGACTCACCCTGGTGCAGGGGTTCTCAACCCTGTGTGCAGAGAATCACCTGAGGGGCTATTAAAAGAGTACTGATGTCTGGGTCCTACTGCCTCAGAAATTAATTGGTTCAGAACATTATGGTCTATAAACCTCCCCCAGATGATGCTAATATACAGCCTAGGCTGAGAACCCTGCCCTGGAAACTTAGCCTAGGATAAATAGCAGTGGGATCTGTCTTTCTCCTGTTGTTCACCTGGTAACCCTCAGAAGTGAGACAGTGCAAACAATGATTATCTAAGTCATGCCAAATTCAAGCATCTATGGCCCTAAATGCAACTCTTTAATAGCTACCCATCTGTTTAGCTCAAGACTCATTCACAAGTGATTTGATAAAGTCTTACAAAAGCCCTGGGAAGAAGGCTGGGCTGGAGTTAGGATCTTTATTTTATAAATGGGAACTGAGATATTAATAGTAAGATCATATAGTAGATGGGTTTCCCAGGTGAAACTAGTGGTAAAGAATCTGCCTGCAAATTCAGGAGACATAGGAGATACGGGTTCAATCCCTGGGTCGGGAAGATCCCCTCGAGGAAGGCATGGCAAGCCACTCCAGTATTCTTGCCTGAAGGATCCCATGGATAGAGGAGCCCAGCAGGCTACAGACCATAGGGTTGCAAAGAGTCGAACACAGCTCAAGTGACTTAGCACATTTGCATGCATATAATAGACATGTCTTCTCTAAGATCAGGCCTCTTTCTGGGCTGTATCACACTGTTCCCTTTTCCCTCCTTTAGGATAATTATGGGAGTGATGCCTACCCACCTAAGGTCTAAGGGTCAAGCCTTCCCTCTAGCCTGCCCGCAAATACCCACTATAGAGATAATTGCCCTGAGACAGACTACAAAGATGGGTGCCCTGTTTCTAGAATTCCATTGTTATTCTCCCCTAGAAGGCCAAGAGCCTGGTGTCTTTCCTCAGCAAATTAGTTGATAAGATTAACTAATGATCCCATTGGAAGGTCAGAGAGCCTTGAGGCAACAATGAAAGGGGAGATGGCAGGAGCTCAGAGCAGCAAAGCACCAGCTGCTTAGTCAGGCAGAACAGAAGACTCAGGGGAGCCTGGAGCCAGAAGGGGCTCTAGAGTGTGACAATTTGGAGTGGGTGTCTTACATTTTTTGGAGACATTCTTGCTAATTTGGGACTAGGTGTTGAGACAGCTGGGGGTATAGAAGAAGGAAAAAAAATTACCAGGAGATTGAGGGCATATCTGGGAAACCTCATTGGGAGAAAGTACCACAGAGCACAAGACATTCGGGAAGAGACAGAATTGGAAATTCTCAGACAATATGTAACATTTGAGATTTTCCCAAACATTGGTCAGACCCCCTCTTTCCGGTTTCTCTTGCCAATGTTAAGGCAAACGGGCCTTTCTTTTTCCACTGTCTTGTTCGCTGGGAGCCGCGCTGGGCAGAGACTAGCCCTGACCCTTCTGTCTGGAGGAGGCAAACGCTGGAGCCAGCTGGTGCCTTGCATATATGAGCAACTTGTCCAGATGCATCTTAGGGATCTCATTAATCGAGGTGAGAGCAGTGCTTCCAGGAAATCAAGTCATGAAACTTACCCAGATGCTCAGAATTCAGAGAAAGGCAAGGATTACAGACTTGGCTAATAGCAGAGGTTACAAAGTGATGGCCTCTGCGCTGTGTGTGACCCAAACGTGCATTTTGTTTAGGCTGCCTGGTGTCGACACTCCAGTGTTCTTGCCTGGAGAATCCCAGGGACGGCGGAGCCTGGTGAGCTGCCGTCTATGGGGTCACACAGAGTCGGACATGAATGAAGTGACTTAGCAGCAGCAGCAGCCTAGTGTTGAAAAACTGAGATTTTGAGATACATGCTCACAGGCTCAGGTTTTTACTAAAAAATATGAAGATAAAGCAATGTTGAACATGCACTTCCACATGGGAAGACAATAGCTGGAGCGACGTGGCTGCCCCTTCATCCAGGACAGATGCTTCACTCAGCACTCTCACATGAAGTGTCCAAGGGGGACTGGCATCCCACCCATTTTATTTCCATGAGCAGCCTAGTCCCTGTTGGAGGGATTTGAGTTTTCATTCTTTAAGGCCTAGTGCCTGGGTGACACAGAAGTTTCACTTCACTTGCCAGATTGAATTGTGTTATTGGCTCCTGAATGGCTATGTTGGAAAAAGATTCTTGGGTTTACTAGAAAAGAGCCACTATTGATTGGTGATGTCTGCCACAGGCAAGAGATGTGGGGCTTGTTATTACCTGTGGTCTAAATATCAACCAGCCTTGCCACACTCCTTTCCCAATGTTGAAGCTGGTCTGTGGCCCCACTGAACACCTTCTAGAAGGAGAGGGAAAGAGAGAGCAGGGGCAGGAAGAACCATAAGCAAATCTCTGGGGGAAACGACTGTCTAATGGATACTTTATCGTCTATGAAGACCCTACAGGAGCTCTGCCATGTAGGTGCCTCAGAAAAATAAATGCCAGAGATATAGTTGTACATAGGCTTGCAGTTGGGTAGTTATTTTATTCCTGATAAGAGAGGGAAATGAAGTCTCAGAATTCTGCTTGTGAGGCAGAGCCAGAGGAAAGTTCTTTCTTTGAGGGTATTTCTCTTCAACCACTATTAAGTCCCTGAGGCAAGAAATCTTCTGGAGCTGTCGGATACCCATTGTGGGCCAGCAGGAGCTCCTAGCAGGGCCCATTGTATTCACCACTGGCCCCTAGCTGCAGTTACTTCCCCCAAAGCCCCTGTGAGAATAATCCATTCCACCTCAGGAAGCAGAAGTTGAGTCTCAGAGAACTTGACTTTATCAAGAAAACTCACCTAGTTGGTAGGAGACCTGCATTTAGAATCCAGGTCCTCTGACATCCACTTCCTAGCTCTTCGCTTTATGCACATGGATAGGTGGATCTAATCAACCACTACATATGGAGGACTCACCACCTGCCAGCTTTGTCCAAACACTTTGTATGTTATAACAACTCTCTTGAGCATATTGAGAAGGACTGTGATTATTCCCATTTTACAGATGAAGACACTGAATTTTACAGGTGTTAGAAAACTTGCCCAAGTTCACACAGTAAATGAGCTTGATTTCAAGCCTATGCTATTAACCGTTATGCTCTGTACTGCTGCCCAAGTGAGAGCTGGACCACCATGGGATTTGCTTAAGAAAATGATCTGCTGATTCTCCAGGGGAAGAATAAATCAATACCTGCTCTCAGCCAGGACATGCATTCATGGAAATGCCTTTGCGCTCCAAGCCACGGCATAAAAAATATTTCCAGTACAGAAACCTGTGAAGATTTCATAGGATGGTATCTGAGAGTCAGTTGAGGTGCTTAGCAGAGGGGGGCTAAATGAATTCAAGACATAAACGGTCTCAAATGTTTTTCTGTGAAAGGAATCTCATGTTATAATGCAGTACACTGCGTAATGGTCATTTGGCGCCGAGAAACAATAGAGGATAGCAGTGTTCCCTGGAACTAGATAAGGGTCCTGGTGCCCCAGCCCCTTAAAGCTGAAGCCAGAGAGCAGATTTCACACAACAGCTGTGTTTGGGGTGTGGGTGGGGGGCTCTAGTCAGGGGTGGTATGAATGCAATCCTGCCAGGCCACAAAAATCTAAGTAGTATTCAATGTTTGTGAATGGTGTGGTCGGTGATTGTGTGGACTGTGAAGCTGAGGCCAGGGGACTGGGGTTGCTCCCTTCCTCTCTGTGATCTTCAATTTCATGATTGACTTTCTTCTTTCTTTTCTGGAGAGAGGTCTGCATTCCGTTTACCTATGAGGAACTCTTCACTACTGTGGGCTACCTATGAAGTTCTATCAAGTTCTATAAGCGATGGAGACATTTTATTTCCCCAGCCCAACACATGTGCTAAGTGGTTTACAAAATTAAAATGAACCCTTTCTTCCTCACTGAATTTTTACACATTTATGAGGTATTTTGTTTTAATTGAAAACCAGTAGGCATCATCCCAAAGTTATATAAAAGGGATGAATTATTTTATAGAAGGATCTATCTTTGAGTTGTTTTAGAGTATGTGTTCAGTTCTGTGATGAAAATTATTTGCTTGACTAAAAGTTGATATTTGTTTAGTTGTTAAATCAGGTATGACTCTTTTGTGACCCCCATGGACTGTAGCCTGCCAGGCTCCTCTGTCCGTGTGATTTCCTAGGCAAGAATATTGGAGTGGTTTCCATTCCCTTCTCCAGGGGAATCTTCCTGACCCAGGGATGGAAGCCGTGTCTCCTGTATTAGCAGGCAGATTCTTTTATCACAGAGCTACCAGGGAACAGGGTAAAAAAATCTGATATACACTACCAAAAAAAAAAGGTCGGGGGCGGGATGGGAAGGGGAATTCCCTGGCAGTCTAATGGTTAGGACTCTGCACTTTGACTGCTGAGGGCACAGTTCAGTCCCTAGCTGGGGAACTATGATCCTTCAAGCCACATCATGTGGCCAAAAATAATAAAATCTAGTATACAGGTACTTTCCATTGTGGGTACTAACTATTTTGATGATGTCATAACTCCAACTCTGACACAGAGCTGGGTACGTAATAAGCACTCAAGAAATATTTGCTGAATGAATCTTTCTCCACGTGCCAGGACTATTTTTCCAACCATTTATTGGACATCTGTCTTGATTTGCTGTTGTTCAGTTGCTCAGTTGTATCCAACTCTTTGCAACCCCATAGACTGAAGCACACCAGGCTTCCCTGTCCCTCATCTCCCAGAGTTTGCCCAAGTTCATGTTCATTGACCTGGCGATGCCATCCAACCATTTCATCCTTTGCTGCCCTCTTCTGTCTTGATATCCTGCAGCAACTTCAAAATCTACATTCATACACGATCTCACTTTTTTCCCTTTAAATGCTGTGTCTTCTTCTCCATGAGCATATGGGTAGTTAAGTGTGCAGGGGACTGAATTGCCCTCATTTAAATTCTGTCTGCCTCATTGAGTTATCTGTAATCTTAGCTCTTTACTAAACTTCTCTTTGCCTCATTTTACTCATCTGTAAAATGGGTATAATAATAGCTCCTACCCTAGATGGTTGTTGTGAGAATTAAACTAGCATGGATCTGGCACATAGCAACACGTGGGTAAATGTTAAATGTTACTTAGCACTTCCTATTTTAGCCAACCACTTCTTGTGTTAGGAACTTGACCCTCAAGCTCACCTTATCTTTTCACTAGATCCAGTCTGACTTCACCTTTCCCTGTTTCAGTCCACCCTAACACTGCCATAGTACAAATGCTGCTTGTTTTTGAAAGACCCCCTTCCCTTCCAGCACAGCTTCTGAAGACCAGGGGTTTTTTTCTAAACTGATTTCCTTCCCCTATTTCTTAGCAGCCACCTTCCTTTGCACAGCAATCTAAGCCTTTGATGAACTGCCTTCCGGCTCCAAGTCCACATTCCCAGCCCAGCTCCAACCATTCCAGTCTCGCCCCGTCTCCACACTTCAGCCACACTGGACTCCTTTCTGCTTCCAGAAAACATCAGACTTCCATTCCTCTTGGCCTTTATTATTCGTCTCTGATTCCCTTGCCTTTCTGCTTTCACTAATATCATGGAGGTAGTTTTCTTTGGTAGTCATCCTACAGAAAGCATTGGACCTTCAGGTACGTCATCACCTAACTCAGTTGTAAAACTCATCATTTTGCTCCTCTTCACCTGCCTTTCTCCCTGTATTGGACACAAGCTCTTTTAGGGCAGAAATAGGCCATGAGATCTTTAATCATTTTTGTGTTAGTAGGGCCTGTTACAGGATTTCTGCTCAGTTAATTTTGTTTTTCCTATTATAAAATTAAAATGTTCTCATCAGAAAAGAAAATCTTTATAGGAATAAATGATTTAAGATGTGAAAGTTCCCTGTAATCTGCACCCAATGCTATCTCCTGCCAAGGTTTATGGACATCATTTCTGACATCTGCCTTGCAAACAATGTTTTTAAATGGAATAGGAGTAAATAATCATGATAATGTCCTATTAAAAACTGATTTTTTTTATTAGGTATGCTGGTACTATGGTAGACTTTAAAGCAAATTGTGTTTCTCTGTTTTAAAGAAAATATGGAAACATCTGCTTTTATAAAAGAGCAGAACTGTTATTCTGTAATACCTTCTATTTTTATAGGATGCCTCTTATCATAATTTCTGCTCTCTGCTTGAGAAAGGGAAATATAAATGCACAGAGAAATGAGAGGGATATTAATTTCTCTTTTGAACCTAAGGGGGAAGCACATGGTTCTACCAAACTTCCATTAGGCTTTGAAGGCAGAACGATTTTTCATTTGGAACCCAAGCAGAATTTCAAAGATGTTCAGCGCTGGTGCCCTCTCTCCTCTTCAGTCCCTGCTGAAGGCGGGTGTAAGGCCAGCAGAATCTGGGGGCACACGTTTCACAAGAGGGCTGTGTGTGGGGTGGGGGGCTCCTCTGGCTGGCCTGGGGGTGAGGTCCGTCTGCTCATCCTCCCCCACTGCTGGCCTGGGGGCCCCCTTTCTGATCCTCCTCCCTCCTTCTGCTGTTTCCAATGCTGAAATCATCTGGTTCTTCAGCTTGTTCCCAGTTTCTTTAATTGTCTCCTTGGAAGCTTATAAAGACTCATTTTGGTGTCTGGCCCATAGCTATTTAAAGGCACGTATTTTAACCTGATAGTTTTATCTTTTCTTTTTAAATTTTCCCTTGAGTTCATCATTCTTCGAAACCACCTTGGCCAGACAGCTCGAGTCAGGGGTGCTCCTCCGGGTTTGGAGCCTCTCGATGGGATCAGTCTGGCTGCCCAGACTCACTGGATTAATTGAAGCCCTCCCGCCCAGGCTGTGAGCCTGGCCGTCCGTGTGAGCACAACTTCGAGCGCTGGCGCGGCAGCGCAACACGCCGCTTTGAGTTGAGAAATTCCCGCTTGATGCCCTCTCCCTCCCACTCCCGGTTGCTCACTGTCCCTCCTCCCGTCCACCAATAAAACAAAGAAACCTGAGAAATAATCTCTGAAAGAAGAGACTGCGCCAGCCTTGATTGTCACACTGGCCTTGAGCCAAGCCTGAGCCTGCCTCAAAAAATGAACCCAGGAGGGGAGCTACTGGAAGGCAGTCAAAACCCTTGAAAGTTAGGTCATGAACACCCCCCCACATCAACAAACTCTCACTTGCTCTGCCTTCCTTTTCTTTTAAAGGTAGAATGAAGTCTTCTAAGACAAACTCCAGAATGCCTTGTTCATATAATATATATATAAAATGAAATTGAGAATATGTTTTTACATGTAATAGTGTGTGTGTGTAAACGTGTTTACAACCTGGCTAGAAAAAAGTATCCTGGGTGAAAGGTCTCCTCAATAGCTGAAAGTGATGTTTATCATTTTCAAGCATGTCCGAATATTTGTACTACTTATATACATGTATTCACCAACGGTATTATATACTGTTTAGTATGCTATGAAGTTTTATAATATTCCATATTTATGAAATATTTGATATACACAATCACAAAAAATGACGGAGCCAGGAGGTCAGTATTCTGTTTATATGCCTTTATGATAATGAAGGCATGAATAAAATCGTCATGAACAGGTGATTTTAATGCATTCTCACTTGAAATGCAGATGTCAACTATGAGGGAATGAAGGTGCTAATTTATAGTTTTTAAAAAACTTGTGCACAGAAAGTTAAGAATGTAAGTGCAAGCTTAGCAATAAAAGGAGAAGTGAAAACACGCAAAATGGGGGCTTGGGGGGCCCTTTCATCTGTAACTGAGGTGGTCTGCAAGAAACCACGGAAGCTTCTGCTAATTTGAAATTCCACCAGCAGTGAAAGAAAACTCTGCTGGATTATTGAAGAAAGATCTTGGCACCTTATGCCTGGGAAATGAAACTTTTCATTTTGCAATTGGCTTGTAGGTTGGATACAACGCCCTCCCTCCCATCTTTCAAAGACTGAGGAGCCGACTGGAGTTAGAGATGTGGTTTGCATACGCTGCCTAGTTGACAGCAGCAGATCGACAGTGAAAGGCTAATTAACTAAATGAAGGCAGCAAAGAAGTGAGGTTTTGGCAATGACAAAGCCATTCATTGAGCGATGTTTACTTCTACTTGAGCTTAAGTTCTGTTTTTAATTAGCCTCAGGATGTTTTTCTTGCAGCCAGTTAGAAGGAGGTTCTTTCCCTTGTCAGGTGTTGCATCCTAGAATCGGATGTGGTGAGGGGAGGAAAACCCCAACACATTCAACGTGAGCCAGAATCACCAGCAGTCTCTTCCAAAGTCCCTTCCCCTTCCTGTGCTAGAGCCTTAGAGGTTCGGACCCTCCTGTGGGAGACCTGACATCTCCTGTTGGATGAACTGCGGTTAGTCGTTAACTTGGGGGATAATTCTTAACACATACAGGTCCATCTTGCTGGAGCCTGAGCTTCCAGTTGGATTTCCTTGCCTCCAGTTGATCTGTAAGCAGCATTCCTGGATATGACCAAGCCAGCCCACCAACCCAGTGAATTGAGTCAGATGGCATTCTTTTGCTATTTATTTGTCTTTTAAAAAAAAATTGGCCTTATTTTATAGTTTTATTTATTTATTTTGGCTGTTCTGGATCTTCGTTGCTGCTCCAGCTTTTCTCCAGTTGCAGAGTCGGGGCTACTACCGTAGACATAGTGTGCAAGCTTCTCTTGTGGCTTCTGGGCTCTAGAGCACAAGCTCAATAGTTGTGGTGCACAGGCTTAGTTGCTGCATGACATGTGGGATCCTTAAGGACCAGAGATGGAACCCCATGTCTCCTGCAATGGCAAGTGGATTCTTTACCACTGAGCCACCAGGTAAGCCCATTTCTAAGTGGGTTTTTTTTCCACTCCATTTCTTGAGACTTTGTAGGCTTTTGAAGCTTACCAGACTCCTTTTATCTAGGTAGCTAGAATGCATGTGTCTATTTATGAACAGGAACACTGAGGCAAAGTAGTATTTTAGCCAAGCTCATGTGGAAATTGTGGAGAAAACAGACAAAGTGTCAAATCTCTTGGAGCTTGACTGAGAACTGGGCCAGAACTACTGAGTTGGGATGCTAATTTAGTACATAGAATGGGGAATGGTGGATAGAATGCTCAGGGCAGAAAATGTGTTTGGTGAACAAGGTTGCTGGTGGTGTTTACTAAGTCATGTCTGACTCTTGTGACCTCCTGGACTGAAGCCTGCCTGGCTCCTTTGTCCATGGGATTCCCCAGGCAAGAAATAGAGTGGGTTGCCCTTTCCTTCTCCAGTGGATTTTCCGTACTCAGGGATCAAAGCTGCAGTCTCCTGCATTGCAGGCAAATTCTTTACCACTGAGGCCCTAGAGAACAAGGCTGGGTCGTCATTAAAATTTAGAGAAAAATGTCAAGGAGAATGAAGGGGTAAGCTTTAGGAGTAGGGGCAACTAATTTGATTTAGAAGGGACCAGGCATTTGCTGAAATAGACAATAAATACGTTGACTGTTTTTTAGAAGTCATGATGGTATGACTTACCTCTGCTCTTTCTGTCCCTTCAACCTGTTCAGTGCAGGCTAGTGAACCCTCAAGGCCTGGCTTGGCCCCCCAAACTCCTCTCCCTCCTCTCCACCCATGCCTGTGTGGAGTTTAGTGGCTCATGGACCCCTGTGATAATTTTATGTGTCAGTTCAACTGGGCTAAGGGATGCCCAGATAGTTGGTAAAACATAATTGCTGGGTATATGTGTGATAGTGGTGTGTGTGTGTGTGTGTGATAGTGTTTTATTTGAATAGATACTCTGGGTAAAGAGGATCATCTTCACCAGCGTGGGTGGGTGGCATCCTATCTGCCTGATAGAATGAAAAGAGAGCGAAAGGGGGAATTTGCTCTCTGCTTGAGCTGGGGCATTGCAATCACCTTTGGGCAGTGGTGCTCCTGTTCTTGGACTTTCAGACTTGGTCTGGATCTTGCACTATTGGCTTCCACATTTCTTGGGCCCTTGGACTCTGACCAGAACTTACACACCACCAGTCGCCCAGGTTCTCAGGCCTTCAGATTTGGACTTGAACCACACCACCGGCTTTCCCAGGCCTTCAGCTTGCAGATGGAAGATGGGACTTCTTAGCCTCTCTGATGGCATTAACTAGTCCTCATTAAAAAAAAAAAAAAAAATCTTCCCTCTGTCTGTATATCCTGTTGGCTATATTTCTTTGAAAAATCCTGATTAATATACCCACTGAGCACAGTAGTACATCCTTTTCCAGGAGAGGTGGCAATTTTCTGCCTTTATTCTCACTCAGGGTAGTAAGCTCCTTAAAGGACAGAAACCACATGATTATCCTTATTCCTTGACCAGTCAATAGTGCCAGGCACTGTGATGGCTGCTTAACACACATGATTTCAATGATTCCTCACAACAACCCAATGAAGCAGTGTTTTCGTAATTCATACTGTAAGGGAGCTGGGCTTGAAGGGATTAAAGTAACTTGCTCAAGATCACACAACTGGTAGGTGGTGGAGTCAGGATTCGCTCTTGATCATCATGCTACCCACTGCCCTAGCGGTCAAAATATTTGCTAAAATTGCATTGGCAATTTGCCAAAATAATTGGCAACTTATTTTATTACTTGTAGTAGGTGCTTAATTATTTGATTTCAAAACTCAGTCAAGCTGAAAAGCCACTTCTTCCTGTTATTCAGTCCCTAAATTGTGTCCAGCGCTTGGCAACCTCATGGACAGCAGCACGCCAGGCTTCTGTCCTTCACCATCTCCTGGAGTTTGCTCAAATTCATGTCCATTGAGTTGGTGATGCTATCCAACCATCTCATCCTTCGTTGACCCCTCCTCTTCCTGCCTGAAAAGCCAAGTATTTGCCTAAACAGTCACTCTCATAGACACTAACATGAATGCGGGGAAAAAAACAACCCTCAGCATTATTATCAGGCGAGCAAAACGGTTATGTGTCCTCACAGGTGGTGGTAGGGGTCTAAAGTCGTATGGTTTTTATTAGCTAAGATATCTGCACTTTATATTTTCTTTATTACTGTAACAAAGTTGAAGGAAGAGTCCTTTTTCTGGGAGAAGGGTGGATCTGAAGGGAGGAGATGAAGGAGGGAAAAGCAGCTTCACTTTTTATGAAGACTCATGAATTTACCTGGATGTGGCAGAGACGCCATTCGTGCAATGGTCTTTCAGGGACAAAGGCTCTACATCTGGTTACATGAGACCCTCAGAGATGCAGAAGGGGCTGGAGAAGTGTTATCACCTCAACTGACAGATCTCCATCTGAACTTTGGGTAATGCCTCTTCCTGGGAACCCGAACCCCCACCCCCTCTTTACCATCTCATCTGCTTGCACCAAAATGCAGAACCACAATGGTCCTAGGGACAGTCCAAGCCCCTAAACAAGGTCATTTCAGCCCCTAGTC
The DNA here is from genome assembly GCF_032452875.1 of Bos javanicus. Lineage (NCBI taxonomy): Eukaryota > Metazoa > Chordata > Mammalia > Artiodactyla > Bovidae > Bos > Bos javanicus. The sequence continues at coordinate 24,680,428 of NC_083875.1, forward strand.
AACTTAAACTCTTGTAATCTGCAAAAGAAAGAAACCTGGATGCCTTAAAGTTCAAAAAAATTCTACTCCCATTAAATCACCCAAGTTAAAAAGGAAGCTGATCATTTTGACTCTGAGCCACCTTGCCGTTACCACCCTCACCCCTCTACTTCTTACTCTGGACTTTTAAACAGAAAGATACCCTGAGTCAGATTCCATGGGGTGGTGGTTAGGAATGAGACTGAAATTAAGAAAAGAGTCTTAGCTTTCATGATGGTCCAAGTTCATTTACCTCTCTTCTCAAACACTGAGCACTTTGCCTGGGGGTGAGTTTGCTTGGGCTCCCTTTGTGTGCAGCCCTGCAGCCCTGAGTTACAACAAAAGGGCTTAAATTCTCATAGAAGGCTGGCTGGCTCCACCCAAGACAGGAGGCAAGTCTGTGAGGTGAGTGAGTAACTACTTCACGCACCTCAGGCCAGGCAAGGTGTCTGCTCTGTTCCTTGCCTTCCTTGGAAAGGATAGTGCCTCACCTACCTAGCAGCCCAGATATAGGTGTTGAGGAACAGTGAAGGCAGGTGGGGAACGGAATAAGCCCTCAGCTCTCCTGGAAAACTCAGCCCCAGTCTCTCTCTCTTTGAGCTTCATTGGCTGCTACATTGAGCAGAGAGTGATTATTCCTAATCCAGGTATAAGCAGTGGAAACATTGATATGATACCTTTTCCCAGCTCAGCTGAGGTCAATCAACTCAACAGAAAGCAAGAAGCAGAAAAACTCACAGCATCCTCCTAGCATTGATCTCCCTTTACAAATGTGTCATCGCTTAGCTGTGTCCGACTCTTTGTGACCCCATGGAGTGGGGCCGCTTCTCCGTCCATGGGATTTTCCAGGCAAGAGTACTGGAGTGGGTTGCCATTTCCTTCTCGGATCTTCCCAACTCAGGGATTGAACCCAGGTCTCCCACATTGCAGGCAGACGCTTTAACTTCTAAGCCACCAGGGATCTCCCTTGAAGGTGTATTGAGACCTACTAAGTGTTGAGCACGGGCTAGGTTTCTGACAAATAGGAATCCAGGAAAGCCTCCATTCTATACACTGTTCAGATAACTGAGGCTCAGAGAGAGAACGTGATTTTGCCCAGGGCTCATGGTGGAGCCCAATCTCTTTGTTTCATAGCTGAAGGCCTTTCCCCGCCATGTGCTGGCTTTCCAAGACTACCAGACTGCTCTTAGATCTGGGCACCAGGAGTCCCCACCCCAGGCTCCAGGCTTGAGAGGGCCCCTCCTGGGAGGGAAAAAGTCTGGGAAACTGGATAGTTCTGCTACCCAGGGACGCCTTGCTGCCCCCTGCCCCCCTTTCATTTTAGACTATACACTGGATGCCTAGTCTCCTGGAACTCCCTCACCAAGGGGTCCTAGCTGGAGTTGCTAGAGGTAGCAAATAATACAGGCTGACCAGTTAAATTTGAATTTTAGATACAGCAAATTTTTTTAGTATAATTATGTCCCATGAAATATTTAGAACATGCGTAATGCTAAAAAGTTATTTATCTAAATTCCGGTTCGACTGCATCTTGCATGTTTTCTGGCAACCCTAGTCCCAGCCCACTTCCAGGATTTGGCTGTTTGAGTGGCGCTTACACAGAGCTTGGACGTGCACAATTGAGTGTCCAAAGGCAGGCAGGCAAGGGCCCCCTCAGAGCCAGAAGGAGCCTGAGGAGAGAGAAAAGGGGGCCAACTGGGGCCCTCCATTTGTATCCTTGTTAGGAATGTGCTTGTACCCCAGACCACACCTAAAGCATAGACTGCTTTATCATCTAACTAGCTTAGTTTTCATTTGTAATTTCCATAGTCATGAGTTTCCAGAACATGACCCCTTTCGTCAACCTCACCTCCAGCTGGATCTTGGGTGAGGGGCTGGAACAAGGTACTCAGAAGTCCAGTCTAAGTGATGTTTCCATGTGGATACAGATGACTTAAAGGGGCTCTCACTCTGTAAAAAGGACAAGCTGCTGGATGTGCGGGCCTGCATTTTCAACTTTTCTGTGTAAAGGGTACCTGGCCATGAATGAGATGCTACACTTCTTGAGTTCATTTTTTTCCCCCATTCATAACATATGAGAAATATCCCAGCCTCCTGGAGTGAGTGTGAGGGTGAAGTGAATTAACACATGAAAGTATCCAAGCACTTGACAGGTGTCGAACCTCATAAATGCACTTGGGTCTGCGTAGTCAGGAGCAGGCCTCTTTTTGTTGTTGTTGTTGTGTTTAAGGCTCAGCTGGACCACCCACACTTCCGTTTCCAGCCTAGGGCCCTTGGATCTTTCATGAGGCCGAGATGGCTCCTGAGTCATGGAGCAGCGAGGTCACCTTCATCCAAGCCTTCTGGAGTATTTTGATCAATGAACCCTAGGAGCATGGCCTTCCAGAACCATCTAACTCTTACATCTGCAACTCAAAATTACACTACACCATGGGACCTATGAGATGACTTCTGTCTGGGGGACAAGGAGGACCCTCCTCACCAAGATAGGGCTAAGTCACTCATCAGAACAAAGGTCTGGATTATTCCCCAGAACTATGTGAAGGCTACTAAGATCAAGTCTTACTAAGAATTATTGAATAAAAGCCCGACTTCTTTTCAGTGCCAGGTGAATAAACAGAAAAGCAAATCACTCCCAACACAGGGTTTCTCTGGTCTTCACTAGTTGATGTTTTCACATCTTCCTAATTCATCCCTCCTTCTTCTTCCCCTCCTCCCAACAAATTAGCTTCTAGTCATCAGCTAGAAATCCTCAGAAAAACCTTCAAGAGGAAGGTGGGGCATTGTGAAGCAGGAAACAAGGACTCTGATGTCAGAAAGACTTGGGTCCGAGCTCTGCCACCTCCGCATCACCATAGGGAAGCTACTGAACCTTTTTGCATCTCAGTCTCTCTTGTAACAGTGATAATACTACTTACTTTCACTTAGCACAATGCCTGGCACCTAGAAGGTGCTTGTTAAATGGGGGCCATCATTATTGTAGAAGGTAATGCCCAATACATATAAGATTATACTTTATGCTCAAGAAAGCATAAATACATGAATGAATGAATGAACCACTTCCTGAAAGGTTGCCTTTTCAAATTTTTCAGGATCACAAAAGCAGAAGTCAGCCAAAGGCATAACTTGGGGGTTCCCTCCAACCCTGAGTCCCCAGATTGGAGGGCTCCTCTGAGCCTCTGGCTTTTGTGATTCGGTCTCCAGCTTTGCCTGACAACGTGAGGCACACCTCGCTGCTGGCTCACTGTGGTTGTCTGTCCCCACCTCCTCTATCCCTCATTGATCTGGCTCACGTTTCCCCGTAACCATCCTTGATTACCTGCAGGACTAAACAAGCAGGCAGCCATCATTAAGAAATCGCAGGCGCATACCTTTCAGATAGCATAATCGCCCCACCGGCTGGTACCAGTGCCCCAACAAGCTTCCTGCTGTGACCCACTATGCAAACAGTTCCACCCACCGGAGGTGAAAACAATTCTACTTTTCAGGGCTGGAGAAGACTGATTTTATGCAGCAGAATCCTTTCAATTATTCAGGATGCTGCTGTCTTTTTTTAGTTCAATTATTCAGGGGTTTCTGAGTACACGATTGTAAATTCAGCATTTGCTGGCCGGAAAGCCCAGACATGATTGGTTGAGATTCAACTTGGCTCTGTGTTTCTCAAACGTGACAGTGAATCTGGACAAGAGAAGTGGCCATCCTTTTGGCAGAGAAATAAGTGCAGAGAAAAATTTATCTTTAAAAATTTTTGATTCACAACCTGTGGTTTATGCAGAGTGCTTACTTTCATGATCCTTTCCCTTTCAACTCACTGGCAGAAAGATTTTTGGAAATCAATAAACAGCCATCCATGTATAATGAGAACACTTATTTCAGATACTATTTTAGTAGGAGACAGAGGAGAATGTATCTATGTATCCTCTCTTGAATATTTAAATTGAGGGTAAGCTACCTCCTTGGCTACCAAGATGCCACATTTCCTGGTTTCGGATGAGGAAGTAACCTGAAGATGAGGTGGCAGGGTTTCCATGTTATCTTTCACAGAAATGACTTATGTAGCACAGAGAAGCATGTGGTTTACTCTCAGGAAGCACATCATCACTGCTGGTGGTAAGATATTTAACACTTACCACCTGTCTCTGTCGCTGTGCTGAGTTTTAGTGAGAACTTCCGGAAAATGATAATTCCTCCTCTTGCCTCATTTATTCACTCAAACCTTCACTGAGCATCTCATATGTGATTTTGGGTTAGACAGTGGGGATACAGCAATAGACAGATCCCAGATCCTGCCCTTGGGAAGCCTATAATGTATGCAAGTGACCAATATTAAAGAAAAATCATGAAAAATCCAAGTTTATTCACTGTGATTAATATTGTATTGCAAAAATAATTTTTAAAAAGGGAAGAAAAAGAGCATAAGATTAGGAAATTAAGATGGTAAACTGTTGCAGGAAGATGTTGACAAAGTCATGAATTGCATAGCACAATTATTTTTTTATCTCTAGACGCTTGCCCAGGGCCTGACATTTTCAGTCTATTGTGTGAATGAAGTTTCTTTTATGAGGCCCTTTTTACTCAAGGGCCTCCAATTTAAACAAGTAAAAACTTGTACATAGTGTTTATGGAGTGCCTAACATGGGCCAGACACTATTTTAGTTCTTTATGTCTATTAGTCTGTTCATCCTTCCCCTAAAGTTCTGAGGTGGGTATGAGCACTGTGCCTTCAATTACTTAAATAAGAATTAAAAGAAAAAAAAAATCAATGCACAAAGAAGCTAAGGTAATTCATCAAGGTCACATAATACACGAGTTATTGAGTGGCAGAGTCTGGATTTGAACCCTGGCCATCAACCGCTAACCACTGTACTACACTACCTCTAGTCAGGTTAAGAAGCTTTGCATAGACTCAAGGCGTGTGAAGAGCTATGGTGATGTAAAAGAAAGAAATGTCAATAGCATGTCTTCCTCCAGGGAAGAGCAAGGAGAGAAATAACATAGCTTATGACAACTTGCCCTTTATCACCTGCCTCCAGGTTCTTCAGATTTGCTAAATTCCTTTCTTTGGCCCAAAGCAGGCATCTTCTTCCATGACTCCATGGAAATCTGCATTCTCAGGGATGACTGGCTCTGGCTGGTGGCCTTGGGGCCTTCTGGAAGAATCCAAATGCCACAGCCACTACAGTGCCTCATCCTGCATGGAGTGCTAGCAGCTGCCCCTTCCCCAGAGTGAGCAGCCTCAGCCTCACCATCATCTCTCCTTCCTCTGAAGGAGGTCTCTCTTCTGCATGCTTCCAGCTACACATGGGCTTGGTGGGTAAACAAGAGTTTGGGGCCTGGGTGCCACACTTGATTGAATCCATTTTAGAGCCATCACAATCTGCTTGTAGTCTAGGCTTCAATCCCTTCCTAGATCAGGGAGGATGAAGTTCTCTCTCCTTCCCTCTCAGGGCTATAGTAGGGAGCATCTGAGGAAATCAGCACTTCTGGTGCCCATCCTCCTGCAAACCAGCCTACCCCTTCCACTTGAGCTCCCTGGTGCTTGCCAGGTCACTTTAATCGTGTCTGACTCTATGCAACCCTGTGGACCGTAGCCTTCCAGGCTCCTCTGTTCATGGAATTCTCTAAGCAAGAATACCAGAGTGGGTTGCCATACCCTCCTCCAGGGGATCTTCCTGACCCAGGGATTGAACCCGTGTCTCTTATGTCTCCTGCATTGGCAGGTGGTTTCTTTACCACTTGCACACCTGGGAAGATTGAGTTATCTTCCCCTCTTTTTTTAAAATTTGATTTTGTACTCCCGTAATTGGGAATTCATAGTCCACCATCAATTTTCCTGCTCTGGGTGCTTACGTACATGAAACTAAGTAAACTGTAGGCACAGCTGATGCATTTGTGAGCCTCCTACCAGAGTCCGTGCTCTGTACCTGAGAGCAAGAGCTGGAGAAAAGCTAGTGTCTTGCAGAAGAGAAGAAAAGGAAATCTGAGGCCTTTGACTTCAAGCCATAAGGTCTGATCTTTGGAAAACACAGTTCAGCATATCTTCCAGTTGTGGAGACACTAGGTCAAAGCAGTTGCAAATTCCATTTGTTCAAGACCTGTGACTAAAAGAATTTGTGCATAAGGTTTGAAAATTTGTGAACTTAGAATATAGAAGTGAAGGATTTTGTCATGTCAAAGCTTCTTGCATTTCTTTGTGCTACAAGAGATGAAGATGTGGGGGGAGGGGAATGATAACCTGTTTTTATGGAAGACTGACTTCCTCGGGCCCTTTGATTTTGTAAAGGGAATGTGCATGCATGCTTAGTCATGTCCTACTCTTTGTGACTGTAGTCTACCAGGCTCCTCTGTCCATGGGATTTTTCAGGCAAGAACACTGGTGTGGGTTGCCATGCCCTCCCCTCCAGGAGAATTTTCTAACCCAGGGATTGAACTCATGTCTCCTGCATTGACAGGCAGATTCTTTACTGCTTGAGCCATTGTGGAAGCCCATTTGTAGAGGGAAGTGAAGGTCCCATTTGGAAAAAATTCTAGACTTGAATTCCAAATAGCTAAAATGGCACAGGTTGTTTTCATGGTGGATGGGGTGCAATTTTTGAGACTAGTTTTAGGAAAAAACACACACTGCATACCACACAATCCCCCGAGCGTTAGTCGCTGGGCCATGAGTGTGAGACATGGTTGAAGCAGTTATCCCAATAGAGACGTGGGAAAACTTCAGGCACTCACATTAAGAGATCAAGTCTTTGGGTCTGAGCTCAGGTGATTATTGAACATAATTGGCTGCCTAGATTGTTCTGGAATGCCCTAAGGCTATGCTGATGGCTATGCTTGGAAGGGTGTAGCAGACACTATTTTTGTTACAGTGCATTACAGAAACATAGCTGACTTCTGCAGCAGTCATCTTTAATTCATTCTGCTCAGGCTATTTCTTCAAAATGTGTAAGCTTGCAAAAGATTATGTATTAGTTCACGAGACCTTCAACTCAAGGGGTTGAGCTGTCATTAAATATTTTCATGGCTAAATGGTTATTAAAACACCAGAAAGATGATGCAAATAGATATGGACCACTTTGCCAGGTTACTAGAGCATCACTGAAGAATAGTGAGGTTACACACCATCACATACCAAAGAAACCATAAACAAACCAAAGATTTTCATTGGCAAAGTGCAGCTAAAATATTTAATTGACTCCAGCAGCAGAGTCAACATACCATATTTATATTTTAAAGCAATTGACTGTGTCATAGCATATATGAAAATCTGACCATTTGCAAAGAGGCAACATTTCAAGCCATTCAGAACCAACTAGAGTCAAATAGTCTAAAAGGGACTCACTTTATTACAATGCTAAGATGAAGTTACTGTGGATGTTGGATTTATAGAATGAACAATAAAATTCACTGATTAGAAAAGATTTGGGAAATTTGCTTCTGATTCAAGAATAAGAAAGACCACTATTCAAGTAGGGCCTCCCCCACACCCCCTACTCCTGTTAATTCAAAATTAGAACAAATACTCTAGTCTTAAATTATTTCCCTGATGTTAGTCAGATCCCACCTCCCTGGCTAGATATACCTATTTGCAGACGGTCAGGTTTCCCCATAGGGGCTGTAAGACACACACATGGTTGATAGAGATTACAAAAATTGCATAGGTCCATGAAATATATAAACATGTATCTGTAATGTATTTAAAATAAAGACAGATGGAAGAATGTGCCCACAAAATGACGAGACAGGAATATGTGTATGTATTGGTCCAAGTCTTCATCAGCATTGCTCCAGCTCCACTCCAGGTATATATTATGGCCTAGAGAGTATGTGCGTGTGTACACACACCCAAGGGAACCTCAAAGAAAGGAAATTGCAGTAGGCACACAATTCATCTCTAGCTGCCCACCTGCCAAAAGTTGGCAGACTCCTCTGGGTCACAACCCACATGTTGTGAACCACGCTTCTACCTCCCTGGGTAGCATGTGGTTTTGAAGGCAAAGGCTGTGAGTTTATATTCCCGGATGCCATATGTATGCAGTTAGCGGACAACTATGGTCTCTTTATATGTACATGCCCACAAATCATTCCAGATTGATGCCTGGCTGATGGACTCAATCTCCTGCAAATTTCCCATATGTTTCACCAGACTCCAAAATGAGCTAGAAGAAAATATGCATTTACTGGGAGCTTCTACATAGAAAAATGGGAAGCCTCTACTCCTCATGGAACTGCAGGATGAGAAGCTACAATTGGTAAGGGAGGGAATGTCAGCTTTTCCTTGATTTCCTTAGGCATTCAAAAAGCAAAAATCAAAAAAGGAAATCACCTGCAGTCAAAAATATAGTTGATCACAGGGGCTTTCTCCCAAGTGGTTCCGATTCACCCTTAGGAACTGCAAGGAAACAAACCATCCCAATGTTAAACCACAGCGTTTACACTGAAACTATGAGATTCACAGTTTCTTTTGCCTTCTCACTTGACTTTCTCCTTCCAATTCTCCTTCCCTCCTTCCTACATATTTTTCTTACTTCATGAAAGACTTGAGTAAACAAGAACCACAATTAAACAATAACCCCAGCCCCATGGCAATTGGGAGTACCAGCTGATTGTAAAGACCAGGAGTTTATTGAGCCTCCGTATAACCTAGTTCTCCTGTGTATCCTTAGAATAAAGAACAAGAGAAACTTAACTTACATAATTTATCAAAGAGTGGGAAACACATTGCTTCCTCATTTATCCATGGGGGTGTATAAGAGAAGGTGAGTGGGCAAGTAAGCGAGGATCAGGGCTTTTATCTTGCTCATTAAATATTTCAAATAAAGAGAGAAGTGTAGAAAAGAGAAGCATAAAAAATATCAGAATCACCCAGTGCCCCCACCCACCTCGTAAGGGCTGAAATTTCCCAAGTTTCCTCAACCTTTAGTCCTTTGTGGACTAAGGTGAACATGAGCAAGGGGTTTGCTATTTTCACACATGTTTTATCTGTCCTCTTACTGGTAGCAGATTACACTCGAGTTTTCACAACAGACACTCTTGTCCCTATCTCCTTGCGCATGAACATTTACAAGATTCTGGAGCAGAAGCGCTCAAACCTTTAAAACCCTATTTTACATCATAACCTTTCTCACCTACATGTGTGTGTGTGCTCAGTGGCCTTTGCAGCCTTATGGACTACAGCCCGCCAGGCTCCTCTGTCTATGGAATTTTCCTGCCAAGAATACTAGAGTGGATTGCCATGCCCCCTCCAGGGGATCTTCTCAATCCAGGAATCCAACCCATGTCTCCTGTGTTTTCTGCATTGCAGGGGTATTCTTTACCCACTGGGCCACTCAGACCTCACCTACACACCCTACACACACCCTTAAAAGCACTTACCACCCCCCGTTTTAGGCCTAAGGTCAGGTTCCCGAACAGCAGAGCTTGAGTTTGAGACAGTATCGCTGGTGTGAGAAAGACAAGAGAGGGGATGAAGAAGCTTAGGAAAGATGCAGTTTCTGCTAAAAAAAAAACCCAGCCTCCGTTTAGGGAGAAGGCAATGGCACCCCACTCCAGAACTCTTGCCTGGAGAATCCCACGGACGGAGGAGCCTGGTGGGCTGCAGTCCATGGGGTCGCGAAGAGTCAGACACGACTGAGGGACTTCCCTTTCACTTTTCACTTTCATGCATTGGAGAAGGAAATGGCAACCCACTCCTGCGTTCTTGCCTGGAGAATCCCAGGGACAGGGGAGCCTGGTGGGTTGCCATCTATGGGGTCACACAGAGTCGGACACGACTGAAGTGACTTAGCAGCAGCAGCCTCCGTTTAACCCAACATAAACACCTGAGCTACAAATGGCACCACAAGTTTGCTTAACCGTGCCAGGGGCGAGTCTGGCTTTTATACCCCTCATGCGTCAGCCATTGGCTGCTGGCCACCTGGGGGGCGTGGGGATGGGGCGGGGCAACTGTCTAGACTTCTCCAGGTAAAGAGGCTCCTCTCCGCTTACTGGCAAGTCGCGGTAAGAGTGCAGGTGTGAGCAGTTAGCAGCTAATAGAGCAGGTGGGGTGAGTGTGCTCGCCCAGTAAAGGGGATCTGGGCAGGGCACCGCCAGTACTGACTGCACCTACCAACCTGTGATATATTCTGATGTTTCCCCTCTCCGCTCCCTTCCCCCCATCTTGCGTCTTCCCTTTCCCCTTCTTCCCCCTCCCCCCTTCCCCTTCCTTCTGTTTATTCCCACTAAATTGATTTCATTAATTTACTGAATTAGTGGGGACAAGATAGATTATTCAATAAATGGTGCTGGAATAATTGGCTGCTTATGTAGAGAATAAAGCAAAATTATATCCCTCATCTACACACACACACACACACACACATTCATGGATGAGTCAAAGTCTAAATGTGTTTATTCTAGCCTCTCCTCTCTTCCTCCTCCCCTTCCATTCCGTTCATTGCCTACTAAAATTGATCTCATTATCTGTTAATGGGTCAAAACCTCAAGTTTTAGAAACACCGTTCTGAGATTTGCCTAGAAGAGGAATTGCCAAGGATATGCACAGCATCTACATTGGAAGATACTACCTGGCTTTGCAAAACAGTTTTTACTGATTTATTTTTCTGCCAGGTATGATTTTATCACCCACCATGAATGGGGATACTTATTATTGTTTTCAGACTTTAATTTTTATTAAATTTATGGTTGCAAAATGGTTATATCATTAGTGTTATAAACTGAATTGCTCTGATTATGACTCAAATGGAGCAACTCCTCATGTTTGTGAATCTGTAATGTTTCCCTTTTGTAACTTGACCATTCATAATGCATTGCCTTTTGTTCTTCTTGGTGACTTCTAGGAATATAATTAAACAGGACCCCATGGGGCCTTCTGGTCCACAGACCACCCCCTCCCCACTCCTATGTCCTCCCCGTGCCTCTTGTTTGTAGAAAGACTTTTAGCTTCCTAGGTCTTTCCTGAGTTCTGAAGCACAGATTTAATCAGAAAAGTGAGAAAATGCAGAAGCAAAAGAAAACAGTCAAGCAAGACAAATATTAGTAGTTTAGCCATTAAACAAAATCAAGGACCTTTAGTTCCTCCCTAAGGGGTTGAGATAATATTCTGAGCCACATCCTTGAGTTATTTTACAGCTGGTGAAATCCCCACAAGGTGTAAGAAGTTAACTGTATGCTGCCCACAAGCCCCAGGCCAGGTGGGTCCAGGTTGATGACGCCAACTCCACATTGTCCCGCTCCTTGGTCGGCCTTTGCAATAAACTTGCACTTTCCTTCACCACAGCGTGGTGTCAGTAGCTCGGCTTTACTGAGCAGGTGAGCAGACTGGTTTGGTAACAGGAGTTCTTTATGTATTTTGGGAATATATATATATACCTTCTCCCTGTATCTGACTTGACTTCTTTCTTTGTGGTGTCTCTTCATGTGCAAAAGTTTAAAGTTTTTATAAAGTCAAATTTATCTATCTATATTTCCCTTTAGGCTTTGTACTTTTTAGGGGTACAGTTATTATGAAATTCTTCTCTAGCTTGGAAATATAAAAACAGTCTATTTTCTTCTAAAAAAATTTTAAGCTTTTATTTTTCACACTGAGATCTTTATCCACCAATAGTTTTTTTTTTTTTTTTTAGAATGTAGCTTAGGGATATAATTTTATTTTGTACATAAATAGCCAATTATCACAGCACCATTTATTAAATAATCCATCTTATCCCACTAATTGTAATGTGTCCATTTCCCGCCTATACACAGATCTGTTTTTAGTTCTTGCTATCCTATCCCATCGATCTATTTGTCTATTCACTTGCGCAAATATCATGATCACTTACATGCTATAGCTTTATGATAAATCATGGTATTTGATAGGGTCCAACTACTCATTTTGTTTTTCAAAATTTTCCAGGTGATTTTTGTCCTTTTTTCTTCCATATAAATTTTAGGATTAACTTTTTAAAATTTCTTGGACGTTTCTGTTAGATTTTGTGTGGAATTGAATTGACACATCAATTTGAGAAGACTTGATATCTCTGTGCTATTAAAACTTTCCATCAGGGAACATGGAATGTCACTGAATCTATTCAGTCTGTTTCTGTGTCCTTCAATGCTGTTTTAAAGCCTTCCCCATAAAATTATAGCATATCTTTTCTTAGATGTATCATTAAGATTAAAAAAACACATTCAATTGATATTTTGAGTGGTAACTTTTATTCTATTACATTTCTCTTTGGTTATTACTAGTTCATAGGAACATGACAGATGTTTGTATAAACTCTTCCTGAGCTCTCTTACTGATTCTAACTTTGTAGACTCTTATTTTCTTTAGGCAATCACATCACCTATAAATAACAAGAGGTTTAAGGTTTCCTTCTCAAGTTTGATGCTTCTCATTTTAATTCTTTATTAGGTAAGTTAAAATACTTAACATTGCTTGTGTTCTGACCGATTTGGGTTTACTTCTACCTTTTTTATTTTAGGTTTTCTGATTGCCTTCTTCATTCTTGCTTATTTTCTTTTACTTCCTTTCTTCTAGTAGACTAATAAGATACCTACATTCTCCCATCTAAGTACTAACCAGGCCCAACCCTCCTTAGCTTCCAAGATCAGAGGAGACTGGGCATGTTCAGGGTGGTATGGCCATAGACAGATACCCACATTCTTTTCTTCTTTCTGCTGTTTTATAAACTAGATTGTCTTCCTGCCATTTTATTTATTACTCTTAAACGTTTACCAGAATATTTACTGATACATTTTTCTACCAACCTTTCAGTGCAGTTCAGTCGCTCAGTCATATCCGACTCTTTGCGACCCCATGAATTGCAGCACGCCAAGCCTCCCTGTCCATCACCAACTCCTGGAGTTCATCCAAACCCATGTCCAGCAACCTTTAGCTATGTAATAATTCTGTCTCCCTGTCAAACATTACAAGATCTATTAGCCTGCTTCCTACTACCAAGGAACGATGCCTCCACCCCATCTTTTTATTGAGTTCACAGCTTCTATTGTACTTTTAAAAATTCAAAATAAATAGTGATTTTTATGTGTGCATGTTTGTGTGTGTGCTGTTTTGTTTCTTCCTTCTGGGTTCATTTTTCTTCTTGAGGTAAATCATTTAATAGTCCCCGTTGTGAGGATCAGTAAGTGGTAAATACTCCAAGTTTCTGAATGGTGAAAATGACTTCTTTTTTGTCTTACAACTGAAAGGTTGTTAGGGCATAAAATCGCAGATTGACAGTTATTTCCGGTGAGCCCTGAAGATAGTATTGTTATTTTTTGGCATTGATTGCAGCTAAGGAAAAGCCTGCTATCTGAGAGCTTTAAAAGTCTTCTTATTTTCTTTGATGTTCTGCAGGTTCATTATAGTGGCGACATGTGGATTTATTTTTATATATTCAGTTTAAGACTTTGTACTTCCAGTCTGAGGACTTATGTCTTCTTTCGATTTTAGAAAACTATTATTTCTTATGATTTCAGATCTTTTTTCTCCTACATTGTTTCTTCCTAAATTACTATTTCATAACTTCTCCTCTTTCTTTAAATATCTATCACCTCTGCTACCCTCATCATCCAAAACAAATCCTTCACCTTCTTCCCCAAGTTAGTTTCTCTCATGTTAACTTTCTTTTCTTTCTCTCAAATTCAGTCTGTTAACAATCCTGTTGGTTCTAATTTAAAAATAAACCCGGAAAGTGACCACTTCTCACCACTCTCACTGTCACCACCCTATCCTAAGCCACCACTATCTTTCTGCTTCTCTTTGTTCCCCATAGTCTAGTCTTAGCACTTAAAATTTTAAATTGCATCTCCACTCCTGGCTTTCTCCTTGTCCTCTCCATTTTTCTCCATGGAGCTTACACAATTAAAAAAAATACACACACACTCATATGGTCCCTTCTCTATTCCTTTTTCTCCTCCTCTTTCTCCTTCTTCCCCTCCTCTTCCTTTTCCTCCCCTCCTCCTTCTCATTCTTATTCTTTTCACTGTTTCTCTTTCTCACTAATATATAAGTTCTGGTAAGATAAGAATGAATATGTTTACTAGGATAAGGATGTTCGTCTATTTTTTTAACTCTGTATGCTAAGCACCTAGAACAGTGTGACACAAAGTAAGATTTCATTACATATTTGTTAAATAAATACATATATTTAAAGGAAGATTTATCTTGACCATTTCCTTTGGGGATGAAATTTATTCGAATTAGATATTTTCCAGTTAGGTAAATGAGAACCAAGAAATTTAAAAATAAATTATGAGAAATAATCTCCAATAATAAAGAACATGGCATTATTTCAGAGAATCAGCAGTTCATCCCGGATCTTAGCATTCATGTATTTTTTAAAAGGAAGGGCATCATGACTGCATTCTAAGTTAAAGGACGATGGGGCAGGCAGAAAAAACAAATAGGAAACTCTGCAACCAACTGCCCAAGTGAAAGCTAAATAAACAAACAAACTAACCAACTGTCTTTCTGGGCTTATGACAGAGGTGCTGGAAATCACAGGAGACTCGCTTGGGACATGTGTTGTGTAACAAATCCTGACAAATACATGGATCATCAAAGAGATTTCTATTTTATATACTGAGAAGCTTTATGATCCAGGAAGTGGTCAGGCCATCTGGGATCTCCTGCTTACCCATCTGGAGCTCTGATTGAATATGTGAGAATAGGAGGAAAGCTCAATTTTAGTGAACATGAGCTGTTTGGAGTCAGCATGGGGGTGCATCAAAGGTAGTGGTGAAACAAAGGGATTACTTTTCCACCAGGCCCTTGTAAGGGAGGACAGAGAGGGGAGTCCGTTGGAAATAGAAGGAATGACAAAGGAGGAAAGGATGACCTCCATTTTGCCTAGTGATGATGTTATAGGATGCTGTCACTGACCTTAAGAGCCAGGCATTTGCTTGGATGGGGAATCACTGAGAAATACATGGAAGCATCATGTTGTCAGGAAAACAAATTATTTTCATCTACAGGAACCAGCAGTTTTTGTTTACTAAATGCAATAATAAATTGTGTTTATATAGTATGTTACAGTTTTTCAAAGCATATAAACCACCCTATTTAGTATTTTCAATCCTGTTAAGTAGACAAAACAGATCGTTTAAAAGCAGGAAGTGAGCCATATTTCTTTAGCCCTCCTGGCCCCACAAAGATCTAGTATAGTGCTGAATGCATTCATTGCTTTTAATCACTCTTCTATTAGTTCCCATTTTACAGTTTGAATTGAGGAAATTATGAAGTTGTCAGTTTCCAAACATCACATAGCTAGTCATGGCACAGCTGGACCCAGGAGCAAGTTTAGTAACTGTTAAGTCTTATGCACTCAGTACTCCATCATGTACCCTACTAAACATGCCAATGTCCGAAGACCACACCGACGCAAGAACAAGAAATACAAGTGTTCTTGGCACTTCTCCTGTGCTAAGGGTCATTGATCTTCTTGATGAAGAGCTACTGTTGATTTACCTAAAGTTTAATAATCTACCAATGAAGGCACTATTAAAAATTGCTTAACATAAGCACTACTTGCCAGTTAGGAGAAGCTTGGCACAGACAATGTATTGGCTAGAATGCCCGAATCCATCCAATTCAGGAAATATTATCAAAATCTCCAAGACTGGCCTAGTGTCAAGGCAGCATGCCAAAGAGGCTCAAAAAGAACAAAACAATGTTTCTTCCAGCTCTAGGTGACTTACTCAAAAATCCCTACTCTTTTTTTTCCCTCACTTTTTTTTTCTGGCTCTTTTTTCTCTCAACATCAGTGTCCTGCTCCAACACTGGCAGAGCTAATAGACCTGCTTGCTGCAGGCTCCCAGTGCTCTTCCCATGACTGCCTGGAAACCCACTCTGCACTGTGGGCATCCACATGCTAATAGGAGGCTGACCCTTGGTTCACTTCACCAGCAAGTATACATAGTCTTCTCTTGCCATCCATGTTTACAATGTGTCTGCAAAATGGCCCACTAATGGGAACGTCCTGGGGTTTACAAACCCCCTTCAGTCAGTTCAGTCTGTTCAGTGGCTCAGTCGTGTCTGATTCTTTGCAACCCCATGGACTGCAGGATGCCAGGCTTCCCTGTCCATCAGCAACTCCAGAGCCTACTCAAACTCATGTCCATCATGTTGGTGGTGCCATCCAACCATCTCATCTTCTGTCGTCCCCTTCTCCTCTTGCCTTCAATTTTTCCAGGCATCAGGGTCTTTTGCACTGAGTCAGTTCTTCACAGCATGTGGCCAAAGTATTGGAGTTTGAGCTTCAGCATCAGTCCTTCCAATGAATATTCAGGATTGATTTCCTTTAGGATGGACTGGTTGGATCTCCTCACCATCCAAAGGATTCTCAAGAGTCTTCTCCAACACCACAGTTCAAAAGTATCAGTTCTTCAGCTTTCTTTACAGTCCAGCTCTCACATCCATCCATGACTACTGGAAAAACCATAGCTTTGACTAGACGGGCCTTTGTTGGCAAAGTAATGTCTCTGCTCTTTTATATGCTGTCTAGGTTGGTCATACCTTTTCTTCCAAGGAGCAACCATCTTTTAATTCCATGGCTGTAGTCACCATCTGCAGTGATTTTGGAGCCCCCCCCCAAATAAAGTCTCTGACTGTTTCCATTGTTTCTCCATCTATTAGCCATGAAGTGATGGGACCAGATGCCATGATCTTAGTTTTCTGAATGTTGAGCTTTAAGCCAACTTTTTCACTCTCTTCTTTTACTTTCATCAAGAGGCTCTTTAGTTCTTATTCATTTTCTTGCCATAAGGGTGGTGTCATCTGCATATCTGAGGTTATTGATATTTCTCCTGGCAATCTTGATTCCAGCTTGTGCTTCATCTAGCCCGGCATTTCACATGATGTACTCTGCATATAAGTTAAATAAGCAGAGTGACAATATATAGCCCTGACGTACTCCTTTCCCTATTTGGAACCAGTCTGTTGTTCCATGTCCAGTTCTAACAGCTGCTTCTTGACCTGCATACAGATGTCTCAGGAAGCAGGTCAGGTGGTCTGGTATTCCCATCTCTTGAAGAATTTTCCACAGTTTGTTGTGATCCACACAGTCAAATGCTTTGGTGTAGTCAATAAAGCAAAAGTAGATGTTTTCTGGAACTCTCCTGCTTCTTCGATGATCCAGCAGATGTTGGCAATTTGATCTCTGGTTCCTCTGCCTTTTCTAAATTCAGCTTGAATATCTGGAAGTTCATGGTTCACGTACTGTTGAAGCCTGGCTTGGAGAATTTTGAGCATTACATTACTAGCGTGTGAGATGAGTGCAATTGTGTGGTAGTTTGAACATTCTTTGTCATTGCCTTTCTTTGGGATTAGAATGAAAACTGACCTTTTCCAATCCTGTGGCCACTGCTGAGTTTTCCAGATTTGCTGGCATATTGAGTGTAGCACTTTCACAGCATCATCTTTTAAAATAGCTGAACTGGAATGCCATCACCTCCACTAGCTTTGTTCATAGTGATGCTTCCAAAGGCCCACTTGACTTTGCATTCCAGGATATCTGGCTGTAGGTGAGTGATAACACCGATAGGATTATCTGAGTCATGAAGGTCTTTTTTGTACAGTTCTTGTGTGTATTCTTGCCACTTCTTCATAATATCTTCTGCTTCTGTTAGATCCATACCATTTCTGTCCTTTACTGTGCTCATCTTTGCATGAAATATTCCCTTGGTAACTCTAATTTTCTTGAAGAGATCTCTAATCTTTCCCATTCTATTGTTTTCCTCTGTTTCTTTGCACTGATCACTGAGGAAGGCTTTCTTATCTCTTGTTGCTATTCTTTGGAACTCTGCATTCGAATGGGTTTGTCTTTCCTTTTCTCCTTTGCCTTTAGCTTCTGTTCTTTTCACAGCTATTTATAAGGCCATGTCAGACAACCATTTTGCCTTTTTGCACTTCTTTTTCTTGGGTATGGTCTTAATCACTGCCTCCTGTATAATGTCATGAACCTCCATCCGTAGTTCTTCAGGCACTACATCTATCATATCTAATCCCTTGAATCTATTTGTCACTTCCACTGTATAATCATAAGGGATTTGATTTAGGTCATACCTGAATGGTCTAGTAGTTTTCCCTACTTTCTTTGATTTAAGTCTGAATTGGCAATAAGGAGTTCATGATCTGAGCCACAGTCAGTTCCCAGTCTTGTTTTTGCTGACTGTATAGAACTTTTCCATCTTTGGCTGCAAAGAATATAATCAACCTGATTTTGGTATTGACCATCTAGTGATGTCCATGTGTAAAGTCTTCTCATGTTGTTGGAAGAGGGTGTTTGCTATGACCAGCACGTTCTCCTGGAAAAACTCTGTTAACCTTTGACCTACTTCATTTTGTACTCCAAGGCCAAATTTGCCTGTTACTCCAGGTAGCTCTTGACTTCCTACTTTTGTATTCTAGTCCTCTATAATGAAGAGGCTATCCTTTTTGGGTGTTGGTTCTAGCTTCATAGAACCATTCAGCTTCTTCAGCATTACTGGTTGGGGCACAGACTTGGATTACCATGATATTGAATGGTTTGCCTTGGAAATGAACAGAGATCATTCTGTCATTTTTGTGATTGCATCCAAGTACTGCATTTTGGACTCTTTTGTTGACTATGATGGCTACTCCATTTCTTCTAAGGGATACTTGCCCACAGTAGTTGATATAATGGTCATCTGAGTTAAATTCACCCTTTCCAGTCCATTTTGGTTCACTGATTCCTAAAATGTTGATGTTTACTCTTGCCATCTCCTGTTTGACCACTTCCAATTTGCCTTGATTCATGGACCTAACATTCTAGGTTCCTGTGCAATATTGCTCTTTACAGAATCGGACTTTACTTCCCTCACTTGTCACATCCAAGACTGGTTGTTCCTTTTGCTTTGGCTCCCTGTCTTCATTCTTTCTGGAGTTATTTCTCCATTCTTCTCCAATAGCATATTGGGCACTGACCTGGGGAGTTCATCTTTCAGTGTCATACCTTTTTGCCTTTTCATATTGTTCATGGGGCTCTCAAGGCAAGAATACTGAAGTGGACAAAACCACATTGAGTAACTCAAAATTGGAGGTCTCTATCTCTGTGCTGTTGTGCTTAGTCGCTCAGTCACATCTGATTCTTTGCAACCCCATGGACTGTAGCCTGCCAGGCTCCTCTGTCCATGGGGATTCTCCAGGTCAGAATACTGGAGTGGGTTGCCATGTCCTCCCCTCCAGGAGATCTTCCCAACCCAGGGATTGAACCCAGGTCTCCTGCATTGCTGGTGGATTCTATACCATCTAAGCCTCCAGGGAAGCCCAAGAATACTGGAGTGGGTAGCCTCTCCCTTCTCCAGGGGAACTTCCTGACCCAGGAATCTAAGTGGGATCATCTGCATTGCAGGTGGATTCTTTACCAGCTGAGCTACCTGGGAAGCCCTGGTCTCTACCTCCCTCACCCTCAATAACAGAGGTACTCTTTCATTAACACATCTCATTTCTCAATTTCCTAACTTTCTCATTTTTTAAAATGTGAATTAAGCCACCAACACTTCATCATTGGGGTCCCCTCATACAAAAAATCATTTTCCTTGAGTACCAAATGATTTTTGGTCGCCTTGGCTCCATTAAAACTATAAATGGCTAAGGGCTGTTGTTACTCATTTACCCCACATATGCCTAATAAGATCTAGGGTCCTTTGTATCTCCCCATCTTTTCCTTTCTCTATCCTGTTCTGGAGGGATCCATACCTCACCATGTGCCATTTAGGGATTCTGAGCAGCTGGAGGGCTTGGTGATGACTCTATCTCCCTAAGAGGAGTGAAGAAGGGACTGACTTGGGACTAATTTGTCCCAAAAAAGTGAGAAGTCTAGGTTAACAGTTTTACCCCATTACTTCATTTCAATGTCTAATTAATATCAAAGTGTTAATTTCTTAGTCATGTCCAACTCTTTGTGACCCAGTGGATGGTAGCCTGCCAGGCTCGTCTGTTTATGAAATTCTCCAGGCAAGAATACTGGAGTGAGTTACCATTTCCTCCTCCAGGGCATCTTCCCAACCCAGGGTTTGAACCCAGGTCTTTTGCATTGCAGGTGGATTCTTTACCATATGAGCCATAAAAATATATTTTAAATGAGAGGGCAATGATTGACAAGAGAGATATATTTAGAAAATTACAAAATATTTTTCTAGGTTTTTACCTTTGCATCATACTGAAGTTCTGGAATGAAAATATTGAGTTTTCTTTTTTGAAATTTTTTATATTTTACAAAAGGAAGGTGAAGTTGCCTTCAACAAAAGATGCATCAGCTGCTTAATGAAATAAATATAAAATGTAGATCCCAGCACTGCTTTTCAAACCAGAGTAAACCTGTCAGAAGGGATAGCATATCCATAGTGGCAGGAACTCAAAGTAATAGAAACATGACTGAGGTTTCTAAGGCATCAAGGAGGGACTGTTAACTGAACATTAACCAATAATTCAAAGATGAAATGTTGAAAAAAACAGAAGCAGACCATTGCCTGGAAGATGCCAGAGGTCTATTATTTGATAATGCCAGTTTCTTTTAAAGAGGTGCCCTGAAATGTGAAAGGAGATGTGCAGGTCAAACCAGCACGGCTTCTGTGATCCAGCTACCAATTTGGCCCAGTTTCCTAGCTTTCAGGGAAAAGGGGCCATATGGTCAGTAATATTGCTTTTCAAAGCAGAATGGATGAAGCCTCATAGGTCCTTAGGATAACATGTTTTTTATTTTGGCAAAGATAATATCTCTCTTTCCAGCTTTAAGATTAACAAGGTGAGTACAGAGAAGAATATCAAAGTCTAATTACAGATCAGTGACATAGAAAGTGTTCCATTACCAAGAGTCAAATGGGAAACGCCAATGACTGAGTGGACAAATATGAAAGGCAGAATCCATGGAGACTATGATGTGACAACCAACAGGAGCATCTGAATGGATGGATTTGGAGATATAGGTTCTAATGATGGTGGCAGCAGAGTTCATTGTTTAAAATTAATTTTCCCTTGAATATCTTTTGAAAGCTCCAGGTTCATCATTATGGGAACCTCCTTCCCACAGAATATTCTCTGATGGAGAACCAAGAAAATGGTCACCTCAATCTACAGATCATATCCAGAGAAGACAAATTGCTAACCTAAAGCCACATAGTATCATCTCAGGAAATAAATCTGGGACTTCTGATTCCCAGATCACTGTTTTCTTTGAGATCATTGAAAGACAGCTATAATTGATTGAACAAAATGCATGAACTATGCAAAATGGATGGTGTTGAAAGTTCCAATGAATATAGCAAAGCAATACAAATGCAGACTGAGATCAGGAATATAGGCAGGAAATAGCCAGATGTGGTTCAGATTGGAGAAGGAGAACCCAAAACATCTGGGGGACAATAATTTGAAACAGATACTCTTCTGGAGAAAGAAATCTGGAAAGCAGTAGTAGGGTGAGAGCCTTAGTGAGTAGTGGGCTAACACAGTTAAGACAAATGGGGTCTCTAATGCTTATGCAGTGGTCAAACCTGGCTAATTGAATTTGGAAACCACAGAAGGTCAATGGGTACAAAGAGAGGATGCGATTCTTAGAGTCTATGTGTCTAATGCCATGTTCCTCCAGTCCTTCCTGGCTGTGCACTCAGATCTCTCTGACTAGAAGGGAAAGTCATAGATTCCCTGCTAATGAAGACAAAGCAGGGTTCTGAAAAAAATTGATCCTCTCAGTCCCCAGGGAAGCCGGAGCCCCTGGGCCAGTTCTTCATGCTATACCCAATCTCTCTTTTCACTCTAAAGAGCATTCAAATATTATCATTGTCTCTGAGTGCCATACATTTAAAAAGGTTAGGACCCACAGGCCTAGAAGACACACCCTCTGCTTGTTCTTCTTTCTAAATATTATCGGTAAACATTTTAACATCAAATATTGTACACATATGAGAAGAGCCCAAATAATAGATTTCCAGCTTTATGAATTATATAAACTGAACATACCTGTTTAACCAGCCCCCATATTAAGATGTTGAACATCACCAGAACTCTAGAAGCACTTCCCCTCACCCACTATGGTAATATCTTCCTCTGATCGCTACTCACCCGCTAACAGTATGGATCAGTTTTGCCTGATCTTGAACTTTATATATAGTTTCTACACCTGGCTTCTTTCATTCAACATTGTGTTTGTGAGTTTCATGGATGTTGTTGAGTTTCATGTATGTGTTGCATTGTTATACATCTCCTATTTTCATTGTAGTGTAGTATTCCATTGGTATTTTTA
Organism: Bos javanicus; assembly: GCF_032452875.1. Classification (NCBI taxonomy): domain Eukaryota; kingdom Metazoa; phylum Chordata; class Mammalia; order Artiodactyla; family Bovidae; genus Bos; species Bos javanicus. Next base: position 24,702,687 of record NC_083875.1, read on the forward strand.
TTAGTATATTTATATTATATATAAATATATAAATATTAGTATTTATTATTATTATTAGTAGTAGTAGTATATAGTATTCCATAGTATAGTATTCCCTTGTATGAATATATTCAGTTTGGGTCTGTCATGAAAATTTATGTTCTTCTGGTGAGCATATGTACACATTTCTTTTAACCAGCTTTTAAGAGTCTTTCAAGATAACCTGCTTGTATTTCCTTTATGTGTCTGAGGTTTCATGGGCTCAAAACACATTTAATTATTTTTCCTCTCTCTCTTTCTTGAAAAAAAGATGAAAACAGCCAATCATGACTATGAATTATTATCCTCAACTGAGGCCAAGATATTTATGTACTTGATCAGAAGCATTATTATACAGGCTTATTTATAAGCATACTGTGAGAAGCCTTTGTTCCAAAATTGAACCCATTTTCTGTTCAGTGGTGCTACTGAAAAGCACAGGATACCTGTCCACTGAACCTATTACAGATGAGGCATGGTGATCATTACTGTCCCACGAGAGACAGTGATGGGGGGTCAGAACCAAGGGTTGTTAGCTGGAGTGTCTTTTGGGAATCCCACAACAAACTTCAAAAACCAATCTGTTTTTTTTCACCCCAATGTGCAATTCAAATATTATCATGGACTGTGTATACCATAATATTAAAAAGAAATGTTTCTTTTTTGACACTTTAATAGGAACACTTGATAATTCTCTCTTCTCTGATAAAGATAGATTCGCTGTTCAATCGCTCAGTCGTATCTGACCCCATGGACTGCAGCACGCCAGGCTTCCCTGTCCTGCACTATCTTCTGGAGTTTCCTCAAACTCATGTCTATTGAATTGATTATGCCATCCAATCATCTTATCCTCAGTCTCTCCCTTCAGCTCCTGCCCTCACTCTTTCCCAGAATCAGGGTCTTTTCCAATGAGTTGGCGCTTCGCATCAGGTGGCCAAAGTATTGGAATTTCAGCTTCAGCATCAGTCCTTCTAATATTCATTGGAATGGGTTGATTTCCTTTAGGATTGATTGGTTTGATCTTGTTGTTCAAGGGACTCTCAAGATTTTTCTCTAGAACCACAGTTCAAAAGTATCATTTCTTCAGCGCTCAGCTTTCTTTATGTTCCAACTCACATCTGTAGAGGTTTATTACCTCAGGAGGCCAAGATTTGTATACGTCTCTTAAATATGCTTATTCCCAGACTCCATCCCCTCACCTCTTCTTAGAAGAAATTCGTTTTCCAAGGAAGACTAAGGCTGTTCTATTTCCTCTTTGAGAGAGGAGACAGAGAAAGAAAACAAAATCAAGCTTAATTTATTGACAGGTCATCCTGTTCTTCTAGGGACTGTGTTTCTCTCACAGCACACATTTTCCTGAGGCAAACTGGATACAATATGATGCATTATTTAGGAAACACGTTTGCATTGGACTAACTGCCCAAGGCACTAACTGATATCAAGTATTAACACTGCAATGGAAATGGAAGGAAAAATCCTCTTGTTTTGTTTGAATGGCTTTAGGATTTATCATTAAAAAATAGGCCTATCAATTAAGGTGTTTTTCCCTCCCTTGTAAGTAACAGAAATGGACTCAGGCTAAATTGAACTACAGCCAACACTACAAAAGGATTTATTGGGAGGATACTGAGAAAATTGAAGACTTGAAGTAAAGGCTAAACAGCAAGACCTCAAGGCCAGGAACAAGTGTGAGGAACAGGCATGCTTTCTCTCTAGGGTTAAAAGGTCCACTTACTTTGGATTAGTGCTCATTTCCTGGGTCATTCACTGTGGCTGAGGCAGTCTCAGGGGACCAGCCTAGGTCAGAGGCCCTCTACCTCAGGGGCAGAAAGTGGTTGGAAATACCAGGCTTGGACTTCCCAGGTGGCGCTAGTGGTAAAGAACCCTCCTGCCAATACAGGAGATAGAAGAGACCCTGGTTTGATCCCTGGGTCAGGAAAATCCCCTAGAGGAGGAAATGGCAACCCATTCCAGTATTCTTGCCTAGAGAATCCCAGGGACAGAGGAGCCTGGCGGGCTACAGTCTATGGAGTCGCCAAGAGTCAGGCATGACTGAAGCGACTTAGCACATAGCACAGCACAGCACTACAAGGATGATAGCTGAAGTCATCAGCCTACCAATAGAAACAGTACAAGAAAAAAGGAAAAGTGGTCTGATAAAGGTGAAAACATTAGTAAGCGGTATAAGGGCCTGGGCTAATGACAGCACAGGGAGATACAGGAAAAGGCCTGACTTAAGCATACATCATAATCAAAGCATGGGTTTGCTCGGTGTAGGTTTGCTGTAGTTACACATATTTTTTTCTATTAAAAATTATTCAACTTTCTGTAGAAAAGCATCTTTGTTATTGTGTGTCTTCCCCTTCATCCCACTGAAAGAATTTTTTAATAAAACATTTCTCAATAATATGAGGTTTCTTAGGAATGCAACTTTTACATTACAGTTAAAGACACGCACACATATGTTGGGTAGGGTTTTCACATTCATATACGTAAGTGAGTGCACGCCTGCATCCTAAGTTGCTTCTGTCATGTCGGACTCGGCAGGGCTATGGATTGTAGCCTGCCAGGCTCCCCTGTCCATGGGATTCTCCAAGCAAGCATACTGGAGCAGGTTGCCATACCTTCTTTCAGGGGATCTTCCCAGCCCAGGGATTGAATCCACATCTCAATATGCCTCCTGCACTGGCAGGTGGCTTCTTTACCACTAGCACCACCAGGGAGCCCACATTAGTGAGACTGGACTGTAGCTTTTCCATACTGTAGTATACTATGCTACACTACAAACATACTATACGAGTTCCCAGTGTTCTCATTCTTTTAATAGTTTGTTGAATTACCCTTATGTCTCAGGCTTTATGTGAATGTGGGTGCTGGGAACATAGAGGCTGCTCATGGTGGACTGAGCCTGGTGGAGTTTAGTAGATAAGACAGATGACAACAGCAGAATATAATGAGTTTTTTATAAGAGAAATACAGAGTGATATGGAATCAGAGCAATGTGTATAATAATACCTACGTTTCTGGGTTGATATATCAGGGGTAGTGAATAAAGTACCTGATCTAAGGCAAAGTACATAGTAAGCACTCAAAAAATATTATTGTTATTATTTGACAGCTTTTTCAAATTTTTTGAGTTGGATTATTAGTTTATACACTTTTTTAAGTTCCAGAGCCAAGTTTGATAATGTCTATTTCTTGAGAGTATTGTCCACTTTATCATTAGCATAAAAGTATACAGAATATGATCTTATAATTTAAAAATCTTCATGTCTATGGTTATTCACACCTTTTTCTTCCTATTTTTCTCTTTTTTAGATTTAAGGAAAGGCAGTTGGGAAATTATGTTAACTTTTTAAAGTATTTTTATGCTTGAATATATTTATTTTTTACTTTTAAGTTAATTATTTATGTTCTCTTCCTCCATACCTTCTTCCAATTTTTCTTACAAATGTGTTGCTTTCTGGCTTCTTAAATTTAATGCTTAGCTTATTATATTTAGTCCTTCTTAACAATCAAAACATTTAAGACTGAAGTTTTATCTGATATAAACTTGCCTTCATCCTAGAAGTTATGGTATGTATTTAATTACTTTATGAATCATATATAATTCCAGTTTTTACTTTTTATTTTAATAAAGAGTTGCTTAAAGGAACATCTTAAAACTTTCAAATGGCTGATGCTTATTTCAACTTTAAAATGAAGGATTTTTTACAGTATGGTCAATTTTATAAGAGATTGATAAAATTTCTGTTTTTCTTAAAAGCATATCATCACTATAAATGTTTACCTTTTATATACATTTTATTGTGAATATTTATAAATACATATATTTCAGTTCAGTTCAGTCACTCAGTCGTGTCCGACTCTTTGAGACCCCATGAATCGCAGCACGCCAGGCCTCCCTGTCCATCACCAACTCCCGGTGTTCACCCAGACTATTGTCCATCGAGTCAGTGATGCCATCCAGCCATCTCATCCTCTGTCGTCCCCTTCTCCTCCTGCCCCCAATCCCTCCCAGCATCAGAGTCTTTTCCTATGAGTCAGCTCTTTGCATGAGGTGGCCAAAGTACTGGAGTTTCAGCTTTAGCATCATTCCCTCCAAAGAAATCCCAGGGTGATCTCCTTCAGAATGGACTGGTTGGATCTCCTTGCAGTCCAAGGGACTCTCAAGAGTCTTCTCCAACACCACAGTTCAAAAGCATCAATTCTTCAGTGCTCAGCTTTCTTCACAGTCCGACTCTCACATCCATACATGACCACAGGAAAAACCATAGCCTTGACTAGACGGACCTTTGTTGGCCAAGTAATGTCTCTGCTTTTGAATATGCTATCTAGGTTGGTCACAACTTTCCTTCTAAGGAGTAAGCGTCTTTTAATTTCATGGCTGCAATCACAATCTGCAGTGATTTTGGAGCCCAAATAAATAAAGTCTGACACTGTTTCCACTGTTTCCCCATCTATTTCCCATGAAGTGATGGGACTGGATGCCATGATCTTCGTTTTCTGAATGTTGAGCTTTAAGCCAACTTTTTCACTCTCCACTTTCACTTTCATCAAGAGGCTTTTTAGTTCCTCTTCACTTTCTGCCATAAGGGTGGTGTCATCTGCATATCTGAGGTTATTGATATTTCTCCTGGCAATCTTGATTCCAGCTTGTGTTTCTTCCAGTCCAGCGTTTCTCATGATGTACTCTGCATAGAAGTTAAATAAGCAAGGTGACAGTATACAACATTGATGTACTCTTTTTCCTATTTGGAACCAGTCTGTTGTTCCATGTCCAATTCTAACTGTTGCTTCCTGACCTGCATACAGATTTCTCAAGAGGCAGATCAGGTGGTATATATTTACCTACATTTTATACATGTACAACACTCTCTGGTTTTTTTAATGTTTCACAGGAGCCAAAAAAGTGTCATCTGTAGGCTGCAATGTTTGAGATGGATACCTGTAGATATCTGTGGAATGATTTAATAAATCATTCCTATCAATAGCTATTTTTCAGCTCCTCCATGTCCCAGGTACTTTTGCATTAGAGAGCCATCTAAAACTGAGAGGGTTCTTTTCATTGAACAGTTCTATTTTTTTTTTTCTGTCACTTTCCCCTATTTTAAACATTTTCCCTTTATACATTTGTATGTAATAAGTTTGGCACACAAAATTTGCTGACTTATATCTTCATTATGAATTGAACCACCTATCCACATGAAATTATAATTGTGTCTCATGTTTATTGCCATGAACTTTCATTTTTATTGTACTAGTATTATGACACCTATATTTTTTCCAGGGGACAGGAAAGGGAATACATTTAATATTTTAAAATCTTTTTTACTTTATGGTTTAATAAACCTTAATAAAATTTTTCACTTTTAATAAACTATCATTGAGTTTAAAAATTTATTTTGAAGTTCTCTGTATTTTAATGACTTCAATTCATTTATTGATGTAGCTATTTTGATTTTACCTCTAATGTCATATTTTAATTATTCTCTGTAGGTGTCTTTGTTTTCCCCCATGTAGCCTGTAACTTACTTACTTTTATTTTTTGCAGTGCTTAGAAGGCTCATTTTCCACCTCAGTTCTATTTCATTCTAAGTTAAAAAATTGTTCTTTGATGGCTTGGATGGGAGGGGAGCTTGGGGGAGAATGGACACATGTATATATATATGGCTGAGTCCTTTCACTGTTCACCTGAAACTGTCCCAACATTGTTAATCAGCTATATCCCATACAAAAAAAAAGTTAAAAATATTGTCCTTTGACCAATATCTTCTTAGTTATTAATAAAAAAATAACCATGAATCTTTGGAAATCCTGTATTTTAGACAAATAATTTAATATTCTTATATTTTGTCATGTTTTATTCCAGCTTCATATTTCTCAACTTTTGAAAGCATAATTTGGGTAGTTAACACTAAATTATTTTATTCAATTATTGCTATAATTATTTTTTATATTTTATACCTAATCTTTTAGGAATAATTTATAGACAACACTTGTTTTACAGCCATACTTAGTGCAATTGTTTAGACTGACATCCATGTGTAACTGACTTCAATATTCATTCTGAGTTTCTTAGCTGTACGATTATTTGTCTTGTTTTATAACCAATGTAAATACCAGTATATATTATTTTATAACCATAAAAGTAAGAGGGCTTTTTTTAAAGGTAGAAAAGACAAGTGCCCATACCAATCAGAATAGCAAATGCTTGTTAAAACTTTGCACAATGTTTTCTTACCTTGAGCACCAGCAGCTTTTTTGAGGGGGGTCCTGGAATCAGATATACATACGTCTTAATGGTCGTAATGATTTTTTTTTTCTTCTTCCTAATGCCAAAGTCAAGTTTCTCTTCATAAAACCTAAAAAACCATAAACCTTACAAAACCTCTGCCTGTTCCAGGACCCCTTCTAGAGCTGAAGGATTTATATTGACTGTCCAGACTGAAGTAGAAAAGAAGAATTCAGCAGTGTGACTGCAATGATCACCTCATTTCAGATTTCTCTTCCCCTCTTGTTACTCACAAACCCTATCACTCAGCACCCTTCATATGTATGAGAACCTTCAGCATGATGATTCTGTCCATTTTTTTTCTTCATTAAATGCTGTTTAGCCAAATGCTTGTCTTTTATCACTGCTTTCTGTCACCCTACAGACTTTTGTTTTTTAAAGAGCCATTTGTTTATTGTCAAAAACTACTTTTCTGGTTCCCAGCACTTGTTTTAAATTGTGTGAGTGATGTTAGTGTGGCACTAACCATGGGAGGCCACCTGCCTCTCTGCCGCCTTGCCAGAATCTGGGCCTGAATGTGTGTGTACCGGTGTTAACCCTGTCCCTCAAAGAAAACCACATCAGGTATTTTGTCCTTTTTAATGCTGTGGTGGGCTTGTTCATCCTGTGTGAATGTAAACATCAGAGCACTTGGTTCTTGGAATTCAGGAAGAAATAACACTTGCTAGAAACTCCTGACAACGAACTGTTCACAAGACCCCTCACATTAAGCTGTCTGCAGGTTTTAAAAAGTGTTTCAAGGTTCTAAGTACTTTCTTTCATTTGAGGTCCTGAGATATTCCAGTGAAAGGCCCTATGCAAAGGTCAGAGAGGCATGTTATTCTAGTTATTTCATATTTCAGGAATGCTTAAGCCAAATGTATACTTTTGAAAGTCTTTCTAACTTCTCACCAAGCACAATCTTGATGTGGTTTCTACTGATCCTTGTTCCACTGTGGGTTAGGTAAGAGAGAGTCACTTTACTCACACAGACACATTGGACCTTGAGGGTGCTTGAGGGTGGAAAAATATCAAAATCTGTGATTACTTCATGCTTTGCCCAGTCTTGGGTGAATGTAGCAGGCGTCTGGTTTCAGGATGTTGGTGGGTGTCAAGTGAGGGCTCATGAAAGTGCTCCGGTCTGAGTGGGGACTTGGGCGCCCCCATGCTGGGAGGGTAGGTGAGGGACAGGGAAGGGGGCTGCTCTTCTCAAGGCAACAGTGTCTGTTCAGAACCATAAAGGAAGCAGTTGGCAAATTCTGCAAAGAAAGGGCTCTTTTAGAACCATGTTTTAGATTTTAATAGAGAACTTTCTTAGAATATTTTTTACAGGGTATAGAAGTTACAGCAATAAGGAAGGGGGTAAAATCTCACAAGGCTTGTTGGCTAGGATTTCATGAAATGAGTGCTATCTGCACGAAGACTAAAAACGGGGTGATTTCTTACAATAACTATGTCCTTCAAATGCCAAATGAATGGTTACAGATGAGGGGTGAAGCAGACAGCTAGGCTGGTCTTGAGGCCTGGCACATTGAGCCTTGGAAACCCTCCTTGCTGACTTATTGAGGCTGGGGAGTCATGGTAAGAACAGATGACCTGTAGTGAATGCTGTGCTAAGCATGGATTTCCATTATCTCAGTTAACACCTGTAACTGGTATTATTTCATTTTACAGAGGAACATATGAGTGACAGGTAGGTTAAACAACCGAGGTCACAGGGCAAGTTAGTGGATACGCTGGGGTTTACCCTTAAGATGTGTGCAAACTCAGTTGCTCAGTCATGTCCAATTCTTTGCCACCCCATGGACTGTATTATAGTCCACCAGGTTTCTCTGTCCATGGGATTTCCCAGGCAAGAGTACTGGAGTGGGTTGCCATTTCTTTCTCCAGGGGATCTTCCCAAACGAGGGATCAAACCCACATATCCTGCTTTGGCAGGCACTGAGCCACTTAGGCAGTGGACCTTAATTACTCGACAAGACGTAGGCTGCTCATTGGTCAGCCCTGGTTTCTCCCTATTTTTTTAGCAAACCAGCTGAAAAAACTATGGAGCCTTGCTAGTAAATTCCTCCCATTGGAGGGGCCAACCCTTAAGTAAGAGCTGGTCCCAGCCCCAGGATGGATGTTCCCATAATATCGCCACGACTCTCTTGAGCTATTTGTCAGCTTCTGGGCAGTAGCCCGAGTAGGGGTCTATCTAGTTGTTCTGGAAACAACCACAGCTGTGCTATTTTTTTCCTTTATTTATGGTTTGTGGTCACTGCCAGCAAATTTGTTTGAGGAGTGCATTTAAATATGCTACATTCGTATTACTGTACACGTATTCTGGGTGAAACATTTATGATAAATCAAGTTTTTAGGTGCCCTATGGGGAAGTGCCAATGGAAAAATACATAAGAAAACTTTTCTCTTAGCAGTAGTTACTTGAGGAAACAGGCTCTATTTATCTTGTGAGGGCTTATGTGAGATGAATGCAGACCACCCAGAATCGCGGTTCAGCCTATCACAAGAGGAACACGGAAATATCCAAACTTGGCCGTAGGCTTCTTCAGGCCTGGGTGCTGCACCATATTCGTCCCTCCCTTCCTCCTCCAGCTCTCCAGCCCAGCAAACCTGGCAAGTGCTGACGTTCACGGCAAGCCTTCTACCCCAGCCAATGACCCACCGTTCTCAACGCTTTCCTCAGTACTCCCTCTGCTTCTCCGATGATGGTTAACTCCATCGCGCTCCCACCCACCTGCACATTCAGGGCACTTTCTCAGAAACACCTAATCTGATCTGTTTTCCCTCCCCAGTCAAAACTGATCCCTGATGGTAGTATATTTTTATGATCTTTCTTTCCCAGTCCTGCTCACTGTTTGTAATTACGCATCTCATTTGTGTGATGTTTGTTTAACGCCTGTCTCCTTCCCAAGACTTTACATTCACTAAGGGCACATGCTTCCATGAGGGTCTTGCACAAGTGTCTCGCCCCATGGAAGGTGTTCTAGGTATCCGTTGAAGGACTATGCTTCTCCTGAGCTCTGTAGAAACACGTGTATATAGCTTGCTTATTGTAGTCTGTCATTTCAAGTCTCTCTCTCCTCCATTGGACTGTAAGGTCACTGATTTAAATATTTATAATCCCGAATGCTCACCACAGTCGTTGTTACATGTAACTGTTCAATAAAAGGAAGTGAAATTGAATGGGGCTTGGATGACTTATACCTAAGCTTTATCATGAGAAGGAACCATTTCAGTGTAATTCATTCTTATTAAGTACCTATTAGGTGTCAGAGTCTATGTATGGTACTGAGAATATAAGAATGTGTGAACTGATAGTTGGGAAAGGAAGACATACACACAAAGAGGCAATTATAGGCCAAGTATTGCATGTGCGATGAGAAAACGAAGCATAGAGTATTATGGTAGCACAAAAAATAGAGACATGCCTCGTGTCCAAGCCTGATCTGAACCTTCAAAGTTCAGAGTTAGAACTGTGACGTGTGTGTGTGTGTGTGTGTGTGTAGATTTTGGGTTCTGGGGGCAATAATCAAGCTTGTGACTAGTAGTTTGATGCTGCTGAAATATAAAGTCTTAGGCAGGGAGTGGTGGAGGCGAGGTTAGAGGGGATGTCATGGAGGATCTTGGAAGAAATGTGAAAGAATGTGTGATCTTTCCTTTATGATTTTCTTCACAACCTGGACATTGTGATGGCAGGAGTTTTTCTTGGTCAGTGAGGCCAAAAACAGCATTACAGAATTCAGGAAAATTTCAGACACTAAAGTGAATCACTGATGCATTCATTCCTATAGTGATTGTTTATTTCAGTTCAGTTCAGTTCAGTTGCTCAGTCGTGTCTGACTCTTTGCAACCCCATGAATCGCAGCACGCCAGGCCTCCCTGTCCATCACCAACTCCTGGAGTTCACTCAAACTCACCTCCATCGAGTCAGTGATGCCATCCAGCCATCTCATCCTCTGTCATCCCCTTCTCCTCCTGCCCCCAATCCCTCCCAGCATCACAGTCTTTTCCAATGAGTCAACTCTTTGCATGAGGTGGCCAAAGTATTGGAGTTTCAGCTTTAGCATCATTCCTTCCAAAGAACACCCAGGACTGATCTCCTTTGGAATGGACTGATTGGATCTCCTTACAGTCCAAGGGACTCTCAAGAGTCTTCTTCAACACCACAGTTCAAAAGCATCAATTCTTCGGCACTCAGCTTTCTTCACAGTCCAACTCTCACATCCATACATGACCACAGGAAAAACCATAGCCTTGACTAGACAGACCTTTGTTGGCAAAGTAATGTCTCTGCTTTTGAATATGCTATCTAGGTTGGTCACAACTTTCCTTCCAAGGAGTAAGTGTCTTTTAATTTCATGGCTGCAGTCACCATCTGCAGTGATTTTGGAGCCCCCCAAAATAAAGTCTGACACTGTTTCCACTGTTTCCCCATCTATTTCCCATGAAGTGATGGGACTGGATGCCATGATCTTCATTTTCTGAATGTTGAGCTTTAAGCCAACTTTTTCACTCTCCACTTTCACTTTCATCAAGAGGCTTTTTAGTTCCTCTTCACTTTCTGCCATAAGAGTGGTGTCATCTGCATATCTGAGGTTATTGATATTTCTCCCAGCAATCTTGATTTCAGCTTGTGCTTCTTCCAGCCCAGCGTTTCTCATGATGTACTCTGCATATAAGTTAAATAAGCAGGGTGACAATATACAGCCTTGACATACTCCTTTTCCTATTTGGAACCAGTCTGTTGTTCCATGTCCAGTTCTAACTGTTGTATCTACTAAATACCAGGCATGGAGGATAGTTACAGATTCAAATAGGATACAGTGCATATTCTTGACCAGCCCAATGGAGTGAGGGAGACAGAGTAAGATACAATGAAATAATTTCACAGTTCTCACTTATTTTGGCTTTCAGTTCAGTTCAGTTCAGTCACTCCGTTGTGTCTGACTCTTTGCAACCCCGTGAACCGCAGCACGCCAGGCCTCCCTGTCCATCACCAACTCCCGGAGTTTACCCAAACTCATGTCCAATGAGTCTGTGATGCCATCTAACCACCTCATCCTCTAACGACCTCTTCTCCTCCTGCCTTCAATCTTTCTCAACATCAGGGTCTTTTCAAATGAGTCAGCTCTTTGCATCAGGTGGCCAAAATACTGGAGTTTCAGCTTCAACATCAGTCCTTCCAATGAATACCCAGGACTGATTTCCCTTAGGATGGACTGATTGGATCTCTTTGCAGTCCAAGGGATGCTCAAGAATCTTCTCCAACACCACAGTACAAAAGCATCAATTCTTCTGCACTTTAGGGCTTCTTTATTCTCCTGAATAACATTGAATATCTCCCCAAACTTTTATGAGGGCTATATATATATTATTAGAAATTAAAACAAATTTGTAAAAGATGAATTAAATGACTCTCTTAAAGAAATTACATGCTAGAATAAATATTTTCAAAGTAACTATATCTTACCGCTCTTTTTCTTTCACAGAAATTCACCGAAAAGAGTACTATATGTTATTTTGGTTGAAGAACATGAAGGAAACCCAGCCTCACACAGTTGTGCAGGTGGAAAAGGGGGAAGTGTTTCAGTAGCTTTTTCAGATGATTGTGGAAATTCTTTGATGCTCCACCAAAACTTGATAAGTGGTAGTTTCCTAAAAGTTAATTGAAATGTAGAATCTGAAACAAATCCATAACATTTTTTTATTCTGTCACACAAAAATTTATTGGCCCACTTTGTATTTTGAATGGATCTTTTAACCAGGCAGGATTTTGTAACATCAGGTATTAGTTATTTGGAAAATATTGGTTCACTGAGTGAACCACAGATGTGTTTCCTTGCAAAACATCAAATCATAATATAAACAAAATATGTAATAACATAATAAAACATCACAAACATAAGACATTACAAAATTCATAAACATCACTGTTGATGTCATCAGAAGAGAACACAAGTATCAGGAAACCATAAAGCTCATGGTGACAAGTTTACCAAAATTTGCAGTTTTGTTTGAAAGTTCCGCTTTCATCACTGGCAGCGAATAGTATCAGCTGTTTTCTTTAAAGCTATAGGTTTACTTAGGTCATTTTCTAGAAAACATCAGCCAAATATCCAGCTCGAAATAGTCTCAGTTTTTATATGTCATTCTTTCAAGTAAAAATGGCTTTCCATGGAAAAAGTAACTCAGCTTGCAACTGAAGCACGTAAGTGCTTTTCTTCAATATGTTCATAGAAGTAAATCATATCTCAATGTGCAGAAGTGCTTTGAGTCTACATCCCATTTTGTCAGAATTTTTAAATGTGGGCTGAAGGGTCAAGTTTAATAAAAAGTAATCTTCTTATTGCTTCATCAAGCATCACCTTAAGTGCAACAAGCATTTGTTTTTACTTCTGGTGTGTAAAGAATACAGTAACTCCTGGCACAGTTTGGTGCCATCACTGTGATTTGTGCCAAGATGCAAGCAGCTTTTTTCAATTGTTTATAATGGGGGGGGGTTATTTGCTTTCATATCTTATGATCATACTGTTCTAAGTATTTCAAAGGTCTTTTCTGCATATTGAGATGTAACTTATATTTTGTCATTGTCGTCTTGTCACAAAGTCATGTTCGCCTCTTTCGCCACCCCATGGACTGTAGCTTGCCAGGCTCCCCTGTCCATGAGATTTTTAGGCAAGAATACAGGAGCGGGTTGCCACGCCATTTCTTTCTCCAGGGGATCATCCCAACCCAGGGATCTAACTTACATCTCCTGCATTGGCTGGAGGATTCTTTACTGCAGAGCCACCAGGAAAGCCCTATGTGAACAGTTTTATCCACCATTATTTTGTAACATCAACACAAGGTCAATGTGGTTTTTCCAAAATTAATCAAAAGATTTTTTTAGAAAATGTATGGAACATTATTTCAGCACTACTCATGCTTGTTATCAGGCATTCAAATAATGGATAATCTTCTTTAATGATTCGTTGGTGCTGATATTGGACAAATACCAATACAAGCAAAATCGTTGTTTGTAGATTCTTCCATTTGTGAGGCAAAAGTACAATTCTACAGAAAAGAGGGCAACTCAGTCTTCATGTTTCCAACTAAACCTTTAACTCAAGGAGTTACTGTAGTATTGGAATGTCACAGTGCTTGAATTCTTTTTACTGACTTTTCATATAGCAGGTATTTCGCAATTCAACTACAGAAGGCTTTATTGTCTCAGATACTGTATATGCTTTTCCAGCCAATGCAATTTGATGGTTTACCCTGTAAGATGCCTCTGGGGCATCTTCACTTCTAGTTCAAAGGATATAAGCAATAATTTTTGGCTTTTAAGTCTTCACTACATCTATACTTAACATATTTTTAAGTCCTTTAACTTCAAACTCTGAATCCACTTCTTAATAAACTTTTGTTGAGTTTTCTTTTGTATGTTGAGTTTATTTCAGCCAAAGAATTAGTCATGTGAATCTGTTCCTGAACACACTTTTTTTGTTGTTGTTCTAGAAGGAGAGTTTCTGTCCATAAATAAATGTTGAATAAATAGTCAAATAATGTTGATTTGAAAGGGTTCCTTTTCACACATTAGGTATCTGCTAATGTGTACGCACTGTGGGGCTTTCCAAGCGGCTCAGTGGTAAAAAATAAAAAAATCTGCTTGCCAATTCAGGAGACTCAGGAGAGGTAGGTTTGATCCCTGGGTTGGGAAGATCCCCTGGAGGAGGAAAATGGCAACCCACTCCAGTATTCTTGCCTGGAAATCCCTTGGACAGAGAAGCCTGTTGGCCTATGGTCCACGGGGTCACAACGAGCTGGACACAACTGAGTGACTGAGCATGCAATGTGTATGTACTACAAGTCATCTCAAAAATCAGGAATGATGCAGTGCCCCAGCACTAGAGTCTGGGTTGAGATGTATTTTTTCTAGTTAGTGACAATGTGCTTTCCCATTTTACCCTGGGCCCCAAGTCCAGGATTGTAGGTGTTCATTCAGAGTGTGAGGGACAGCTTCTGGCTCCAGGACAGAGCAAATTTCGCCATTTCACATGCTGACCACCTCTCCCTACCTGAATGACCCTGTCATGGGACTACAATGCAGCACAATTAATGCTCAGTGTGATGCTGTCAGCCTAAAGATGAGGTTTTAATTGTATTAATAGCAGCATGAACAGTTCTCACTGAAGGGAATCCTGAAGCCATCTAGACCATGGATACATAGACTTGAAGAGACCTTAAGTGACTTGCCTGAGTTCACCTGCTAATCCACAGTAGCACTGACTGAGCCAACAGTGAATGCTTTGATATACAGTGGAGCTGAATTAGGAGCAAATTTACATGCAACTTTAGGGACAACTCCCTGCGATAAAAAGGAATTACATCATCTAGCTTGTCACAACAACCAAAGAATTATGTCCTGTATTAGGTAATGGGGGCTCCACACTGAAAGGAGTAGGAGTAAATCCTCTTGCCAAGCCCCAGAGAGGTCTCTCTACTCTCACCCGCATCACAGCTGGACTGGATGGTGCTGGGAAAGGATAACAGACAAGCTAACCCACTCTTTTTGTTTGTTTGTTTATCCCTTTAGGTCAATGCTTCCTCAGCTTTAGTGTGAATAAGCATTACTATTCAGGGATATGTGTAATTAATGTGAGATTTAAGGATATTCAAGCCACTTAGGCTAAAAAGCAATATTTGCCAATCTTGAAACCTAACTCTGGGTAAATGGAAATCCACTTCACGTTGGTGCATAAGAGATTCAAAATGCAATTGAGTTGTTTTCCAAATTAAAATTTTTGAGTATAAATTTCAAAAAGTGAAATTGGAAGAAGCATTTTGGGGAAACCCTGAAAACTACTGCTTTCCATGCTGGTACCTTCTAAACCCATTCCTGGTCTCAATGCCAGTTACTAAGGGATTCTATATACATTACACATGTTTCTACCCTTCCCTCCCACTTCTTTTTCTATAATCCAGCAATACATCCCACTTGCCTTTCTCCCCTCTTCTTCTCTGTCCCCAGTCATTTTTGGAGCATTCAAATCCCAGAGGAGGACTGTGAACTCTAACTCCCCCCAAATCCAAGCCAACTTTTACAGTGTCTTATCCTGCATTTTTATACACAGGCAATGCCTCCCCATCCTTCCTCTGCCCCCAACCCACCCTGTCCCGTCTGGTCCGACTATCACAATGTTTTCCCACCTGGCAAATAGCCTCACTGAATTCTGGGTGGCAGGCATTGACCAGACTTCAATACAAATGCTCCTGTCGAAAATGGCACCAACTTAGGTGAAGAACAAAGACTCTCCAGCTTCAAAGCGGAAACTCATTCCTGCACAGAAGGGGTTTCACACAACCCCGGTTAACAACAACAACCACCTCAGGGGAAGAAAAGGGCCGGACTACAAAGAAATGCCAAGCAAGCAGCCATCGGCGCTCCTTTTCTCTTTCTGGTGTGTTTAGCACAAAACCTGATCAGGAGAGCAGTTCTTTGATAATTGCGTGGACCGTGACTGCCACTAGTAGCATTTCTTATGCCTCATATATCCCAGCAATTCATGGGGAGTTGAATGTTCTGTGCTCACTCAGGCTTAGAGATGTGCAGTGCACACACACACACACACCCATGCACACGCACCGTGGAATGGAATTGGTTTGTTAGCCAAGGATTCTGGCAACTTCCCAAAGATTACAGGTCAGTTCATGTTTTTCCTTTCCTTCCCTTTAATTTTTTTGTATGATTCTCTCTTTTTCTCCTCATTCTAGTTAACTGCTGAAGTATGGCTGTACAGCACTGGCAAATGCATACTTGCTGTAACTGCCCTGTTTTTGAGGAAAAGAAGTTGAGAATAGTGGGAAAGTAGAGGCTGATGACAGGGAGAGAGGAAGAATGAAGTTTTAAAATGACAAGTCATTTTTAACTGTTACCTTTTCCCTCCCTATAAACAAACCCAAAGAAGAGAACGAAAGGGGCAGTTTTCAGCTTCATCTGGCTCTAACTCAGAAGAAAAGGGGCAGGGGGGAATCACTCTTTTATGGAATGTGGCAGGCCATTAGTAAATAAATAAATCAGACAGAATATTAGGTTTTCATTCTTTTCCTGTTGCAATGTTTCTTTCTGGCTTCTAACACGATGCTTCCCTTTCACCCCACAATCCCTCACTTCCATTTTTCCCTTTCTGTCCCCCACCCCCCACCCACGTGGTGTCTGTTATCAGCAAGGTGGACAAGAGCCAGGCTTAGCCGTGGTTCTTTGCCCTGTCACTAGCTACACCAGTTGTTGATGAAAATCTGGCACTGAGAGATGAGGCCATCTGTGGTGAAGTTTAAACCTATTTACCTCTCTGGCAAGCTGGTTGAAGCCTCTCTTTCTCTGTATTCAGTGAGGCTGAAGATGACAAATGCAGTGGGATTAAAGCCATGGGATGAAGTTTGGGCACAACAAAACCCTTCCCCAAAGACAGCTCCTGAGAGCTGTTAGCTGTAGGGATAACCAAATCCCCCATGTCTGGCATGTGCGGCCAAGGGGCACTCCAGCCCTGGGTTCTGCTTTCTGTGCACTTGAAGGAACAGGACAACTGGCCAAGTTACAGGCTGACTCTGGGTCTTGAGAGACGCAAGTACTCTGTTGAATGATCTTGGAATGATCCTGGGCTGTATTTTATGGTTTGCAGGGCCAATCCCTGTTTCAGAGAACTATTCTCAGATATAGTTAATGAGCAACAGAAGAAAACCCTTTGCCTTTAAAAGGGGACTCCATAGCCTGACCAATTACCTGAACCCCATGACATTTGAGTCCAAAAGACTTTGGTTGTTTCCCAAAGTCCAATCAACCCATAAAGCTACCAGCAAAACTATTCAGACAAGCATGAAGTAAGCTCTGAAGTCAATGCCAAAAGCTGTGGACAATGGCAGGATCCCTGGGCAGAGGCCAATTTACCATGAAGCTAATAAAGCTTAAGCTTCTGGGCCCCTTTTGAGGCCCTGAGAGGGATCCTAGCAATGTGTTCACATGTTTGTAGTAAAAATAAGGTATATTTAAGTCCAATGAGTTGACTGCTGTTTCGGTTTCGACTTCTGTATTTCCCCCATTTTGTGGAGTTGGAGTGATACAAAGCAGTTGAGTTGGAAATTCACTCAGTTTGGGCTTTAGTGAGTTAGATTTATGAGGATCAAAGCCACTTCTTTGTATGGTTACTTTATTGCTGTCCATCTTGGTATAAGAATGGCTTCCAGGTACATGCCTTCAGACTGGCAATGTGACACAAAGAGGAAGGGCACAAGAAGAAGATAACTCTCCACATCAACATGTCCCCTGGCGCTTGGCACTGAAAATATGTACTTAATGAAGGAGGAGAAACTGGGTTTGAAATGTATGGAATCAGAAGTTAGTCTGTTAAATGGGGATAAAATATATTGTCAGGTTATTATGAAGATTAAACAAAATGAGGTGTGTGGCAGTGTTAACCAGCATCTGATATAAATGGCAGGGAAATAAAGGTACTTTTCTTCTTTTCTTTCCTTTTAAACACAGGCTTTTAAAAAGTTACTTATTTATTATTTTGGCTGTGCTGGCCTTAGCTGCTGGGCAGGCTTTTCTTTAGTTATAGCAAGTAGGGCCTACTGCTCCTTGTGATGTGCGGGCTTCCCACTGTGGGGACTTTCGTTGCAGAGCACAGACTCCAGGCACTCTAGTTCAGTAGTTGCAGCGCGTGAGCTCAGTTGTTACGGCCTTTGAGCTTAGTTGCCCCGAGGCATGTGGGATCTTATAGGGTCAGGGATCAAACCCACGTCTCCTACCTTGGCAGGCAGATTCTTTACCACTGAGCCACCAGGGAAGCCCTAGCTCTTTTCTTTCTTACTTGAAGCATTTCAGTATCTTCGCTATAAAAACTGGATATCAGAAAGCTTGGGAGATTGTGATTGTCTTTGAAACACATTATTTTTTTTATTTGTCTGATGTTACTTCCCCCTCCCTACTTTTTTTTTTTGCCCGTTTACTGTCAAAGTGGATTGTTGGAGAAAATATTGAGGAGAATGGTTATTTAGATTCTAGATAATTAGAAGTACTCTCACACTAAATAATTAAAAATTCAAAACCTCTTCAAGATGCTTCATAGTGACATTAATGGTAAGAATCAAGACTTCCCAAATGCCACTGGGAAGAAGCAAAGTCCATCTGAAGCTACCAAGCAGCCCTCTGCTTTATTGATTGCTAGATTCTCTGAGGATAGGAGGAACATTTGGGGGCTTAATAACACGGCGGCTGTTCCGTGACATCCGTGTTCAACAGTGACTACTACATCTCTCTGTTCTTTTGATTGGTTCAAGGCACATGGCCTCTATCCAGTCTGAATTTTAAAAAGATCAAACTGAAATGGACCACTTATTCTCCATTTGGTACCATTTCTAAAATAATGGCTGAAATCATCTCTAACTGGAGAGAGAGAAAATAAAATGACACCTAAAACATTCTTGTCACTTAATAAGCAATTGGCTCACTAGAAATGAGCTTTTTTTTTCTGCAGAGAAAAAAAAAAGGCCTTGTGTCCCTGTCTCCTGCCTAGGCTACCTTCTGTCTCACTCCTCTCTGATTTCTTTTCCCTGCACCCTCCAAAAGAAAAGAGGTGCCTCATTGTACTGCAAGCAAGTTTCTCCACATCAGAGAACCAGCTCTCCATCCCTTTTAGCCCCGGCATCACCTTGGTGAAACTTCAAGAATGTGCCCAGACACAAAAGAGAATTTGCTTCTCCTTCTGGGAAACTGCTCTCTCAGGGCCCCATTAGGTTTGTCAGGGCCAGCTGAAAGTTCAGCAGTCTTAACTATGCTTCAGGAGGTCAGACCCAGCTGAGGTCCCAGCTACTAGGTGTCAGCACCTCGGGGTGAAGGGTGAGAGAGAGGGAGAGATGCAAGGGGACCCCGGTGTGTCCCCCAAAGTACCTCTCTCCAGCACCCAGCCACCAGGAGTGTAGGAAATAATTCCTCCTTTGTCTGCCAGCTGGCTTTCAAAGTGATTGGGATGAGTCCGCAGGACCTGTCTGGGAAGCTTGTTAAACTGCATGGAGTAAGTCAGGGAGAGGGAGGGGTGGGGAAAAGATTAAAGGGCGAATACAATCTGTGTGAGGCAGTGGCCCTGACTCTAAAGAAGCAGACGGTCTAAGGGGAAGGAAGAGCTCCCCTTCAAAACCAGAGAGGACATGCAATGCAAATGACCCTGCGTGCAGCTGCCTCTGGCAGGCAGCCACCCGCCTCCCAGAGAATAAAGTCAGAGCAACAATTCCCTCCTGAACCCTGAAGCTTAGTGACTTCAAACAAGAAAAAAGAAAAGTGACATTTTTTTTTTCCTTTCCCGAGTGAACTCATCCATTCCCCAAACTGTGCTGATGACCTCATCACCTGCAGCTGTGCACGCCAAGCTCTTCCCCTCACCTCAGCTCCCAGGGATCACATCTGGTACGGAGCCTTGGTACCTGGGGCTGACACATCTGGAGGGAACTGCCTTTGAAAGTGGATCGCTTTGTACCTCCTCTCACTCATGATGCAGCCAAGTGGCAGGAAAGTCCTCAGCGAACTTGTGGCTTTGAGATGGCCCTCTGGAAAGCATTTATGGGGAAAGTCAGGGAGGTCATGGTGACTGTTTCTCGTACATTTTCATTTTCCACCTTTTACGCACGTGGGCAAGTAGGCAGACCTGACCTTAGAAATGATATTCGTCTCTTTGGTTCAGTTCTGCTTGGGTTCATTCTGGAGTCTGGCAAGACTTTGATTGACGAAAGTTATTTAGGTGTTAACTGATATAGATAATGACCCCATTCAACAGAATTAAACTGACTTTAGAAGCAATCACAGTAGATATGGCCCCCACACTATCTGTATCCTGGAGAAAACATACAAACTTAAAAACGGGCCTGTTCTCTACTATGAGAATACAAATTGATCCAGCTAACCTTTAGGAAAGCAATTTGGCAATCCTCTCTATATCAAGGAACTTAAAAATGCTCATATGCTTTGATCCAGAAGATCCATTTCTGGAAATCCCTCTTATAGATATTACAAAAAGAAAGTCATTAAACTGTACTAAAAGATCTTCACTATAGCATTATATATTACAAAAAAAACCCCAAAAAACCAAAAGACCCCTCCCCCCACAAAACACAAAGAATCTAATTAAATGCCCAACTTTAGAAGAATAATTATGGTACATCTGTACCATGGAATATTACACAGTTATCAAAATGATGCGATATTGCTTTCATTGCAATGCCTTGGACATGCAAGTCTGGAAAATAGCAGAATACAAAGCATAATTTCAAGTTATATATACACAAATTCCACCAGAGTTATCTTTAGGAAGGATCAGATTACTGACATTTATTTTTTATGCATTTCTATGCCTCTAACTTTTCTATAGCGGCTATGCCTTACTTTTATAATTAGGAGAAAGAAGTTATTTAAAAGGTGGGTGTATCAAACCTTTGATAGCTCAATGCCCCTGGCAAGATGTAATGAATTATTAGCCTAATTACTATTATATCTAACACTTAAAACACAGGTATTAGGCGGGTAACATACACAAGTGGACCAGGAATGGTATAAGAAAATGTCAAACTATAGAGGAGATTATCTCCAGTTTCAGCTGATTGTTATCATGTGGAGATACAGATAGCTCAGAGTTGCTGATTTTTCTAGAGAAGTCCTAAGGCAATGCTTGAAGTGAAGTCTACTAATTTTTAAATCAAGACAATAAATTTACGTTTAAAAAGTTGACTACAAGTGTTGGACAAACGAAAAACCCAGCTATTGGTCATCCTTTTGAAATCTACTCATAGACAATGCAGGCTGAAGCCTGCAGGACATGTTGCCATCCTGTGAAACCATCCACTAGATTGGGGGTCTTCTGGGCATGTCATTTCTCTTCATTACTATTAATAATGCTGCATTGAAGAGGCTCCCATGTTTGTCTTTTCATATCTAGGCAATTATATCCTTAAGGTGAACTTAACGAAGCTAGGTTTTAGATTCAAATGGTATGGACATGGTTTTATCTTTAATCAGTTTAGTTCTGTTCAGTTCAGTTCAGTCGCTCAGTTGTGTCCGACTCTGCAACCCCATGAATCACAGCATGCCTGGCCTCCCTGTCCATCAACAACTCCCGAGTTCACTCAAACTCATGTCCATTGAGTTGGTGATGCCATCCAACCATCTCATCTTCTGTCATCCCTTTCTCCTCCTGCCCCCAATCCCTCCCAGCATCAGAGTCTTTTCTAATGAGTCAACTCTTCGCATGAGGTAGCCAAAGTACTGGAGTTTCAGCTTCAGCATCAGTCCTTCCAATGAACACCCAGGACTGATCTCCTTTAGAATGGACTGGTTGGATCTCCTTGCAGTCCAAGGGACTCTCAAGAGTCTTCTCCAACACCACAGTTCAAAAGCATCAATTCTTTGGTGCTCAGCTTTCTTCACAGTCCAACTCTCACATCCATACATGACCACTGGAAAAACCATAGCCTTGACTAGATGGACCTTTGTTGGCAAAGTAATGTCTTTGCTTTTGAATATGCTGTCTAGGTTGGTCATAACTTTCCTTCTAAGGAGTAAGCGTCTTTTAATTTCATGGCTGCAGTCACCATCTGCAGTGATTTTGGAGCCCCAAAAAATCAGTCTGCCACTGTTTCCACTTTTTCCCCATCTATTTCCCATGAAGTGATGGGACCAGATGCCATGATCTTAGTTTTCTGAATGTTGAGTTTTAAGCCAACTTTTTCACTTTCCTCTTTCACTTTCATCAAGAGGCTTTTGAGTTCCTCTTCACTTTCTGCCATAAGAGTGGTGTCATCTGCATATCTGAGGTTATTGATATTTCTCCCGGCAATCTTCTGGGCAATCTTGAAAAAAGCTTGTGCTTTTTCCAGCCCAGTGTTTCTCATTATGTACTCTGCATTTAAGTTAAATAAGCAGGGTGACAATATACAGCCTTGACATACTCCTTTTCCTATTTGGAACCAGTCTGTTGTTCCATGTCCAGTTCTAACTGTTGCTTCCTGACCTGCGTATAGGTTTCTCAAGAGGCAGGTCAGGTGGTCTGGTATTCCTATCTCTTTCAGAATTTTGCACAGTTTATTGTGATCCATACAGTCAAAGGCTTTGGCATAGTCAATAATTTATCTTAATGCATAATGTCAAATAGTTTTCCACCAAATTCAAATGAATTTATATTTATATTTACTGTTCACAAGAGTCTTCATTTCTCACACTCTCACCAGCACAGAGGTTAGTGAAACTTTTTCATATCATTGATTTACAGATGAATATTTATATCAAATTATATTTACTTACATCTCTTTAATTAATGGCATTAAGCAGAAATGTGTTTATTGACCTTTGGTAAATACTTTTTATTTTTTATATTGCCTGTTCATATTTTTACCTATTTAAAAATTGTCTCTTGACTTTTTCTTATGGCTTAGGACTTCTTTGTATACTCAGAATATTAACTGAACTAACATAGCATTGTAAAGCAATTATGCCTCAATAAAAAAAATTAAAAAACACTACTCATTTGTCTCTTAACCTTGTATAGTGAGATAAAATTTTTTATCATTTTAACACCTGCCATGACAGTATTTGAAGTGGAAATTTAGTTTTTCTAAAGAGAATACATTAATTAGTAATTTAGGTCATAAATATGAAGGTTCAGTTTATATGAAAACAATGAAGCACAGAGACAGCTAAACACAGTGGAGTGCTGGAAGATGTTAAACGAAAGACACAATAAAATAGAGAAAAGTGGGAGATTTTTCCAGCACATATAATTGACATGTATTAGTATTCAGTATACATAAAGAACTCCTACAGTTCAGTTCAGTCACTCAGTCATGTCCAACTCTTTGTGACGCCATGGACTGCAGCACACCAGGCTTCCCTGTCCATGACCAACTTATGGAGCTTGCTCAAACTCATGTCCATTGAGTTGGTAATGCCATCCAACTATCTTATCCTCTGTCATCCCCTTTTCCTCCAGCCTTCAATCTTTTCCAGCATCAGGTTTTTTTCCCAATGAGTCAGTTCTTCACATCAGGTGGCCAGAGTACTAGAACTTCAGCCTCAGCATCAGTCCTTCAAATGAATATTCAGGACTGAATTCCTTTCAGATTGACTGGTTTGATACCTTTGCAGTCCAAGGGATTCTCAAGAGTCTGCTCCAACACCACAGTTCAAAAGCATCAATTCTTTGGCACTCAGCTTTCTTTATAAACCAACTCTCATAACCATACATGACTATTGGAAAAATCCATCCATAGATGGATCTTTGTTGACAAACTAATGTCTCTGCTTTTTAATGTGTTGTCTAAGTTGGTCATAGCTTTTATTCCAAGGAGCAAGTATGTTTTAATTTCATGGTTGCATTCACCATCTGCAGTAATTTTGGAACCCAAAATAATAAAGTCTGTCACTGTTTCCATTGTTTCCCCATCTATTTGCCATGAAGTGATAGGACCAGATGCCATGATCTTAGTTTTTTGAATGCTGAGTTTTAAGCCAACTCCTTTTTTTTAAAGCCAACAAAGCCAATTTTTAAAGAGCTCCTGCAAATTGAGAGAAAAAAGCAGACAACCAATTTAAAACATGAACAAAATATTTGAATATAGTGGAGTTTGTCTTCACAAAAGAAGACATCCAAAAACCAATAAATACATGGAAAATTTCTAAAACATAATTAATAATCAGATAAATGTAAATTAAAACATAAAGAAAAGCACACCTATCAGATGTTTACTGCCATTAAATGTTTTTGAGAATATGGAATATCAGGGATTCTTCAAAATTGCTGGTGGGACTGTAAAACCTTTAGGAAAAGTTCCTAATGTAGACACATATATCCCATGACCAAGGGAGATGGAGATATATATACATATATAAATTTCTACAAATATGCATGCTTTTTATATCAAGATATGTTTATCTATATGTGTGTATATATATCTATCTGTATAGATAGATATATATACACATACACACACAATAATGTTCACTGAAGCCTTGTTTATAATTTCCTCAAACTGAAAAGAACTTAAATAGCCATTAGGACAGAATAGATAAACTGTGGTATGGAAAACTATACAGCTCTGAACACAAATACATTAAAGCTACATGCTCCAGCATGGATAAATCTTACTAACATGGATTGGGAGAAAGAAAAGAGAGGCATAAAGAACACAGCAGATGTCATTATTTGTATACAAAGGTAAAAAAGAGACTAAATTATATAGTTTAGGGATGTATGCTCAGGTAGTAAACCTACAAAGAAAAACAAGGACATGATTACTAATTATTTAAAAAATTAAGGGCACAAATAATAATCAGACCCTGGAGAAGGAAATGGTAACTCACTCCAATGTTCTGTCTGGAGAATCCCATGGATAGAGGAGTCTGGTGGGCTACAGTCCCTAGAATCGCCAAGAATTGGACAGGACTGAAGCAGCTTAGAATGCACAATAATTAAAATATTGGCTGTTTCTAGGAGTGGTGGTTGTGATGAGGAAGAGTATTTTTGTATGTGCGTGTGGTTTTCTTTTGAGAAGTGTCTTAGAGTTTCAATGATCTCTTTCTTGATGTAGGTGTTTGCTATTTAACTTTTAAACTTTTCTAATGTATTTTACATTTAGCAATAAAATAGAGATTTCAGAAGTTCAAAAAATGCAGAGAAGTGAGGATATAGGAGGTAAACAGAAATACTGGGAGAAAAGGAGCTAGATGACATAGCAGGGGGCTGAAGCCTGCAGGAAAATACTGTTAATGATTTCTTCCAATCAGTGCAGTGTATGAAGTAGTTTTTAGGACAAAATTATTCAATATTCAATTTGCTATTGCTGTACATGTTTCCTCATCCTAGACATTCAATAAATTTCGTTAAATATGTAAATATTTTGTCTGAGATTTCGAGGAAATCAAAAGAAAGTAAGCAAATTGGTTCATTTCTCCCTTCAAAGAGAGGGAGATGTATGTAGAGTTGGATCAAAGGTTCTTTAAGAAAGCTGAGTAGTGACCACGAGCATATGAGCGCAGCGTGTGTACAGAAATCTTGGGGAGGAAGCAGAGGGGCTCGCAGAATCTGGAGTCGGGGCTTAAGCCGCCAAAGAGTACTGTCTATCTGAAGCCCATAACTACTGTTTGATGACAGGATTTTCTCTTCTTCTTCCTTCTACTTCTTTATTCCGCACACAAATTTAAGATTTACAGATAATCAAGTTTATTAGTCTTTACTTTTTGACTTTTGGATTTCATAATATGCTTGAAAGACTCTTCTTCATTTTTAAACATTTAAAGTCCTTGATTTGCTTAGAATCCTACCCAGGGTAAAAACAGGGAGAGCTCAATTTTGTTTTCCCAGAGAGCCAGCTCAGTCCTTTTGTCTGATAATTTAAAATGCCTCATTTGATAACATATTAAATTTCATATTTACATACTCTCCATTCTACTGGTTCTAGTCCTCTGTTATTCCTATGTTTTTATTACTATTGTTCTAAGATACATTTTAAAATCTGATAAGAAAAAATCTTTCTTGCCACTTTCTCTTGGATGATTGCATCAAATACATCTTAGAATCATTTTGCCACGTTTTAAAGCAAAATAAGATAAAATCAAAACAAAACCCCATTGGGGCTTTGACAGAGAAGTCACTGAATTCACAGATTACTTTCAGTAGCAATATAGCATTTTCTTATTCAAGAACCTTCTGTTTCCAATTATTCAATTATTTTTGTATGTTTCTCTATTGTGTTTTCTATTTTTCTTTATTATCATCCTAAATATTTCTCATCTCTAAACAAACTATCCTATTTATGGGTTTCAGCATCCAGTATTATTTTTAGAATCTCATTTAATAGATATTTATTTTTGCATTAAAGGATTAGCTACATTTCATTAGAGGATATCAGTGGGGTTTAAAAAATACATTCTATTTCCTTCTGTTTAATATTTGGCAAGTCTTCCCAGATTCTGGCCCTGAGTTGACAGTCCTTGTTTTGGGCGATTTGAGTTTTCAAGTTTCCTTGTTTTTCTGTGTCTCCATAGATGATATTTTAGTGGGAAACTGGGAGGATACAGGAGGAAACTCCAGCCAGGCACCATTTTAAATCAGAAGTCTGTTCACTGACTGAAAAACAATAGAATCCCAAGGCATAATTTATGTATCTTAGTCCTGCTCAAGGTTGCAGGTCTAGTCTGTTGCTTTCTTTATTTCAAACCCATTCCTGTCACTTTAATTGGTGTATGTATCTCATATCGGAGTATGTTTGAGTTTTAAATGTATATGGTTTCAAGGTGTACTTACTATACAAAGTATGTGGCTGTATTCTACCACCTGGTGTTGTTTCTTTTCATCAGACCAAACCAGAGCAAGGATCTTGCTACTTTTATTTAATTCCAACTTTAGTCCTTTTATGATAATCAAATGTCAATTGTCCAGAACCAGGGATGGAAAAGCACTATACTGGGTGCCTGGGGGTTCTTGAAATAAAAGGTTGGGTAATTTATATTTTTAATATAAGTGATTTAGAGCCTGCGGCTTTGATCCAATTAAGTAGAGAATCAAATTAGCTGGAGATTAAATGAAGATGGAATAAAGAGAAGTCTTGCTGGCTCCTGAGTTTTCTAAAGAAGGCTTGTTGGAGTGCAGGATGTGCTCAGTCTGGGCTGCACATTAGAATTTCTTATGGAGATTTAAAATATACTGATGCCCAGACCCCACCCCAGAGATTTCGATTTAATTGGTCTGATGAGTTGCCTGGGTATCAAGAATTTAAAAAATTTCCCAACTGATTCTTGTATGCTGCCATGCTTGAAAATGACATAGTTCTTAATCCTCAATGAGCTAAGAGTCACCTGGGAGCTAGTTTAAAAATATATAGATTACAGGGCTCTACTCAGACACCTTCGGGTACAGTGAACTGAAATATGGTCTAGGAATCTGCATTTATAACAAATGTCCACATGATGGTTATAACAAATGTCCACATGATGGTGATCTAAATTATTTCCTCTCTACCCACTGTAGTCTATACTCTTCTCATCTACTTTTAACTTGACTCGCAGAATATCTTTTCTTAAATATGTACATCTTCCCAAATTTAAAACATTCCCTGGTTGCCCAATGTATTCAAAATGTAGTCTTTATGGTAGCTTTGCAGGCCTTCCCCTCCAGTTTTTATCCATCTCCTTGACCTTCTCAGCATCTCTATTCCAACCCCTCTCTGATGTGCACACTGGATCCTTTTCTGGAATTAACTTTTCAGAGCCTTTGTTTATGCCTCTGCCTTCAAAGGGCTTCCCTGGTGGCTCAGAGGTTAAAGCATCTGCCTGCAATGCGGGAGACCTGGGTTCGATCCCTGGGTTGGGAAGATCCCCTGGAGAAGGAAATGGCAACCCACTCCAGTATTCTTGCCTAGAGAATCCCATGGACGGAGGAGCTTGGTGGGTTACAATCCACGGCGTCGCAGAGTCGGACACGACTGAGCAACTTCACTTGCACTGCCTTCAAAAGCCTGTCCCCCTCGACCCATGGAAATCCTGCTCTTGAGCTACTAGAATGCCATGGCTTCCTTGGAGCTTTGTTTCCTCTTTTCAAATTTGGGTAATTAATGCTTTTCTGTTCATGCCTAGTGCAATTGACCTGCATCTCTCTCATATTTTGTTTTCTTTGGTTGGATTTGAGCTGTGGAAAGCTAAGTTCATCCTGGCCCCAACCCCCAGCACAGCATATTATCTTCATTGGTCAATGTAAGCCCCTTTAATATGTTTGGACAGTATCCATAACATGTGCATACCCTCAAAAATAAGTCTTGTTGTCTTGTGTGTAGATGCTTCTAATTGATCTATATGTTTTGTTTTGCTAGAAACCTCACTCTCTTTTTCCACCCTAGATTTTTTAATAATCTATCCATGTTGCTGAAATTAAGTCAAATTTATTACTTTTATCTGCTGCATAGTAATCCTTAGGGGATATTCACCACAATATTCTACCTGTCAACACAACTATATTTTCTCAAGAGGGCCACTCCTTGTAGGTAGGCCCAGATGGATCTACGTGAGAATTTCTCTGAAATAGCGGCTAAAGAATGGGATTACCTAGTCATAGGTGATTTCTCGGCTTCACCAGATACTCCCAGAATGCTCCCCATCTGTTTGTATAGTTGCCTTTCTTCTAGTCTGAGGCAATCACCCCCTCATATGCGCACTTTTTCTTGGTGAGGATTTAGTCCCTGTTAACCATCCTGGCAAGGGAAGGCACCACTTACGAACTTAAGACCTTATAGGAAAAAAGTGAGTCAGGATCTTAAAGTTGTGATTCTACAAAAATTCTTTGAGATATTTTTATGTCTACTAAAACAATGACTATAAAAAAAACTTGACATTCACTAAGGAGATCATCAAGGATACTTTACAAACTAAAGGCAATAATGGATATTTTCATGAGTGGAAGTGAGAGATCTAAAAATCTGTCCCAAGAAAAAGTGGTCTAAAAAACATGGTGGCTACAGCTTGATTAGGCCAATTTAATGACTTTGAGTGACTCGAGATCACTCAATCTGAGATTTTTGCTATTGGAGAAACAATCTTTGAAAGTCTATTCATAGATATTGATTTTAGAAGAGTGAAAGTATATTGGTAAAGGAATACCATTAGAAGATAAGTCTCTTGAGAATAGCATGAAAAAAAAAATCATGTATAGTTAATACTTTTTGAGAACTTTTTGTGTGCCTAGTACTGTTCTAAACAGCACATAAACATTATCTAATTGAACCCTCATTAATCCTTTGAAATAGATTTTATTTTTATCATCCCCCTTTTGAAGAGGAAAACACTAAGATTTAAAGAATTTAAGTTATTGGGTCAAAGTCATATAATTACTAAATAGTAAAACCAAAATTTGAACTTAGGTTTTTTGTTTTGTTTTTCATTCTGGATTTAAAGTTCATAATTAGTAGAGAAAAAGCCCAGGCTTGGAGGGAGAGTCAGCTTAAATTCTTGCTTTGTGCATAACTTACTAGTTGTATGATGTTGGGTAAATTATTTGACTTTTCTGAGCCTTGCTCTTCTCATCTGAAAAAAGAAGGCCATGAAGTTGTAAATATAAAAGAGCACACGATGTAGTCTGTAGCAGATGCTCATTAAATGTCATTTTCCTTATTAACCTGTTCTTTCTAGTTTCTGGCACAGAGTAGATATTTATATGCTTATTAAATGTATATAACAGGCAATTACATTTTTCATATATTACCTGTCTCAACTGGATTCATTTGCCAGGGCATAGATCTGAGAGGAGTAGGAAGATGTCTATAAGAGGAAGGGGCCCTAAAAGGATTCCTTTAAGAAGCCAGATACAAACCTGGTCTATCTTCCCTGAAGACTGTGCTGCCCGTTGCACTTTCCACTTAGAGGCAGTGAGTTACCTGACTCTCTTCGAGAGATGGAGAAACAAAGACCCAGTGAGCAACAAGCTAGTTTTGCCTACTTCCCCAGGTCTCCTGCAGGGAGTATTGTGGGTTCATATATCTAGGAACCAATGGAAACTCTCCCAGGGAACTGGTGGAGAGGAAGTTAATTAACCTCTGCCTCAGCTTCCCGGTGGGGGACTGGGAATGAAGCTGTCATTCCTCTTGGATTCGTGGCTCGGGCCCCTGTCGGTGGCTGTCAGAGACCCTGAAAGACAGCCCATCTCCCCTCCCCTCCCTGCTGCCCTTGGACCGAGAACAACACTGATCTAAGCAGGCGAGATGGGCATTCCCCTTTGGAAGCAATATCATGCAGTGGTCACTGCCACTTGTTTGTAGGCTTGGAAACTCAGGAGAAACCTCCTCTATGGGGGCTCAGAATCAGTTGCCTGTAGCTAAAGTAATGCGATTTGCAGAGATCTTGAGAGAGTCACTTTAGCTGTTGGACACCAAGGAAACTGTTCAGTGTTTGGGATTCTTCGGCACCTAGACCATTGTTAGCTCTCCCAAGGGAGGCTCAAGCCATGTGAAATTCAAAGCTGCGGAGAGAGCTGCACTCTTAATGAGATCTTTCAAAGAGAAGAGCTCAAATGGCCCATAAGAATCATAATGTCATGTGGATTTCATGGTCTAGACAGATCTGAAATTGCCCGCTCCTTTTTTTTTCTTCTTTAAGGTTTCTCCATAAACCAACAGTCATAAAAATTTTTAACGTTCTTCTGGGAAAGGATTGATTTATTAATAGAAGCTACTGGTTTTCTGCCTTGATGGTCCCCAGGCTTTTCACTCCATGGTTGTGATGACTAACTTTCCCCATCAAGATTCCAGAGCTCTCAGTGGTCGATTTATCAATGCAGGATGAAAATCATCATTGTTATCTGGAAGCTTGGCTCTTGAGAACTGCTCAGGGTTTAGGCTAGGAAGATGCCTTTGGGAGAACATTCTTGCATGGAGTAGTAAATCTGCCCACAAAATGCTTTTGAAACTGAGATAGAACCAGGCCCTTATTCCCCTCCCACTTCCAACCCACCCAAGGGAGTAGGTTTCTTTCTAGAGCTTTCCAAGAGCCAATCAGCTGGAAATATAACCAGTTTCTGGCAGACCAGGACTGTTGGAGCTTAGCTTGAGTATCCCAGATGTTACTTCATGCCCCAGCTTGTCTAAACAGAAAAATTCACATTAATAAAAATAACTCAGCTTTCCTACTTATACCAGCTTTCCAGTGCTACTGTAACAAATTACCACAAATCTGGAGACTTAACACAGCACACATTTATTCTGCTTACAGTTCTATAGGATCGATGTCTAAAACATGAATCTCACTGGGCTAAAATCAAGGTTTGAGCAGGGCTGGTTTCTACAGTAAGTTCTAGGGGAGAAATTGTTTCCTTGCTTTCCGTTTCCAGAGGCTGTCCTCATCCCTTAGATCCCCGGCCTCATCCCTTGTCTCCTCATCCCTTTCTTCCATCATTCTGACCTCTGCTTCTGCTGTCATTTCTGTTACTCCTCCAACTCTGATTCCTCTTGCATTCCTCTTGTAAGGACCATTGTGATCCTGGTCAGGCCCCAGATTTGGGGCTTTATGTTGCCATGTGGGCCCCATAAAACATTGCTTGTGTTAGGAGTCCTACAAAAGCCTCTCTTAAAAACAGATTTTGCTCAAATCCTCTCCAATAGGGATACAAAGGCAAATCAGGAGGCCAGCTGGGGTTCAGGTACAGGCATGGTGCCAAAAAGCCCCTATGATGTGCTATGTACCATCGTAGGTACTGGGAATTCAGAGATGAAAGACAAGTTCTCCTCCTGAGGCTCCTCCCAAGTCTGTCTTAAATTAGGGAAGCCTTCTCATACTTCATTGAGCCTAGGAATCACCTGCAGATCTTGCTAAAACAAAAATTCTGATTCAGCAACTCTGAGATGGACCTAGAGATTCTGCATTTCCAATACTTTGAGTGGCAAAGGTGTAGGCGAGACTGACCATCAACCCATGCTTCATTATGATAAAGTCTGATAAGTGCTTTGCCACCAAATCCACAAATGTTTTGAGCATGAAGATGCACCTAGCCAAGGCTGGGCAGGGAGGGGTTGGGATGGTTTCTAGAGGAAATGACAAGTCTGAATGGAAGTTTTCCAGGCAAAGAACTGGGGGAAAGGATGCAAAAAGAGCAGCACGTACAAATAGAGGGAGACAAGAGAGTTCTAGAACTGCAAAAATTTCAGAATGACAGCAGCAAAAGGCTTAAGAATGGAAAGGTGGCAGGAGATGAGGCTGTTGAGGTGAGCAACATGCATCTGATCATATAGGCCCTTGTGCCCTAGGCTAAGAAGTACGGATTTCATCAAGTAAGTGATGGAGAGAAGATATTTAACCTAAGAGAAAGAAGAACATGTAGGCAGAGAATTATCCCTGTTATTATCCATTCTTGGAAATGTTAGCCTTGTTTTGATTGGCAAATTATACGGCAATTAAATGAAGGACAGGAAATTTACCTTCCAAAAAACTGGACTTATTTAGAATCCATGAGCTTATCAGGCTAATGCCATATTTGTGGTCAGCTAAGCTCTGTTTTGTGGCAGAGTGGTGGCAGGGGTTGAAATGGCACTGACACCATTGGCAACAAGCCTGGGTGCATGGATGGGATGGGGAGTGGGGGAGAACAGGACCTGCTCTGCTGGTTGGTTGAGGGACACTAACTTGATGTTTTGTTTTCACACTGCTTCCTCTCATGGCTTTTCATCTTAGCCTTGATGGTGGACTAGTCACATATCATCTTTTGAAAGTTGTGTAGGTGCCACTTTTGCAAAGTGTACATGGAGCCAGGACTCAGAAAACAGCCCCCATCCCTGGAAGTTGTGGAAACAGGTATGGAGGTAGATGCTAAAAGAAAATTACAGCCTGGAAGGCAAAGATGCCCAAGATGAATAAAATGCCTCTCATTGATTGAACACCTGCTATGTGCCAGGCTTCGCACTAGGAGCTTAAAAGACACCATCATGTTTCATTCTTGATGATCTGGAATGGCATTATTATTACCCATCCCCCTTTTTCACTTGAGAAAACTAAGGTTCAGAGAAATGATTCTATTTCCTCAGGCCACATGGCTGAAAAATGTAGGAACTAAGATTTAGACTTAGGACTGACCCCAAAGCTGATTCTACAAAACGACCTGGATCAACAGCAAAAGTCAACTGTAGTTTGGGTAGGTGGTCGGCAAAGAAAGGGTTCAGCATGAAGGAGTAGTGAGGTAGTCCAGGCACAGCGACTGGGAGTCTGCTCGTGGACACACGTGAAGCTCCAGGCAGGGAGATGGAGAGGAGGCAGCCTGCACCAGAGAGGTCAGTCTGTTAGCTAGCAGGAGCTCGGCTATAATGCTCCAGTGAGAAAGGCAAGGATGCAGGGGCAGTGCAGAGAAGTGCAGGGGGGCAGAAGTAGGTGGGTAAACAGAAGAGAGGCACAAAGCAGTGGACTGGGGCTGAAATTCGCTTACCAAAGCTGGCTTAAAGCTCAACACTCAGAAAACGAAGGTCATGGCATCCAGTCCCATCACTTCATGGCAAATAGATGGGGAAACAGTGGAAACAGTGGCAGACTTTATTTTTGGGGCTCCAAAATCACCACAGATGGTGTCTGCAGCCAGGAAATTAAAAGACACTTACTCCTTGGAAGGAAAGTTATGACCAACCTAGATAGCATACTCAAAAGCAGAGACATTACTTTGCCAACAAAGGTCCGTCTAGTCAAGGCTATGGTTTTTCCTGTGGTCATGTATGGATGTGAGAGTTGGACTGTGAAGAAGGCTGAGCGCTGAAGAATCGATGCTTTTGAACTGTGGTGTTGGAGAAGACTCTTGAGAGTCCCTTGGACTGCAAGGAGATCCAACCAGTCCATTCTGAAGGAGATCAACCCTGGGTGTTCTTTGGAAGGAATGATGCTAAAGCTGAAACTCCAATACTTTGGCCACCTCATGCGAAGAGTTGACTCATTGGAAAAGACTCTGATGCTGGGAGGGATTGGGGGCAGGAGGAGAAGGGGACGACAGAGGATGAGATGGCTGGATGGCATCACTGACTCGATGGACGTGAGTCTGAGTGAACTCCGGGAGTTGGTGATGGACAGGGAGGCCTGGCATGCTGCGATTCACGGGGTCGCAAAGAGTCGGACACGACTGAATGACTGAACTGAACTGAATGGGGCAGATATATGGGGATGGGTTTCGAGATGAGGCAGAAGCCAAAATTTCAGAACTCGTCAAGGGGCCAGAGGCAGATACAGTAAATGTGTCATAATTGATCATTGGATGTAATTTACTCCATGACTGGGGTTTTCCAGTCACAACCCACCAGGTAGACCCAGCACCTCGGGTAGGTCTTGGCATACAGCAAGTGCTCAGTACACATTAGATGAATGAAAGCACGAGTGTGGGGATTCACCTTTTTCCATTGAACTTCATTTTCCTGTCAAATCTCTTTTTCCTTCTCTAGCCTGGCTTTCACTCCCTATAAACTTTAGAGCACTTAAGAATCACTTGGGCTGCTATTATAAAATGCAAATTTCCAAGACCCACCTTTGGTAGAACTGAGGTTGAGGCTGAAGAGTTTACAACAAGCACCCCAGAAAATTCAGGTGCAGATGGTCGTAGATGCATGTTTTGCAAACCACTGTTCAGCACCCCTCTGATCCTTCCATCAGGACCACTTGAGTTCCTTCACTCCCTCCAGGCCTGCTTCCAGCTCTCAGGATCAATCTGGACCCTAGTTATGATGTCTTGAGTCTGTGTGTTCACGTCCATAGGATTCTTTCCATCCTCCATCCTCTGCCCATCAAAAAAGCGATCCATTCTTCAAAGCTCAGAATGAGTGCAGTTCAGTTCAGTTCAGTCGTTCAGTCATGTCTGACTCTTTGCAGCCCCATGGACTGCAGCATGCCAGGCTTCCCTGTTCATCACCAACTCCCAGAGCCCACTCAAACTCATGTCCATTCAGTCAGCGATGCCATCCAACCATCTCATTCTCGGTCATCACCTTTTCCTCCAGTCTTCGATTTTTCCCAGCATCAGGGTCTTTTCCAGTGAACTGGCTCTTCACATCAGGTGGCCAAAGTATTGGAGTTTCAGCTTAAACATCAGTCCTTCCAATGAATATTCAGGACTGATTTCCTTTATGGTGGACTGTTGGATCTCCTTGCAGTCCAAGGGACTCTCAAGAGTCTTCTCCAACACAACACTTCAAAAACATCAATTCTTCAGTGCTCAGCTTTCTTTATATTCCAACTCTCACATCCATACGTGACTACTGGAAAAACCATAGCTTTGACTAGACAGGCCTTTGTTGGCAAAGTAATGTCTTTGTTTTTTAATATGCTGTCTAGATTGGTCACAACTTTCTTCCAAGGAGCAATTTTCTCTTAATTTCATGGCTGCAGTCACCATCTGCAGTGATTCTTGAGTCCCCCAAAATAAAGTCTGTCACTGTTTCCACTGTTTCCCCATCTACTTGCCATGAAGTGATGGGGCTGGATGCCATGATCTTAGTTTTCTGAACGTTGAGTTTTAAACCAACTTTTTCACTCTCCTCTTTCACTTTCATCAAGAGTCTCTTTAGTTCTTCTTTGCTTTCTGTCATAAGTGTGGTGTCATCTGAATATCTGAGATTATTGATATTTCTCCCGGCAATCTTGATTCCAGCTTGTGCTTCTTCCAGCCCAGTGTTTCTCATTATGTACTCTGCATATAAGTTAAATAAGCAGGGTGACAATATACAGCCTTGACATACTCCTTTCCTGATTTGGAACCAGTCTGTTGTTCCATGTCCAGTTCTAACTGTTGCTTCTTGATCTGCATACAGATTTCTCAAGAGGCAGGTCAGGTGGCCTGGTATTCCCATCTCTTGAAGAATTTTCCACAGCATATCCTACATAAATCTGTTTTTGGCAACATTACTCTAAGGTTGGGCAACTCTGTAGGATACTAAAGGTATTCCATGAGAAAAGAGCTCCTATTGTCAAATACATTTGGGAAATGATAGTATTAATATTTATGCAAAGTTAAATGACTTCCTTTACTGTAGACATCTCAGAACCTTAAATATACTAACAAATATATGACTGTCCTTGAGGGGGATCCCTTGTGTGTCTGTAGAGAACACATGGAGACATTTTGCTTCCATTCATGCTCATCTTCCTATTCTCTGAACTTCTTTCTTATATTTATATTTCATAACATGAAGTAGGACACATTTTTATTGCAGTTAATTTTTAAAAAATGCTTCTTGAAATCAGGAATCAGGTATTATACTCAGTCTTCCCCCCAGCTATCTGAGGACTGAGCACATAATAACTCAGTAAATGCTCAATGAAAATAAAATTTATTTTCCCACGGCCCGTTATGAGTCACTAAATTGGATCTCGATTTTAGGGTCAGTCGAACATTGTCTTCTCTCCAGGAAGTGTTTCTTCTAAGTAACTTTTAAAAATAAGACAGTTTAAAAAAGAAAAAAAACAAACTTCTGTCTTATCATCATTCTAGGAAGCACTGAACTATTAAATAGTTTGTATAAAACAATTTTAAAAGTAATTCTTGCCTCTTAAAGAGATATTAGAACATTCAGACAAGTAGAAGATCAGATTATTGCTCAAATATATTAATTGTTAAGATTTTGGTTGACCTTGATACTTATGTACTGACATGAACTTGTTCCTTTTCTCCTGAGTTTCTTTATGTGCCCCCCAGGACAAGGTGACTTAGTGATGCTGGAAGCTTGTCGGGCTGGACTGGCCTTGCCAATGGTCACCAATGGGACTTCCAGTCAGTATCACTCATGATCCCAGGCCTCGGATGGGTACCTGACACTGTTTCAAATGCCAAGAACCTTCCTGCATAGGCTCTCTCTGAAGACAGTTTCTATTGACATGAGCATGTGCCGAAGGTAGCAGGAAGGGCTCATAACCAAAGAGAATAATTCCCGCAAAGACTGTCAGTGTGAGGAAGTCTATGCCCGGGGTGAGCTGAGGTTAGTTCAGGGCAAGGAAGAGAAATAGGAAGAAAAGGTCTCTTGTCCTCAACACATTATGCAATGTTACAAGTGAATGAAGAGAAAGCAGAGCGCTGAACTTCTCGCTTGTCCCCTCTCCTCTATTAAGGAAGAGTATCTTCAAACTGGAGAGAAGCAAACCAATATGGCTAAGAGGTTTGTGCATTTCACTTGATGTAGGGAAAGAAAAACAGGTTAATTGAGAAAAAAAAAGGGATGGTGAAAATTATGCCCAAGTCTCTAAGGTTCTGATTGTTAATATTTCCGGAAACATAGGAACTGTGATGTGATCATTGAACCATGCCAATAATCTCCATGGAATCAAGGGGAGCTGGAAAGATGCCAAAAGAGTCCTTGTTTCTGAGAAGTAGACATACCCAGTCTCCTGAGTATGAAAGGACAAAGGATTTCTGAAATAATCCTTGGCAAAATGTTTGGATTTTTGGAATTTTAAAATGAATGGCTTATAAGCAGTTAGAAAGTTAAATAGAGATCACTGGGAGCCAACATGGGTTTAATACAAAGACATACCTAAATCAACCATTTCTTTCTAAAATAATGAGTTTTAAGTAAAACTTACCCATATAACAACTGGTAACAATTGACATCTATGTGGTGATTAATACTACATATGTGACTCAGCTGATACTCATATCTTCCTAACAAATCTTTGAGTCAGGTACTATTGCTGAATTTGACCCTCATTTAACAGATAATAAAACTTTAAAAATGGAACCTTAGAAAAGTTAAGCAATTTATAGAATCTTACTCAGCTAGTAAATTACAGGATTCAAGAGATTTTCTAACTCCAATGCCAACACTTATTTATTATGTTATACTTTATGTAAATATTGTGTATCTTGATTTCATCCAGGCAATGACCAACTCTTTATTGATATCTTCATGGAAAGTATGGGACATAAAGACTGTAAATATATTGCATTATGATTAGTTAAACCAATGTAATCAATGGATATTGACATATAGATTGATGTCATTTTAGAAGCAATTCTTTAGTCATGTCCCAAGCACTCTCCTTTGTCCAATTTTGTTCAGTAATTTTAAGCAATAGATAAAAGCATAAAGAACACGTCTATCAGGTAATATTAGCATACTCTGTAATTCAAAGATACCAAAATGTAATTTTTTCTTTTGTATATTTGAATTCAACTTTTAAGTCCTAGAGCACACAATCTATCGTATTCCATTTTGTGATGCTGTTTTTTCCTAGTCAATTTACATGTTATTATCTCAGTCTTAATCCATTCACTTTGGCATAAAGCACAGTTTTTCAGGACTTTTTTCCCCTCCCTCTCCTTTTTTCTTTCTTCCAGAAGACATCTGTGCACAGAGGGAAGCTTTCAGAAATAACAACATGGCCATAGGAGGAGGGCTCTCTGGCCTCTGTGTCCTTTTCCAGTTTCTGTTGGTGGTCAAAGGGGCCCCAACCTGGCCTCTGGACTTGGACCAGCATCTGCTGGTGTTTGACAATCCCACCTGGCTCTCAGCTGTGATGATGTCATAGTCTGGGTCTCCTGTAGGTACCCCTGACCACGTCTTTCATCCACGTCTTGGTCCCTCTGACCAAGCTGGAGGGAACGGGAAACACCACCTCAGAACCATTGTCCTGATGACATTCCACTGCTCTGCGCCACAGGGCAATCTATGAGT
The DNA here is from genome assembly GCF_032452875.1 of Bos javanicus. Lineage (NCBI taxonomy): Eukaryota > Metazoa > Chordata > Mammalia > Artiodactyla > Bovidae > Bos > Bos javanicus. The sequence goes on from NC_083875.1 coordinate 24,741,163, forward strand.
GATCACTCTCCAGGAGAGCAAGGCATAAACCTTGTGTGTGCCAAGAGTCTTGCCCCACCTACTCAGGATTTCTAGGACCTCCTCTTTCTTCCAGCTGCCCCCAAACTTTGAGCATCTAAATTGTGATATTAGCAAACCTGGTAGCAGATTAGGGAAGAGGTGGTCACAATAATTCAGTTCACCTAGATGAAGGTCAGCCATATGGAAAGAAACTTTTCCAACTGAAGGAATCTCGGCAAGTGATAGAAATATGACTTTAGATACAAGTCTGTCCAACCTGAAAGCTGGTCTTTCAGTGTCATAGGAGTGTGTTGATAGTTCAACCTTGAGGATAATTAAGAAAATATACACAATATACCTATGGCTGATTCTTATTGATGTTTGGCAGAAAAACAACACAATTCTGTAAGGCAATTATCCTTCCAGGTCTCCCACATTTCAGGCAGATTCTTTACTGTCTGAGCCACCAGGGAAGCCCTCAATTAAAAAATAAATACATTTAAAATTAAAAAAAGCTTAAATCACAGATTAAAAAAAATACACAAAATAACTGACATGTAACTAATCCTCAATAAATGGTCATTATTCTGAGCATCCTCCTAGGTATTTGGGCTGACTCAACCAAGTTTCCTTAAGAAACCACTAATCTATCAACTTGCTTAAGAACCTGAGCCAAACACAATTCCCAACACATATCCTAGCATTTTCTATTCCATCAGAGTCCTAGAAGCATCAGGTGTTGCTCTCTCACAAGTTGCTGGATGTTGACATCCCTGAGTGTCAGGAGCAGGTCTGGTTGCCAGTACTGAAGAGGTAAAGGCAGGGGTCAGTGTCGATGCGGTGGGAAAGCTCTGCTAAGTTTACCCTCCGGGCACAAGTCTACTTCTCCTTATCAGTAGTTTGTCATGTTGAATTTGCCGTTTTGCCAAAGACAGCAGCAGAAAGTGAGTTTCTGAGGGGTAAGGTGGTAGAAGAATACAGAGACAGGAAACCCACAGCTAGCATTTGTCTCATTAAAATCTGTCAAAGCCAGAGGAACAGAAGGCAGCAAAGAGCCAAAATCAGATGTCACTAGCTCTCAGAATATGTTGACATGTGGGAGAGCAAACTGTAGCGACAATGTGCCCTTCAGCTGCCGTGGCTCTCGGCTGGTAATAATAAAGCCCTTTGCAGGCTGCAGTGGGGAGGCAGACAGCAGTCTCACGCTCGAGGACAGTTACAGCTGATGGGCTGCAGGACCCTTGCAATGACTTATTGCCTTTAAAGAAACACTTTGTCTTGGCAAGATAGGCTTAGGAAAACCAGTGTGATTTTATTTGTGGATATAGGCTCATCATGATGTGTTCAAATCATCACCTTTTTACCTGTACCTTTAAGACTGAAAACATTTAAGCTTATATTAAAGGAATAAATAGAATCTTATCAATCCAAATTCTTGCATATTGGATGCTGTCAAATGTAGAGTAACTCTTAGAATGGATGAAGTAGAATAATGGCTTGCTTAAAGGTAGTGTGATAGAGTGGGAAAAGCAGGCACTCTGGAGGCCTACAGATAGGGGTTCAAATTCTGGCTCTCCACTTACTGAGGATGTCTGCTTGGGCAATATATGTAATTTCTTTGTAACTCAACTTCCCTCATCTTCAAAGGAGGGGTGCTTATTTCTTGCTTTTAGAGTTATTCTGAGTATTTGTTGAAATCACACATCGTATACCATATATGGCATAATGCATGCATGCTTGGTGGTATACAACTCTTTGCGACCCCATGGACTGTAGCCTGCCAGGTTCCTCTGTCCACATGATTTTCAGGCAAGAATAGTGGAGTGGGTTGCCATGTACTCCTCCAGGGGATTCCCCCAGCCCAGGGATCGAATTTGTGTCTCCTGCATGGGCAGGCAGATTCTTTACCATTGAGGTACCTGGGAAGCCCATATGGCATAATAGGCACTCAATAAATACTAGTTTTCTTGTCTTGCATATTTTACCTTTATTTTAGAATATATTTAATTAATTTATTATTCACTTGAGCTACTACAGGTTAGAATTTGGTTCTCCAGCCTTACGTTGTAGGTTCCAAACACGTCACACACTTCCTCTCAAGACTTGGTCAGATTGCATAACCAGCGACGACACCTCTTCCTGAAGTCCTGCTCCTCAGGAAAGAGGGTCATTTGTACCTTTTTAGCTGCTCTGATCTGAGTCTTTAGAGTAGGTATTGTTCTGTTGCTTCAGAGAAGACAAAGTAGCTCCTTGGGGAGAAATAATTTATAGAAAGGAAATGAATATTTCCTTCTAAAGACGGTGAGCAGAGAAATAGGTGAAGTAAATACAGTACCAGCAGAACTTTTGGTGACTATTTTAGAAGCCAGAAAATAAAGTTTGATAAGGTATTTTTTTAAGTTTATATAAAAAGTCTTATGAAAATAAAGAACAAATACACACATATATTTGACGAAAGGCCCATATTATGAAGAATAAGTGAAAAAACTAAAGCACTTCAAAGAAATGAGTAAAAATAAATACCAGTTCGTCTAATATTTTCTATGGAGACATACAGTAGAAATAACTAGGCTCAAAACTATAAATTTTTGTGAATCAATGAATTTTTTAAGTAGTAAATTTATTTCTTTCAAGTGACTATACATTTTTCTTTGTTCTCTGGAGCTACTGCATGAAATTCTTTTAGCACCAAAAGTTGAAATTCTGGGCCCTTAGAGCAAAAATATCAAAATGATTCCTTTTCCCCTTGATAAATATGATTTATTGTGGCCACATGCAATAACCAGATCTAACTAGTAGAGGCAAAAACATTTAAAACCCAGATCAAATTGCGTAAGCAAGAAAGGGAATGTAAGGTTGATGGGAGGTCCCTCGGGAGTGACAGAGGAGTGGAACAGGCAGGCTATGGCAGGGCAGACCTGCCCCCTGGCCTTGGGGGCCACCGTAGCTCAAGATGTAGACGATCCCTGGCTGAAGTTCTCCGTCTCCGATGTTTCTCTGTTTACTCGCTGCCTTGTTTCTCACTTACTGTGTGTCCGCCAAAGGATGGGAAATATGGCTGCTCCAGCCCTTTGGAGCCTCATAGCCCATAGCTCCGACCACTGAATGGGGATCTGTACGCCCCTCCAGGTCTAGCTGAAGAAATTCAGAAGGGCAATTCTGATTGGACAGCTTGAGTCACCAGCCCTACCCATTCTGACCCTGCTGCTGCTGAGTCGCTTCAGTCGTGTCCGACTCTGTGCGCCCCCATAGACGGCAACCCACCAGGCTCCCCGTCCCTGGGATTCTCAAGGCAAGAACGCTGGAGTGGGTTGCCATTTCCTTCTCCAATTAGGCTCAGGCAATTGTGATGAGACCAAGAAATTCAACAGCAACTCCCACATGGATGATAATGGTTCTGGGCAGGAGGACTCGCAAATTTATGGTCTAGATAGCAATAGTTCCTTCTAAGTGTCATACTCCTTACATGAATTATAATTTTGCTTCTTTTCTGAGTATCCGATTGTTGGGTGCTTGAAGGTACAGTATAGTAGAGCAAATCTACCTGTGTTTGAACCTTAGCTCTTTGACATACCAGAGGTGTGACCTTGAGCAAGTTGCTAATCTTGGTCCTCAGTGTTCCTATTTACAAAATGGGGATAATGATAGTCCCTACTTCATGAGGTTTAGGCGGGTATTATATGAGTTAATGCATCTAATGTACTCTTAGAAGAGTGCCTAGCACACAGTGTTAGTTGCTCGGTCATGTCCAACACTTTGCAACCGCATGGACTGTAGCCCGACAGGCTCCTCTGTCCTTGGGATTCTCCAGGCAAGAATACTGGAGTGGGTTGCCATTTCCTTCTCCAGGAGATATTCCCAACCCAGTTGGGAAGTCCGTGTTGTAGGCGGATTCTTTACTGTCTGAGCCACCAGGGAAACCCACCTAGTACATAGATAAATAATTGCTACTGTTAAAGCACACAAGGGGAGAAAAACACATGAGGAACAATAAATAGTAGGGAAATTCTCTCTACTTTTCCCTGCTTCACCATCCTCCCCACACACCTCCCACTGTAAGTAACTATTAAAAGTTGACTGTATATTTTCCAGAACTTTAAGTGTTACATTATTAAGTGTGTATTTACAGATTTTGCAAGTTGGTTTTTCATCTTTCAATTTCAGTATGTTATAGATCAAGACTAGCCATTTTCTCAAACTAGTGAGAGAAGAATAGGCATGGAAATGGATGTTTATATTCAAAATAGACCTAAGAGTCATAGTCATCAATATCAACTAATTCTCTCCTTTGTATCCCTGGCTGAATTCCTGGAAATAAAATTTATGCATGTCCAACAGTGTCTATGGCTGGCATTTTTCATCTGCAAGATAGTACATTGTGTTCCCAAGACACTGCTGTTTCCAGATCCTTCCAGAGTTTATTTCTAGTGGGGGAGATTACACGAAGTTATTTTAATGACTGTTCTTGCAAGAGCTTTCTTACTAGTCTCCCAAACCTTTGCTGACCTCTCTTTTTATACTTGAAATTTCAGTTAGAATGGTCTCTGATTGATCCTCAGGCTCTTGGTTCTTTGTGGTTTGATTTACCATCTGACTCACCTAACTAAAATTGCAGCTAGAAGTTTGTAAATCATAAATCACTTAACTTTAACTTAAAATTAATTAAATCAGAAGACATCACTTTACTCAGAAAAATGGCTTATTTGGAGAAGAATAGAAGTCTTGTTGGAGGCTTCCCTGGTGGCCCAGATGATAAAGAATTTGCCTGCAATAAGGAGACCCAGGTTCAATCCTGTGTAGGAATGATCCCGTGGAGAAGGGAATGGCTACTCACTCCAGTATTCTTGTCTGGAGAATTGATGAACAGAAGAGCCTGGTGGGCTACAGTCCATGGGACTGCAAAGAATCAGACACAACTGAGTGAGTAACACAGAAGGCTCCTTACTCCATTTTTAAGCTGCTTATTTGATCACCTGACCCACCTGAGCTTCACTGAGGCTTTACTCTAGAAGGAAAAGATTTTACTGAAGTGCCTTTAAGGTAAGAACAAAAATGTCCCTAGTGCCATGTTGCTTCATGGAAGCATGCAACTTGTCAAGTCCTCTCGGCTTTTCATGCTCAATGGGCCCTCACTTTCTGCCCTTCCAAATCCTCCATGTCAAATCCCCTTTAGGATTGCTTTATAATGTTGTGTAGCCATCACTCTGCATATAAGTTAAATAAGCAGGTTGACAATATGCAGCCTTAACATACTCCTTTCCCAATTTGGAACCAGTTTGTCATTCCACGTCCAATTCTAACTGTTGCTTCTTGACCTGCATATAGATTTCGCAGGAGGGAGGTCAAGTAGTCTGGTATTCCCATCTCTTTAAGAATTTTCCACAGTTTGTTGTGATCCACACAATCAAAGGCTTTGGCGTAGTCAATAAAGCAGTTCAGTTCAGTCGCTCAGTTGTGTCCAACTCTTTGTGACCCCATGGACTGCAGCATGCCAGGCTTCCCTGTCCATCACCAACTCCCGGAGTTCACTCAAACTTATGTCCATTGAGTTAGTGATGCCATCCAACCATTTCATTCTCTGTCATCCCCTTCTCCTCCAGCCTTCAAACTTTCCCAGCATCAGGGTCTTTTCCAATGAACTGGTTCTTCGCATCGGGTGGCCAAAGTACTGGAATTTCAGCTTCAGCATCGGTCCTTCCAAAGAACACCCAGGACTGATCTCCTTTAGAATGGACTGGTTGGATCTCCTTGGAGTCCAAGGGACTCTCAAGAGTCTTCTCCAACACCACAGTTCAAAAGCATCAATTCTTCGGTGCTCAGCTTTATTTATGGTCCAACTCTCACATCCATACATGACTACTGGAAAAACCATAGCTTTGACTAGATGGGCCTTTGTTGACAAAGTAATGTCTCTGCTTTTTAATATACTGTCTGGGTTATTCATAGCTTTCCTTCCAAGGAACAAGTGTCTTTTAATTTCATGGCTGCAGTCACCATCTGCAGTGATTCTGGAGCCCCCAAAAATAAAGTCTGCCACTGTTTCCACTGTTTCCCCATCTATTTGCCATGAAGTGATGGGGCTGGATACCATGATCTTAATTTTCTGAACATTGAGTTTTAAGCCAACTTTTTTACTCTCCTCTTTCACTTTCATCAAGAGTCTCTTTGGTTCTTCTTCACTTTCTGCCATAAGGGTGGGGTCATCTGCATATCTGAGATTATTGATATTTCTCCTGGCAATCTTGATTCCAGCTTGTGCTTCTTCCAGCCCAGTAGATGTTTTTCTGGAACTCTTTTGTTTTTTCGATGATCCAATAGATGTTGGAAATTTGATCTCTGCGAAATACCAGGGTAGATGAAGCACAAGCTGGAATCATGATTGCCAGGAAAAATATCAGTAACCTCAGATATAACCGAAATCTGGACAGGGAGGCCTGGCATGCTGCAGTTCATGGGGTCACAAAGAGTTGGACACCACTGAGCGACTGAACTGAACTGATAACCAAATACAGTTCTCAAATTCAGGAAGATTGACACTCATACAGTGCTTTATTCTACTGAACATATGCCAATTTTGTTCCAGTACTGTCCTCCATAGTGTTTTTTTCTCCTCCAGTCTGGAATCTCATATGTGGTTTATAAATATATATTGCTTATTCTTTTATTCTCTGGCTTGCCTATATTAAATAGATATCTGTTGACATCAACCTCTTACCTATACAGTAATAAATTGATATTATTTGACTTTACCATTTCTCTTTCCTTTTTCATTTTCCTTTTTTTTTGGTGGGAGGTGGTTAATATTCTTTATACTTTGTCAGAATACAAGATGTTTAAATACTATTTTTCAACCCATGTCCCTACCATTTACTTTAGTTCTAACTCTACAATGAAATACATGCTTCATCAGTACTTTTCCAAAGTTTTTCATTTATCTCCTGATTAAAGAATAGTTTGTTCTTCAGTACATCCAAGAGAGTAAAAGTTGGTTCTTGGGGCTCGGGTGAAAATTTCTTAGATATATAATCTTGAAAAAAACAAAACAAAACAATGATACATGAACAGATATACAGTGTATGTGAGATGTTAACATTTCATGATTGTGGGTGTGTGTGTGCAGGCATAACTTAAAAGACTCCTTTGGGGGCAATAATGGGAAATAAAAAGTTAAGAAACATTGCTCTAGTAGATTCTTTAGAAATGACTCATGTGTATATTTCCTGAGTTACTGATGTTCAAAAATTTTTTTCTATAATTTTTAGTTGAAACAAAACTTGGATAGGCATAAAATTCTTGACTTGCACTTTCTCCTCAGAATTTCTTGAAAATTCAACTTCACTATGGATGTATTTTTAAAATAGATCTTGTAAACTCTGGTATCAGATTAAGGACTTTGTGGTCCTTATAGGTAATTTGTTCATTTGCCTGAAGTTCCTGGTGATTTTTTTTCTTTGTTTTTTAAAGGTTAGGTCTAGTGGTTGGTCAGAATAGTTCTATCTCAGTTTTTCCCAACATAAGGTAGGCCTTTGCAACATATAGAGTCAAATGCTCTTTTATTTCTGGAACATTTTACTTGGTTATAGTTTAAATATTCACTTCCATGAGACAGCATTTTTTCCAGTATTTTTCCGTAACATATACTTGATGTATATTATATGTTACAGTTGTACAATATATTGATTTACAGTTTTAAAGGTTATACTCCATTTATAATTATTACCAAATATTGGCTATTTTCCCTGTATTTTAGAGTATGTATTAATCCTCTGCCCCTATATCGCCCCTCCACTCTTCAATCTGACCTCTCCCCACTGGTAATCACTAGTTTGTTCTCCATATCTGTGAATCTGCTTGTTTTGTTATATTCACTAGGTTTTTTTTATTTTTCCTTTTTTGTATTTTTTAGATTTCACAAACAAGCAATATCATACAGGATTTGTCTTTCTCTGTCTGATTCATTTCACTTGGAAGGCATAATGCCTTCCCAGACCACCCAGCTGCAAATGACAGAATTTCATTCTTTTTTATGTCTGAGTAGTATCCCATCGTGTGTGTGTTGTGTGTGTGTATTCACATTTTCTTTATCCATTAATCTGTTGATAGACACAAGTTGCTTTCATAACGTGGCAATTGTAAATAACACTGCTAAGAAAATCAGGGTGCAGGTGTCTTTTTGAGTTAATGTTTTTGGTTTTATCAGATGTGAATCCAGGAATAGAATTGCTGGCTCATACGGTAGTTCTGTTTTAAGTTTTGGAGAAACCTCCATGGTGTTTTCCACAGCGGCTGCACCAGTTTACATCCCCACTAACCGTGTGCAAACGTGCCATCATTTTGTTTTCCAGTTACATATATGTTGGACATTTTTTGCCTTCTTTACTCTTGTCATCGTTCTCTCTTTTCTCATTTTCATTCTCTTACTTGTTTCCCAAACTTTTCTCAATATCTTTTATTAAATTTTCATTTAAATCTAGTCTCCCTTGTGCAACTAGTAATTTATTCAGTGTTTCATAATTTTTTTCCTTAAATTTCTTTCCTGAGTTCCAGCAATTCATTATTTTTAGTTTTAAAATTTCTGATTCTAGACATTAAAACATCTCCCTAAATGATCGCTCAAGGATTTTTCATTTACTTTGAGGGTTATTGTTTTTTCTTCCTATGTTTCATGGGACAGAATTTTCAACTGAGAGTCAGTTTTTGTTTTCTTATGTTATCCTTGGAGAATCTTTGCATTTATCTGGATTGCTTTTTAGATTTCATTTCTAGGTATTTTGTGGTCATGTTTTCTAGTTTCAAAAGTGCCCTCCTTAGTATCATGTAGTGAAATTTCTGTAAGGTATGATGCTGATGGTGGTAAGGGTAGGAAGAATGATTACAGTATCTTATTTACCTAATTTCTGTAGAATCTTAATTTTTATTTCTTCTTTCTATTTCTTTCTCTTCACTGTTACATCTCCAAAGGTCACCTTGTTTTCTATGTTTATCTGATTCTCCCTTCAAAGGAATGTTTCTCTGAAGTTGCCCTCCCCAACATCTTTTACTTTCAAGTCCCTTTCACGTAGTTGTGAAATACCAAGACACATCTTTTAGCAATTAATGATCATTTTATCTTTTTGAGAGTGATTGTTTTTCTGTCTTTCATCCCAGGTACTCTACTCTCTTCACCCCTTCTCATGGAGTCTCTCAAGCCACCTCATTCTATTCTCTGCATTCAGAAATATGTAGTAAAAGTGGAGCTCCGAGGAAACTTGAAAATTGGTATTATTTATTATGGGTAATTTGAAGTGTGTAGCATTTTCAGATAATGATAAATGTAGATTATGTGAAGTTTTATTTATTCCCTCTTGTTGATCTTATAGTTTTGTATGGAGATTTGATCCCACTGGTAATAATTCTCCTGAATAGAAAATATTTTCAGTTTAACAGTTATTGTGTTTTCTATTTTTCCTAGGTCTTGACCCTAGTTATTTATCAAAATAATGAGGACTTAGTTGATGACCAACAAATGAATTGATCTAAGAAAATTATAATCATGTTTTAAAATCATTTTTATTGTCTTACTGCTTTGGATACAAGTAATAGTGGCTTTAACAGACACCCTAGTCTCAGAACCAATCACTTCTCATGACATCTGCTCTTAACTGGAAAAGCAATTGCAATTTTGATTTTGATGAATCAAAACATTTCCCTCCTTTACCTTGGTCTTGGATCTTTGTGCTATTGACTTTTGGAACTGTTGGTTGATATGCTGCAAGGCTGAACAATAGTTCCCTTTAAAAAGAAATACTTTTCTTGTTATGAGTACTAAGAGAATAGTACAAGGGTGCAAGATTTTAACACACAGGTAAACTCTGGACATTGGGGGAGCAGTTAGTAGATAGAAGAGCAAAGGCAGGATTCAATATGAACAGGAAAGGAAAAGAAAACTATATGATGTCACTGTCTAGCAAAAGGAAGTTTCCTTTCTTCTGAATTACTGGATAGAATTCAGCAACATATGTGCCTTGAGTGGAGTACTGATGAGTGAAAGATCTCTTATGGTCTATGGCTTCCAAGAAGACAGTAATAGAGACATCACAAAGAGGAGCCAGTAGAGAAGTGGGATTGGCTCTAGTGGACTAGAGAGATAAGGACTTCACTGAAAAGGAGCTGAAGGGAATTCTCCTGGGTCATTTCATAGATTCATTGTGTGATATGGAGTCTTGGGAAGCTGTGTGGTTAAGAGAGGCTTAACAGAATCAATGCTTTCCAAGGCCTTTCGTGTCTTCTCTGGTGAAGGTTTATGGTGTCAAGGTTTGTGAGATAAATTTGGTTTGCTTAATTAGATCTCTAGGAATACTTAGGGTCTCTGCATTTTGCCCAAGTAATGTTTGACATGGATATCATACAATATTTTCTGTTAATTACATTTCACAACATAACACTGTGGTAAGAGTTCTTGTATTTTATAAAATCTCAGGAGTAATGAAGAGGGAGGATGTACCATGCAGCAATTTTTCATAAGCTAATTACCTTAGGGAATTCAGGAATGTTTGTGCAGATGAGTGCACTATACAGGTAATAAGCTCTTATAAAAGATGAAGTGCTCCAATTACAAAGCAATTATTATAATGCATGACAATTTTAAATTGCTCTTCTTATTTTGTGTTGCATTTAGTTTTTATTTGAAAGTAAAACAAAACAGATAAAAATTTGTTGCCCATTTTTAGTTTCACTGTTTAATTATTCTTAACCCCTTCCAGACAGACAGCTTTTGATTTCAAATAATATTCAGAAATCATTTTTATTTGTTTAAAAATTAAACTGTTGTGAATGTATATTCACCTTTGGAGTTTGAAATTATGTTCATGGCATCTGAGTAAGTTAATAGAAGCTACTTTAATATGCACTATATTTTTGTCTAACTTCTATTTTTGCTTAGTTTTCTTTCAGTGCTTGATGAATAAATGTTCATCATTTACTGTGGGATTTCAAAAGTGTTTGTGAAATATTGCTTTCAAACTTTGCAGAAAAAAAGGTAAACGGTCATAGAAACCACGTATTCTTGGCTTTTGGGGGTTTTGTTGTTGTTATCACAATTCCTGTAATAGCATCTGAAACCAAAAAGGAAAGTTCACAAAAATCCAAAGGACAAGAAATAAACACTATCTTTTGTAATTGTGAGATTATCTTATTCTGTAATTTCAGCCAAGGAACAAATATTTTGGAAAGAGCAAGGAGAAAAATAAAATAAAATAGAGGCGAGTATTAGGAGTGTTTGCTCTGTATGTGTGTGTGTGTGTGTGTGTGTTCCTTCTGTGTTGTAATGCCTACTGTTGATTCTCTATACAACAGCTAACTGCTACCCTGTTTTTTTCCTGCAGGTAGAGACCACAGCCCACATCAGAAACAGAAAATGCAGATACTTGCTTTCCTACCTTTCTTGATGGAGGTGGTCATTTACCAAGTGGTGACCATTGAATATACAGAGGAGTTTGTTGGGGAATTTCTGTGAAATACGTTTCTCTCTGATAAAGATGGAGAGACATATGGGGAGAAATCCTTTGCTACTCTGGCTTTCTTTGCCCACCTCCATTATGACTCTTTCCTACTTTATAGGAGGTTGTACAGGGCTTCCCTGGTGGCTCAGATGGGAAAGAATCTGCCTGTAATGCAGGAGACCTGGGTTCAATCCCTGGGTCAGGAAGATCCCCTGGAGAAGGGAGTGGCTACCCACTCCAGAATTCTTGCCTGGAGAATTCCATGAACAGAGGAGCCTGGTGGGCTACAGTCCATGGGGTCTGCAAAGAGTATAGGGATATGATATTTGGAATGGTCACGGTCATATTGCAGTTATGCAGGGAGTCATGGCACTCAGGAGGTGGCAGAGAGAAACCTACCGGTAAGAGTCTGAATCTTTGTTGTTATTGAGTCATTAACCTTGAGACCACTTTACCTCTAGCCTTCTGTTATTCAAATCACTTTGAGTGACACATCCTATTACATACAGTCAAACACATTTTGATTAAGTGGGGTATCCAATTTTTCACATTAAACAACACTAACTTGGCAAAAAAGTTAACATGATTTTAGCTGCATCATAGGTAACTTTGTTATCTAACAGAACTATAGGATCACAACTCTTTGGTTCTGGGCTGAAGACGTGTGAATTTCTCAACAGTCATCCTAATTCCAGGATCCTGTTCCCAACACCCCTTCTCTGCTGCATTCCTTTCATCCTCAGTGTAAAGTCTTTAATCATTTCTAATTTGTTTTTTACCTACCCTGGATTCTCTACTCCTTTGCCATCTCTTCCACCAACATGAAGTACTCCATGGGAACTGGAGTTCTCTGCCTAAAACCACACAGTGCTGTCTGTATTTAGTATAACTTCCTCACTTACCACTTTCCAATGTGCTCACTTTCTGCTTAGGCATCACATAGTTTGATTTCATCGTTTTAATATGCACACAGAACTGGTTTAGGATCTAAATTTTCAGATAGGTGGGATCGTGTGTGTTTTCCCTCATGTGTTACAGCATTTGGTATATAGAGTAACCATATACACTGGAGCTAATCAAGCGCGTGGAATGGAATAGCCACACTTAAAACTCTCCCCTAAAACCTGGAGCGTAGGTTTGCATGGTTTCTGTCTAACAACCTGCAAACGGCTGCTTAATAAACTAGTCTACTGATCACTCTGTGTTTGTTGATTCTTCACTCTTTCCTTTCTGGTCAAAAATATTTATTAAAATGTTTAATATATGCTTACACAAGAAATTTGGAAACTGCAAAGAGGAAAAACCAGAAACCAGCCAACTCCCTACAATCTGAAATGATGTTCAACTTTTTGTGTTTTGCTTTCCAATAATTTTTTTCTTCATATAGATTCAAGTGGGATTTTGCTTGTTGGTTTGTTTGCAACCATTGGCCAGGCAAAATGAAGGTGGTAGGAGAATCTGAAGGGATGTCTGTTATTAGGAAAGAGTCCCTGAAAATTTCTCCTGAGTCCCTATTCATCACAGATGAGAAAGTATTATAGTATGATTGCTGATTATATCCAAGATATCCTTTAGTTCTCAAAATTTAACAAAATTACGAAGCAATGTTATAATTCATAATTTAAGGATGAGGTGCCTAGGTCAGGGAAATTAAGGCATCTGCCTGAGGTAAAGCAGCTTGCTAAGTCCTAAAGCTGGGAATGAAGCCCGTGTCTGACTTGACTTCCAGGCAGGTGTTCTTTTTTTACCCCGCTACCAAACATCAGAAACAGCAGGCAGTTGTTTGTTGTTTGGTTCCAATTCTTTTATTTTGTAAAGGAGGAGGCGACCAAGCAGAATGCTCTAGAAACGAGTACTCTTGTTCGCTCTTTCTGGGTTCTTGTTAAGCTGTTTTGGCTAGTCTTTGTTCTCTTTTGGCCCCTTTCTACCATATCATCCATGTGTGTTTGTTGAGCCCTGATTCAAACGAGCAGGGCCAAGGATAATACTTGGCACCATACCAATCACTCCAAATGGTGGACACCAACCATTGCTGAGATTCTAAATTCTAAGAGGCACATTCCTTGATGAAAGATAGTCTCTGATTTAAGTTTCCCCAACTCAGGTGCCATCTCAAACAGCAAGACCATGCTTGGCATTCCATCCACCTTTTAAAGAGGGTGAATTTTTCAGGGCAGAGCAAAGAGGGGAGATTCTAGAGCCTAAAGCTGACAGAGGACAGCCAAGATCAGTTTCGTTTGGTGTGTGTTTGTTTTCTTAAGCCCGAGCCGTAGTCAAAACTGGACACAGCTGTCCTTTCTCAAGGAGATTTCACTCCCAGACTGAGTGTTTGGATTTCAGCTCATTGTTTAATAGTTCTAGAATTCAAATGGTCACCTTGAGGCAGGAAGGTTAGCACTCCATTAAGATGGATGGGGAAGGTTCACACCTCTCACTTTTATTTTATTTCTTTGCTTTTCTTTCCGTTTGCCTGCAAACTCAGCAAAGCTGAAGCCCATTCACTACACAGGCTGTTTTTATACCCACTGGGCTGAAAAGTTGATTTACAGAAGAACTTGGATTTTCCAGGAAAAGGAAAAATCCACAGAGGGTTTTAAAATCTGCAAAATATGACAGGATTATCAGAGGAATAAGAAATCTTATGCTAGATCCTTTGGTTCTTAAATCAATCCCCAGTGAGGGTTTAAAGCCCATGCACTTCTTAGATGGTTCTTCTGGACCTTCCTATAAATGTTCTTCATATAATATCTGCTAAGAGGGAGAGCTAAAACCCGCAGCATTAATGTGAAGTGCTGGTCAGTGCATTTTTGTTCCGTTAGCTTTTGCAGATGTTGATTGAAAGGCAAAGGAAGGGAGTTAACATTTGCTGAGAGCCCATTGTGTGAAAGCACCAGAGCACCCTCTCTCTGATGGAGAAACATAACATGATTTCCTCTCATACAAGTCAGTCTCTGAGAAGGGTTGTAGTAGAGATTCATGCAATAGAACCATGGAGAAAGGGACAAGTTCATTCTGATTGGAGCAATTTAGAAAAGCTCCTCAAAGGTCAAATTCAAAACCAATTTGGAATCTGGCAGGAAAAGCTTGACTGCGTGGAGGAGTCCATTTAGTAAAGAACTCGAGCTGAAGCAGAGTATGTATTATCGAGAACTGACAGCAGACAGCTCCTCGCAGTTGCCTGCAGTGAACATGGCAGAAACAGCCTAGATGTTTCCCAACCTCTTTCCCTCTTCCTGAATGCACAAGGAGACTACATTCCCAGCCTTCCCTGTGGTCACATGGGTTACGCGATTGTCCTCTGACAATGGAATGAAGGTAGGGTGTATGCCATTTCCTCCTAACCAGCTCTCTTTGTTTTATGGCTAGCTGAATGCAGTGGATCCACCATGGAAGCCCTGGAAGACGGTGGTCCCATGAAATGGCAGAAACTGGGTGCTGGCATTATCAGACAGAGGCTGCCCCCAAATACTTGATCAGACTGTCAAGTGAGCAGGAAGTACATTAAGCCCCTGAGCTTTGCTGTTACAGTGTGCATGCATTCTCAGTCGCTCAGTCATGTCCAACTCTTTACAGCCCTATGGACTGTAGCCTGCCAGGCTCCTCTGTCTTGCCTGGAGACCAAAAAGTTTGAAAAATTGTAAAAGATCTTGATGTATAGGAAAGTGGCTTTCCAGAAAGGTTCTAGAAGTTTATTTTCCAAGCAGCAGATAATGAAATGATTTTTAACACTTTCATCTACATTGAACAGTATCACTTAAAATTATCTATACTTTTCATGGTTTTCTCTGCGGTCAAAAAGACTCAAGGATAATAAATTCATGATGTATTTGGTAGCTGATTTTTAGTTGGCAAAGTGACTGGCTCCTTCTGAAATGGGCTTAAATGTTTCATTTTAAGAAGTCATAGGTGTTCTCTAATCATAATGTACAACAAGCTGACTTCATTTAGTACAGGCTGGGCTAAACCATGATAACAAATCACCATCAAATCTCAGTGGCTTAATACAACAGAACTTTACTTCTTGTTCTAAAGGCCAGTAGTTGGTACTTTGCCATTTATAACTGCTTTAAACTTGATAAGGGAATCTGGTAAGTCATGTATTTGCTCTTTCATTTTTCACCTGGGGGGCACCTGTCACTTCCTCCCATAGCTCCTTGGCCAGATTAAGCCATGTGATCACACTGACTACAGAGGTGTGGGAAAGGATGATGTTATTATCTTTGTGCCCAGGTACAAATCAGGGAATAGTTCATGGACAACAATACTGACTATCATACCTAGTTGACCTTAACCTTTGAGGAAGGGGCTGCATCTTTTAATAACTCCTGGAAGTGTCCTTTGGCACTCTCTTCCCTTCTGAGGTTCTCAGACAGGGGTCAACAAGGTTTGGGCCTTGGACCAAATGTGTCATGTTTTTGCACAGTCTGCAAGTTAAAAATTGCTGTTATATTTTTACAGGGTTGGAAAAAAAGCCAAAGAAAAATAATATTGTTTAATACATGAAGATTATGTGAAATTCAAATACATGTCTAAATAAAGTTTTATTGAAACACAACCCTACTTGTTGATGTACTATTTATGACTGTTTTTGTGTTACGGTGGCAAAATTGAGTTGTAACAGAAACTGTTTACTATCTGGACTTTTACAGAAAAAGTTGGCTAATCTCTGATCTTAGACATGGCACTAAAGAAAACAATGGTCATTTCAAGATGAAAAATATCACCTCTTGGAAAGTGATTATTTACTAACTGTTTCAAATTCAGCTCATTGAATTCAAAACCAACAAACAAAAATATTAAATCTCTTCATGGTTGATGTGCATATTTACTGTGTGTGTGGCTGAGCCCTGAATAGAAGCTTGATGAAAATTGAGACCCAACAGCCAAGTTGAACTGGAATTAGAGAGGAAAGCTCTTGGAATTACCAGGAGGTCATCTGAATTAGATACTGTGGTTACAAGTTAGAGAAGATGAGTTTCTCATCAGGATCTTTTACCTCCTGAGGATTTGTTATATAAATCCACTCAATGTTTTAGAATCAACCTGGATACAAATACAAGCCCTCATTGCCTCCCATTAAAATAAATAACTTAAAGATAAAGGAAGAAAAGACTGGCTTCCCAAGTGGAGGAAAAAACCCGAGTTTTGCCATTCACTTTCCCAGTTTGTTGCTGCTGGAAGACTGTGTTTCACTTTTGATGTGATTTAAAAAAAAAAAAGTTTTGGATTTCCCCTTAGAGGTTCCATAAGCATTTACATAGAATTGGCTTTCTGGGTGATTTACCAGCTGCGCTGTGTGAGGTTTTCAGCGAGTGCACGCTCCATCCATTGTCAACATATTCTTTGTGTTAAAACTGGGATTTCTAAAATAACATGTTGATCCAGTGACAGAATGCCATTTCTCTTCATTTACTTTCCAAGTTGTAATGCACCAGTTAGTGATGTTAGGAATGAGATGGGAGACATATCACGTATATATTCCAACTGAGGTCAAGATCTATTCTTTTTAAATGTCAAAAATGACATTCCTAATACCCATGTATATAGATTCCATTTATTTGTGCACTTAAATTAACTCCTTTCTAAATCCAGCTTCCACAGCTGCCAAAGACTTCCTGTGAAAGGCATTTTCTTCTAAACTAGTCATAATTCACATTCGACTCTCACTGGAAAAATGTCTCTCATGGCTTTGCGCCATCATCAAAGGTACAGGCGGATAGTTTTTTTTTAATTTCAAGGGTAAGTTGTACCTGGTTTAGAAACAGATTCCTCTAATAGCTCTTTGTACCTTTCCTCTCCTGAGATAGTTCTATTTTGCCTTCTCTTTCTTTTTGTGCTTGGCCGGTTTCCTTTAAAAACCTTTCCAACAAAGTTGTGTTGGTTTCTGCCATACAACAGTGCAAACAGTTGAAAGTATATATCCCCTCCATCTGGAGCCTCCCTCCCACCCCGGCCATGCTACCCCTCTAGGTAGTCACAGAGTGCTGGGCTAAGCTCCCTACGTTATACAGCAGCGTCCTGCTAGCTATTTATTTTATACAATGGTAGTGAATATATGGAAATGCTGCTTTCAGAAGTTCATCCCACCCTCTCCTTTGCCCCTGGTTAACTGCACTCTTTTGTGATGCTATCCGCTCAAGACTGATAAAATAGGTCCTGAACACAGGCTGTCCTCCAAAACTGGTAGGTGAAGTTTTCCATTAGAAAGAAATCATAAGCTCTGATTAAGGGCTTGAATCTTGGAGTTGCATTCTGTTTGATCACCTATTTACTGCACATCTATATTGGACACTTGCCAAACTCAGAATTAGCTCCTTTCTCCAGCTTTGGCCCAGTTTTTATTTCTTCTAAAACAAGATATAAAGCAGAAATCTCCAGACATCAAGAGATCTAGAAACCAGTCAAGTTGATGTGATGTGGCCCATTTATTTTTGTGTCAAAGCTTTATTGCACAAAATAGACTGCCACGTAGTTTTCAATGCTCTGGGAAAATTTTTACCTTTTTCATAAGTATAGTAGATCTGAGTATCTCAGCTTTGAAGGTGGGAGTATTCAGAGAACTGGACAGCCAATTCAAAGGAGAGAGGTGTCCTGGATCTTTTTATAACGTTTTTGGGGGCAGAACTGATTGGCAGCAAAGGTATTTAACCTTAAGTCTGAACTTCATTTGAGATGGGTTCATGGTTGGGTCTCCCTCTGTTCTTTACAGCAAGGTAAACAGCAAGTCAGGGCAACTTTTAGGAAAGATTTATCCTTGAAACTTGGAAAACATTACATATTCCACATGATATAATAAAATAAAATAAGAATCCTTCTGAATAAAGTACTCTAGATCTTGAATTGCCTTATAGAATAATATCTAACAACTTGTTTAAAAATCTCTGTTTTTCTCAAGAAAAAAAATGTTAAACTTAAAATGAGTATTAACATGAATCTGACCAACTTGGCCAAATTGTTTCTAAAACAACTTCAAAAATGATTGCTTGGTGGTGGTGTCAATGAACCAAGTTCAAAAAGAAAATAAGCATCATGTTGGTTGAGTTTAGAAAGTTTTCTTCCCCCTCATTGAATAATTCACTTTTTATCTAGTTCCAAGGGACAGTATCATGTTAATCTAACAAATAAAGATTTAATGTCTGTTTCACACCTTTTCTACCTTGGCCACCCAAGAAAGGTTGAGATAAAATGCCAATTTTACCTTTATAAAAATAATATACAACAATATCTATTTATGAAAATATTTTTTAATTATTAAAAGACCTTATTCTGTGGTTAGCCACCATAGCTCAAAAAGAAAAGCCAGAGATGGGAGGGAGGGAGCTAGGTCTCTGACTGGTTTGTCCCAAACTCTTCCTCCCCACACAAGTCTCCAGCCTTGTCAAACCTTCACATTTCCACAGAAGTTCCCACCCTTCAGTGAGACTTTTCTACCTTCTATCTTACAAATACAGTTTGTGTTTCTCAATGACAAAGTGATGGGAATGGAAGCGTCTTTCAAGTGGAAAGAATAGTAGAAGCGGAGACCTGGAAATGGGAATAGAAAAGTGTGTAGTGTAGTGAGAAATTGGACCACTAAATTATGATGGACTCAGGTTTTAAATGCCAGCTCTTAGGGGATTGCACTTTATTTTATAAACAATAGGATGCTCTTTAAGAGTGCTTTTGAGGAGAGTGAGACTGAAGACAGTAGAGTCAACTGCAGGCAGTACTGATGTCATGGATGACAGCCTGAACCAGTAAGATCTCAATGCAAAGATGCTGAGAAACTGACTTAGCAGTCAGTGGCCCCTCTGCCACTGTCCTCTAGCTATAGGACTGACAAACTCAAACCACTGTGGCTCTTGCCTTCTAGAAGCTTGTGATCATCTATCCAAGCATGTAACTGAAGATATAGCATGGGGGCAAGTTGTTGGCACCATTAATGACAAGATGGCTTTCAAATGGCCCACAGGACAGTAATTCTGTACATTCAAGGAGTTCATGGGCATGCTGGGAGGATCCGTGTCTCAAGGGAGGAGTTACACAAACCCAAAAGACAGACTTGGCAGAGAATGTCATTTAGTGAGAATAGAATCTGAATAAGTTATAGGAATTAGGTGCTATTAAATTTACCTAATAATCATTAGAATTAAAATGACCACCTAAGAGAGCTGGAAGCACTGCTCTCTCAGAGATCCTTTCCCAATGAGATCAGACACCAGAAGTTAGAGACTCGGGCTTCCTTTTTTCCCAACAGCATGTGGATGGGCCCTGCTGACATTTGTCTTCCAGACCCTCTGTGCTTATGTTGCTGATGATCTCTTCCCTTTCCATCTCAAATTCCTTCTTATGAGACATGAATAACTAAAGACGAGTCCCAGTTGTCAGCATCACTATTTCTAGGAAGATATTAATATCTTTCAGCAGTAACTAAAATCAGTGAAAAAATACATTTTTTGTTGTTCAGTTGCTAAGTCATGTCCAACTCTTTGTGACTCCATGGACTGTAGCACACCAGGCTCTTCTGCCCTCCACTGTCTCCCTGAGTTTGCTCAGATTCAGGTCCATTGAGTTGGTGATGCTATCTAACCATCTCATCCTCCCTGGTGGCTCAGTGGTAAGGAATCTGCCTGCCAATGCACGAGACATGAGTTCAATCTTTGGGTCAAGAAGATCCCTTGGGGAAGAAAATGGCAACCCACTCCAATAATCTTGCCTGAAGAATCCTATGGACAGAGGAGCCTGGTGGGCTACAGTCCATGGGGTTTCAAAAAAGTCAGACACGACTTAGCAACTAAACAAAAAACAACAATGATGAAAAAATACACATAATGATGTTAATTGCAGCCTTGTTTGTCAAACCAAAAGTTGGCAATGAGTTTTGTGTTCATCCAGCTGGGGAATTAGTTAAATAAAAGATGGTATATTTATTTAAAGGTATATACTATGCAACTATTAGAAAGAATGTATAGAACAATATGTACTTCATCAGATATACATATAATATAATGGAATTATAAAAACAAGTTGCATATCAATAGGTATAGTAGATTCCATCTTTGTGGAAAAGAAGTACATATGTGGCGGTTTGTGTAATATATGTATATAAAGGTTCATTTAGTCAAGGCTATGGTTTTTCCTGTGGTCATGTATGGATGTGAGAGTTGGACTGTGAAGAAGGCTGAGCACCAAAGAATTGATGCTTTTGAACTGTGGTGTTGGAGAAGACTCTTGAGAGTCCCTTGGACTGCAAGGAGATCCAACCAGTCCATTCTGAAGGAGATCAGCCCTGGGATTTCTTTGGAAGGAATGATGCTAAAGCTGAAACTCCAGTACTTTGGCCACCTCACACGAAGACTTGACTCACTGGAAAAGACTCTGATGCTGGGAGGGATTGGGGGCAGGAGGAGAAGGGGACGACAGAGGATGAGATGGCTGGATGGCATCACTGACTCAATGGACATGAGTCTGAGTGAACTCCGGGAGTTGGTGATGGACAGCGAGGCCTGGCGTGCTGTGACTGATGGGGTCGCAAAGAGTCAGATATGACTAAGTGACTGATCTGATCTGATAGATCAGATTTAAGCACCAGAACAAAATCTAGGAAAGTAATGCCTTTAAATACTAATGCGATTAATCCTGGGGGAGGGGTGGGATTGTTTGTTAGAGATAATCTGAGACTGTCACTTCTTCCTTTATATGCACATATACGCATGTGGGCACACAGACATACATAAGCACACACACATATAATTGAATTATGGGTGAAATTTACTTTTTTTTTTTTCTTTTTTAAAGAATCTTTCTTTCCTTCTCTTACCCAACAGTCCCTGACAACCTCACAATTTTAAGGAAATCACTATGTTCCAGGATAAATTACTATTCACTGTAGAAACTGATGAAAACTATAAAAGAAGTATAAACTGAGTCTTTGGGCTTGTAGGAAACTGAGAGATTGCTTCCAACTGTACGAAGCTGGGAGCCAAGAGACAGTGCAGAGATGAAGAAATTTTATATTCCCCATAACTGCAGAGACCCTAAGCCATGCTTTTGCAGAACAAGCAGCCCACTTTTAAACAGTCTTTAACATGGCTCCCCTAAGACATCAAAATGCCTATAAATTCCAGTACTTTAGGCACCCACACTTCATTGTCTGGACTGCCTCTTGAGTTGGAACCTGCCACAGTTATTTCATGCAAGACTCTGAATTCCAATTTTTGGTTCCCAAAATATGTTAACTTTTCCCATAGATCAGGTCCAGCACTTTGAATGTAACAGTTCCTTGATAAATAGTTGCTGCTTCATGGATTATCAGTCACATTGAAGAAAAATACTACTACTTGATGATGATCTTTGAATTCAACAGTCTATTATCTTTCCTCTGTAGTGGGACATGATGATTGCCTGCAGCCTCGTCGAGCCCTCTGATCAAAGCCACCAGAATGAAATATAAAGTGCCATTGAAGGTTCTTTTTCTTACACATTAGCAAGGAGCATGAAGAAAATGTTTCATGAGTGAATGCAGACTACAAGACTACATGAAGCAAAACCCTTCCTGAGGATGAACAGAGAGTTAAACCCAAGTGCGTGTGATGGAATGACCCCAGTTGCAAACCTTGCACACCGTTACAAACAAATGGGACCAGGAATGTGGTCTTCTTGCACTTGCCGGGAGTTGCCTGCACCCACTGCCTCCCACTATCCATCTCCTCCTTCCCTGGTTTGTGTGTGTTTTTGTTAAACAGTGGATCTTGCTATGCTTTTCAGAAAACTAACAAGAAGCAAGCTGAAAATTAAAAATGGGTGCCAAGAGGCTTTACAGGAGTCTAAATAAACAGCCCGACAGGAAAGACGTGTGGCAGGCTGAGGTTTCAGGCTAGTGGTCCAAGCGAGTTAACAGACGTCTGTATAACAGAAGGGCTGTGTTTGTTTTCCCTGTCCCTGCTCTAGCAAATTTATTGGGTTATCTGTCTTCTTTTGACACTTGGGTGTTTAAGGTTTCTGTTCTAGGTGTCTGAAGACAGAAAAAAATTATTGTACAGTTTACATTCCTGGCGGAGGCTTTGACACGTGCTAGCTGAAAAGTTCCTATCTGCCAATAATTTTGCAGAAAAAGCCTTATAGAACTGGATTTTCAGAGAAGGTCCAAGAATCTTCAGTGAAAAGCATCAAGAACAAAAGTTTTCTTATTTTATTTTCTGATCATGTCATTCTAACATCTAGTGAAATGCTGCCACCAAGCCACTTTTTTTTTCATTGTACTCTTCCAACTTAGCAGGTAACATATAAAGAATATCAGTGTCTTGTAGGCAGAGAGGTTTTTCCATCAGTAGGGCTTGCACTCGATGTAGATCCACAAGATACAGTTTGATTTGCTTCTGAGGTCAGGAATGCATGGAAGTGTTGAGTGAACACTAGGTGTTGTGATAATGCACTATCAAAATATTACAGTCATATGTGTAGAAATATTGACTTGTTGATGACTGATGTACTCAGCCACCCACAAGCAATGTTGATACATTTCTTCTTTTCAGAATACACATTTTGAAAGCATTTTACTTGTAAATGTCTTGTTCCGGACTGTAGCCTGCCAGTCTCCTCTGTCCATGGATTTCCCAGGCAAGAATACTGGAGTGGGTTGCAATTCCCTTCTCCAGGGGATCTTCCTGACCAAGGAATCAAACCTGGGTCTCCCACATTGCAGGCAGATTCTTTACCATCTAAGCCACTAGGGAAGCCCCCATACATATTGAGGCTGCCAAAACTAATGAAGGGGTTGGTAGGGAATTTAAATAGTTCTCTTATATAAACCTATTTTCATTCATTCACTCATTCATTCAAGTAGCATTCAATGAATATTCAAGAATGTAATTGTTAGGAAGTGGGAAACACATATGGGAGAAAAGAGTAAAACACAGTTAATGGCTCTAATGGAAGCTTATAGTTTCTTGTTTCATCATCTTCTGCAGCAGATAACCTACTTGGCATAGTCGAGTCAAATTTTTGTTATACCAGATAATCAGCATGAAGACAAGGAGAAAAAAATGGCTTGCAGTTGATTTTTCCCTAGAGCAAATAGCTTTGCAGAAGTTGAGGCAATTTGAGCACATTATTGGATTTTTTTTTCCTTTGTTTTGTCTTCCTTCACTTTGGTTCTTCATGGTAGGACTGGATTTGGCACCTGGTACCTACAGTTCCTGCTCCTCCCACTACTCTTGGCAAAGATAATCACCCAGGCCAAATGGTTTTCTTTTCTTGGGTGGCCTTCCTTTTCATCCCCTGCATTGGCACGTTACTGTTGTTTGCCTCACTATTGGTAAAGGCTTCCGTTTTGTGCAAAGAGTAAAGATTTTTAGAACCAGCATTTCTGAATTTGAATAAAGTGTCACTTAATTGGTGGGTGACACTGAGCCTTGGTTTATTGTTGGTAAAATTGTGTATAATCATGTCTGTTTCATAAACTTGTAAATTATACATACCATTGTGTACTTGAACAGAATCAGCTTGACTTCTGGCTCTAGGAGGTAATTTTAAAAAGTCTGTTCATCCTCCCTTTGAGTCATATAGGATATTGAGAAATGAGCCATTTGGGAGAGTTAAAGAAAATATTTGTGTCATAAAGACTCTATAGTTCATTGCCTTCCTATTCATTTCAGACAAATGTGGTATAAAACTTTTTTTAAATAAGAAAAAGTCATGCTTATACTAGGAAGCAATCTAGAAATCCAGTTGATATTGGTCACACACTACATCTAAGTCCTAGAACAGTCTTGGAAAGGGCTGCAAATATAGAGCCCCAGATACTTATTTTAGTAGCTTAAAAACAACTTGAAATAAGACTTGTTCACTAAAAAGTCAAATAGTAATAAAAATATTTTATAGATTTTACTGTGCAGTAGGTAAGGACTTATTGAATAAGTTTTCTTTCCTGAAGAGCTCCTCATATTGTTGTTAAATTGCTAAGTTGTGTCCAACTCTTTTGAGACCCCATGGACTGCCAGGCTCCTCTCTCCATGGGATTTCCCAGGCAAGAATACTAGAGTGGGTTGCCATTTCCTTCTCCAGGGGATCTTCCCAACCCAGGGATCTAACCTGAGTCTGCTGCATTGCAGGCAGATTCTTTAGCACTGAGCCACCTGGGGAGCCCCAGAGCTCCTCATAGAGCCATTAGTGTCACAATACACATGAAGAATCTCTAAAGAGGGAATAGTAAGCGAAGTTTTCTGAACTTTCTTTCATCAGGAAACTCTTTTAATTTTGTCTTTATGAAAATATCAGGTGTAGGAAGATACAGTGGGGTCATGGAGAGTGAATGCTAAAGTGAAGACTCAGAATTTTACTCTTTAAAGGCACTGAAATTTCTAGAAAGGAAAGTGTCATGATTCAAGGATGCAAGTAATGTTTTTGGAAAGGTGGGTCACTGGTGATAAACTAGGTTATTGAAAAGAATCAAGAGAAACGGCATTTTCAAATAGGATAGAATCTAGTAGAATCTATAACCTAGATTATAGTTAATTGAGATTGTAGGCTGTGACATGGAGTTAGCATATAGCTGAACACTCTTAACAATCATTTTGGAAGTGAAAGTATGATACTAAGCCAAGATAGTTGAACTTGAGTAGATTTTGTTCAAGATAGGGAATATCCGAGTATGTTAGATGATTAAGGGGTAAACCACAAAAAAGAGAGGACCATGAACAGTCTTGGGGGAGGAAGGATAATTGTGACGACAAGTCCGTAAAATGATGGAAGGGAGTAAAGTAGAGAGCAGAGGTATGGGAAGCAGCAAAGGCATGTAGCAGATGGAGAAAACTGAAGTGTAATTGATTTCATAATGTGGTGAAATGGGGTGTACCAACCAGGTTCATCACATGTTGTGTTAATTCTTAATTATCACAATAGTTAAGTGTCATAGAAACAATGATCATCAATTTGCAGACATAGAAACTTGCTTAAGGTCACATAGCTACTAAATAGCCCACCAGGCATTTGAAAAGCATAAAATCACTAATAATAATCTTGTTCAGACACTGACTTCCTGAATGTGGGAAATCCAGGAGATAATAAAGCTTTTGATGGGACCAGAGACGGGGTAGAAGGCAGCCACCAGCTGACTACAGGGATAAGAAAATTAAGTCCAAAGATCAGTCCCAACCTAGGATAGGGCCAGCATGGATTCATTACTTCAGCCTACAGCTTTATGCTATTATGCTAGAGCTTGCTGGGTCCCTCAAGTAGGAATAAAGGAAATTGATTTTTTCCCCCACAACTGTGCTTATACAGTTGATGCTTGAACACTACAGGTTTGAATTGCATCAGTCCACTCATACTGGCTTTTTTTCAATAAATATACACTATGGAACTTTGCCGTACACATTTGGTTAAATCCACGTATGTAGAACCACACGTACATACTGGGGGGCTGCTGTGAAATTATCAATGGATTTTCAAAGACTTGAGGGTTGGTACCCCTAACCTATGTTGTTCAAGAGTCAACTGTACATACTAATGAATATACTCATTCAGGCTCTCTTGCTACCCAATTTTCTGAGACCACCACTTCAGCACTCCCAGGTGACTATATTGGATTCATCTCTTCTTATGAAGATTATACTATCTAGTGTAACCACAGTAAATTAGAATTTCTGCTTGTCTACCTTCCTCTCTAATTCATCCAAGGTTTCAAATTTCGCACTCACTAAACCCCATCCAAGTGAGTTGAATCCTGGGTGAGTCAGTGTCTTCCCATTTCTGATCTCCTGCCTTTTCTTCTCTTTGAATTCCCCCTTTTTGCCGAAAGATTGCTATTTCTCTTTCTTGTTGGGTGGGGTTTTTCATCAATTTTAGCTTCTCTGTCACTTATCCAAACTCCATGACTCAGCCACAACAGCAAAGAAACATGTAGAAATACTTGTTGCAAATATCACTTATAAAAAGCATTGATTTATGAACATGAGCGACTGAACTGAACTGAACTGAACCTTCCATGTGCAAGGCTGAAGATTACCAGCACTGCCAAGTGACGATTTGGTTGCTCAGTCCAAATTAATCAAACAAATGTACAATGACATGTACAAATGTACAAACACATGTACAATGACAAAAGGTAGAAGACTAGGCTTGAGATTAATCAAAACATAGTTCCTACATTCAGAGGGTCATAATCTTGCAGAGAAGATAATTTAGACAGAGGAAACACTAAAGGGTTTAAGGAGGTAAAAGGCTTATGAGAAAAGAGCTGTGGGAATTCACAGGTGGGAGAATTCAAATCTGGCTGAGACCATCAAGAAGAGCATCTAGAAGGAAAAGGCTTGGAGAGGAGCCTAGAAGGATGACTTCTATGGGCACACACTGCTGCTGCTGCTGCTGCTGCTAAGTCGCATCAGTCGTGCCCAACTCTGTGCGACCCCATAGACGGCAGCCCACCAGGCTACCCCCGTCCCTGGGATTCTCCAGGCAAGAACACTGGAATGGATTGCCATTTCCTTCTCCAATACATGAAAGTGAAAAGTGAAAGTGAAGTCGCTCACTATAACTGCAATAATTAATTCAAGACTTCTCTCAAGTCCTGTGGGACAAGCTCTGAAATGGAGCATTTCCTACAGATGGTTAGAGTGATTGGGCATGTGGATTACCCTTTGGGTATGGAAGCATCTGAAAGGGATGAATGAGTAAAGGTCACCTAAATATGGCTAACCTCAGAGCCCAGGTTAAGCCAGGAGGTCAAGTGCAGCCAGAAGCCAGCCAATGGACAGCTGAGGCAGGGAGTGAGTGAAGGAACAGGAGAGGAATCACCTGAGCCAGACAGGGACATGGGAGAGAGGGAAGGTGTGGACAGAGAGGAGGAACACCATGTCCTTGGAGATGGAGTATGACCATGGGTGGCTCAGGCTAAGCTTGGTAAAGAGAGCAGCTAGTGTGCAAGGAGATGCACGAAGGTGCAGAGCAGGAAGGTGAAAATTTCTATGGTCAGGATTTCAGGTGGTTAGTTAACTAAGGGCTGGAAATAAGGGGCTCATATTTTCTTTTTTTGCCTGCTGTTAGAACTGTATCCAACAGCTACAAATACACTGGGCTGTATTTTCCAGCAGGCCTTGATCTTTATAAGGGTATAGAGAGGTCACCCCTGGAAGATGCCAAACCTAACCCTCATCCAGCTGTGCCCAGCTGTGAGTCCAGCAGTTGCTGCAGGCACCACAGTCTACTGTGTCACTCGATCAGCATGTTTTCCCCCGACACGGGTGCTTTTCAACATGGGCAGAAGCAAGTTTTGAAAGAAACGTATTCTATTCTCTTTGCTGCAAACCTGGGGGTTAGGGGTGGGAGGCAGGGCGGGGAGGAAGACAAAACCTCAAGAACACCTGAGTCAGCTCCAGTAGCTTAGAAGTGTAGCAGTTTAACACCAAATAAAAGCCGGTCCAACGGCTGGTGCATCAAATTAAATTCTGAACAAACAACTCTCCAGCCACATCTCAGTCAGTTTTAGAATCAGTGCAGGTGATTTATGGCTCCTGAGGGTTGTATTGTCTTCTCAATGTGCAGGGATTTCCACACACAGCTACCATTTACCACTAATGAGCAGCACACATAGGTCCCTGGGCACCGGAAGGGAACGCATCACTTAGTCTCCTTCAGCGGTGTGGGCTCTTCCCATGCGAAAGGGGCTTCTTAGCTGGGTCAGGAGCCTGGGTCTACCAAGTGAATGATGTTAATACAAAGTGCTGATGTTATCTAGCCTTTTTCTCTCAGGAGCATCCATGCTTCTTTTCATTTAATGAGTCTCTGGTGTAGGCAAACCTTTGGGAGAAATTGGGTCCTCCAGCCTCAGCATGTTGAATCAGACAGAAGCTGGGGACAGGCTGAATGGAGTAGTGGGTTTTCTCTGTTACCATTTGATGAAAGTGAATCTTGAGTCTGTATTTTTAGGGGAACAAAATAATACACCAACACTTAACAGAGTCTGCCACCTAGCTAGATATCTGTGGAATAAATGGCAAGTAGAAACACATGGAGTGTACGTCTTCTGAAGCAAATCTTTGGGGATTCTCAGAAGGGTGTTGCTGGCTGACAGGGCAGAACTAGTCAGAAGGGAGAAAGATTCTGGTAACACCTGTGTGTTTTGAATGCCTGGCTCTATACCTGTTTAATTTCATTCATTACTCAGAGCAATCTCTTTATTCGGTACTGTTGTCATCTCCATTTGACATATGGGAAACTGAGGCACAGAGGGACTAGAGTGACTGAGGTCTCACAGCTAGTATGTGACAGAGTTGGGATTTTAACATGGGCAGTCAGCTTTGGAGACCCTATAGTTTAATCATGATGTAATAGGAAATTCTCTCAGGCCTCTTCCATTTGGGTAGTAGAGGTTTTTTTTTCCCCAAAGCAGTTAAAAGACCAGCTCTACTTTAAAATGGCAAGGAAAAACAAAGCCGCATTTGCAGTCTCTGTGTTCTCAGCTTCCCCAGCAATTAGCAATGTAGAAAGGAATGCATTTACAGCTGTTTTCAGACTAAAGAAAGTGGAGGGTGACCGTGACGCAGGGGGACATTGGGATGAGCACAGATTTCTGTTCTGTTCTTGAGGCAGATTTTATCTTTCTGAAGATTAAAGTTGAAAAGGGGAGGAAATAAGGCAGAGCTTCTGAACTGGCATCATGAAGAAGGCCTTTGCCTGCAAGTGAAACAACTTCTCTGAGGTTAAAACTTGAGCCACATCCATTGGGGGAGGATTCTTCTTGCAACAGACATGTCACTTCATGTCTGCATGATGTGAGTCAACCTTGCAGGGAAGTAGCATAATTAGAACCCTAAAAAAGTAATTTTCTAAATGAAACCTTAGTTCCCTGGGAAAATATAGTCGGCACACACGCAAGGAAATTTAGGATCTTTCCATTAGCTCCTGGGATGCCTGCTCCTAAAACAAGTCGTGCAATGGATCTGACTAATATTGCTTGCATTCTTTGGTCACCCTTCTTCCCTTTAAAGAGATTTTAAGCTCCAAAGCTGAGATGATTTACCCACTGAAATGGGTCTCAGAGCAAGTGGTCTACAAACAAAATACAAGACCCAACATTTGGAATCACTTTTCAAACCCAACCTAAAATTTCAGGATCCAGATTTCATAAGAAAAAGAGAGACTCCTGTTTTGAAATCTGATTTAAAAATAGTTTCTAGAAAAGTATTAAGTAAGCCCCAGTATCTCCTGGGAAAACAAGTGGCTCTTAAAATATCTTAAACTGCATTGTAGAGATTTTTATGAATGAGCAACATATGGATTAAATTACCCATATTTGAAAAACAAAATCAAGTGA
Source organism: Bos javanicus (assembly GCF_032452875.1). Lineage (NCBI taxonomy): Eukaryota > Metazoa > Chordata > Mammalia > Artiodactyla > Bovidae > Bos > Bos javanicus. Next base: position 24,770,935 of record NC_083875.1, read on the forward strand.
CAAAGCACAGTTGGCAGTTTTATTGAGCCTGAATTATTTGGAAAACAGACCCATGATACTGTAGAAATCCCCAAAGGAACCCAGTTTACCAACCACCTTTTAAAAATGAAATATAGCCATTCATATAAAAAGGGCCATCTCTGCTAGAGTGTGTAGAGGTTAAGATTCAAGTTAGCTGGTTTTCCTAAGTTCTGAGGGATCCACAGATGAGGGGACCTGAGACAGTGATGATAATACCCATAACTTTCTGGAATTCTTAGGGCACAGCCAGTAAGCCAAGGTTGATCTCCTTTCCTCCCTCTGTCTCCATCTCCATCTTTTTTTCCCTCCCTCCTAGTACCAATTTGGCAGATAGGTTAGCGCTTCGTTGTTTGCTCTGTTCCCTAATTTTTGAACACAGTCATTGTCGATCCTGAATGAGACTTGCTTTCTGAAAAATAACTTGTGGTCAACTTATCATACACATGATTCCTGTGGCTGTTTTTCATTCCATATATAAACTGGGAAAACCTCTTTAATTCTCTTTAAAGATTGTGTTATACTTTTTAAAACAGTCCATTCTAAAAATAGTCTAAACATTTATTAAGCAGTAAATAAGAGAATGAGTGAAGGTATTTAAGGGAGATAAAAAGATTCTTGATTAGTTCTGATTACTAAGCACAGAAAGGGGTAGAAGTCATGGGTTCCTGGCTGAGCTGCCCAGTGCTCTTTCATATCCACGTCTGGTGCGTGGGGCCAACACGTCAAATGTCAAACAGAAACGTGAACGTTTACTGTCTTGGAAAAACACTACAAAAGGCTTTGACACCAAAGGATTTAGAAACCCTTAGGACCTTTGTGTCAATGAGTGACTGAGGCAGAACTTGATCCCAGGTCTTCGGATTCCAAGTCCAGTGCTCTTTCTGCTGGAATTAGTCCTTAGGCCTACAAAGATCTTCAATTCCTGGACTGACATTACATATTGAACAGGGATTTATAAAGTAGAGACCCATCATATGTTTGTTTTTAAATTCAACTCTCCAAGTGCTCTTCTAAATAATTTACATAAAAATGGCTTAAATGTTATTTTGCATATGTGCCACTTACCATAGACTTTTATTACTGTAGGCATTATACATTTATACACACACAATACTGAAGAACAGGGTTGTCAACATGAAATGTACATGTTATTCTTTGTGGGTGGCTTATGAGATATTCACGGAGAAGGCAATGGCACCCCACTCCAGTACTCTTGCCTGGAAAATCCCATGGACGGAGGAGCCTGCTAGGCTGCAGTCCATGGGGTCGATAAGAGTCAGACACGACTGAGCGACTTCACTTTCTCTTTTCACTTTCATGCATTGGAGAAGGAAATGGCAACCCACTCCAGTGTTCTTGCCTGGAGAATCCCAGGGATGGGGGAGCCTGGTGGGCTGCTGTCTATGGGGTCGCACAGAGTCGGACACGACTGAAGTGACTTAGCATAGCATAGCATATGAGATATTCAAGAGTACTTTGAACCACACTCATTGTGTCTTATTTCTAACTGTTAAAACTAAAACCCGTGTGAGATGTGACTCCATTTATTATATTTTCAATAAACGTGCCCTTTTGGCCAGTTGTTCTCAATTTATCCATTCCTACTTCTTATCTTTAATGCAATTGAAAAGTTCATGATTGGAGGTGAAAGGCACTAAAGGAAAAGTGTGCAGATGCATTTTGGGTAAATGTTCAGTGCTTTTGGTTCCTCCAGTGGAGTCAATCTTCTGCCAGATTAACATGGCCAAGAAAACCAATGTATTAGTTGATGCTCTGCCTCCTTGCTCTTCTGAATCATTGCTTTGTTCTGTATTTCACAGAGAGAGGCCAACATCAAGGAGCAAAGTGGTGAATATTTGGGGGGGTAATTTCAGAGTTAAGTCTTCCTTTCTTGTCTTGTGAGAATATCTGGTAATTGAGAAAATTGGTTTGAATTCATCTGAAGAACAAAATTCCAGAGAATATAATGTAAATGTGAAGTGCGGAATGATTATTTTTGGCTCTCCATTATCAATCATGCTGTTTCCTTCCCTTTGCATATACCTTTCTTTCTTCTGGGCATGACTCTTCTGCTTTTTTTAATCTTACTACTTCTCATCGTCCTAAAGACTCAGCTTAACCACAACCTCAGGAAGCCCTCTCTAACCAACCAGTCTGGTTTAGGTGCCTCTCCTCCAGGCTCCCATAGTAGAACTGGATGTAATTCTATGATAGGATTTCCTTGTCCTGTAATAATAGATTTATTTGTCTGTAAATACCAGAAATAGACCCCTTGAGGACAAGAATCACATGGTTTCATTCTGAAACCATGGGCCAATATCTAGCCCATTGTAGATCTTCAATAAATGTTTATTGAGTGGCTAATAATTGCATGGCTAATGTAGTGAGGCTGAGCACCCAACCATGGGGGTACATGGATACCAAGAAGGATTGCTCTTTCCTTATTATATGTCAAAACGTGTCTTGCCTTTGGAAAAAGAAAAAGCATTATGTTCCCCAACACAATGAAATATATTAACATAATTCAGAATCTGGGGCTCAAAGTTTCATCTACAGAACAACACTGTAGGAAATTAAAATTAAAAAGAATAAAAACTATCCAAAAAGTACATGTTTTTTCAGCCTCATTTGCATGTTTAGAAACTTATATATAGATGTAGGGCTTCCCAGGTGGCTCAGTGGTAAAGAATCCACCAGCCAAGCAAACATGCCGGCTCTATCCCTGTGTCAGGAAGATCCCCTGGAGAAGGAAATGACAACCCACACCAGTATTCTTGCCTGGGGAATCCCACGGACAGAGGAGCCTAGTGGGCTAGAGCCCATGGCATCACAAAGAGTTGGACACAACATAGAGACAAAACAACGACATGTAATGTAACCTTTCTGTGGTTCAGAGGAGACATTATTGTTTATTAAGCATTTTCATGTCCCAGACACAATGATAAACTCTACATGTTTCAGTTAATTACGATGACTTACAAGGACTCCAGGTGCTAGAATCCTAATTTTTATATTACCGATAGCACAATTCCAGGAAGCTAAGTCGTAGTCTTATAAATGGCAGAAACAGGATTTGAACTGACATCTGGCTGACTAAAGTTATTCAACACAAAAATTTTCAAATAAGTTAAATTGATTAAAAATTAAATTAAGAGTCAAAGATTTTAAATTATTTCATTTGGTCAAATTTCTGGGCATGGATTTACTGAGTTGGGTGAAATTTGTATTCCTTTTAATAGCTGTGGCTAACTTAATTTCCAAAATGACTAAAGGTATCAATTCACAATGTTCCTCACCAGCCTGCAAAGTTCTCAGTTTGTGTCTTATCTCTCTAATCTTAGAACCTAAGCCCAGTGCTGAGCATGTGGTAACTTCTTCACAGATGTTTGCTGAATAACTTACTAAATAAATGGACACTATCACCAGTGTTATAGATTCTCTTTGAAACCTACATAATGTGTTGCCTTGAGAAGTATATCTACAATAGGTTTCTAGTCCCCAAATAAAAGAATAGAGATGACCCCGTGTAAAGCAGATTGGCTCTGTTGGAAAAAGCAACTGATAAATCTGTACTTTTTCCAGCAACAGAAAGTATTCTTCTGTATTTCTGCATCAAAGAATTAAGTGAATCACTTTCCAAAATACATGATCTGAATAAATCCCAGGCTGCCTAGTGGCCTGGATTTAGGCTGCTGTTGTAGTTAGACGCACAGTCCAGCCAAAAAAAAGTCTTTAAAATGTAGTTCAGGACTTTATTTGAATTTTCAAAGGAAATTAAAGGGAATCTAATAACATTCTGGAAAATTCTTCTCTCTCTTTCCAATTTTCTTACATCTTTAGCTACTCTCACTCCTCAGTTCAGTCTCTCAGTCGTCTCCGACTCTGCGACCCCACGGACTGCAGCACGCCAGGCCTCCCTGTCAATCACCAACTCCCGAGGTTTACTCAAACTCATGTTCATTGAGTCGGTGATGCCATCCAACAATCTCGTCCTCTGTTGTCCCCTTCTCCTCCTGCCTTCAATTTTTCTCAGCATCAGGGTCTTTTCAAATGAGTCAATTCTTCACATCAGGTGGCCAAAGTATTGGAGTTTCAGCTTCAGCATCAGTCCTTCCAATGAATATTCAGGGCTGATCTCCTTTAGGACGGACTGGTTGGATCTCCTTGGAGTCCAAGGGACTCTCAAGAGTCTTCTCTACACCACAGTTCAACAGCATCAATTCTTCAGTGCTCAGCTTCCTTTATAGTCCAACTCTCACATCCATACATGACTACCGGAAAAACCGTAGCCTTGACTAGATGGACCTGTGTTGGCAAACTAAAGACTCTTACTCCTACCAGTCTCTAAATCCACATTCTCAAAACTTTATGCAAAATTCTCTTTAGATCCTTTAACCCAAGGCTTTCGTTGTTGTTGTTGCTTCTTTTCTTGGGGTCCCAGTGGCTTCACCTCTCCTGGAAGTGGCTGGGGAACCTGTGGTTCTCCTGGCCTCTGAGACTCCAGACCTCTCTTCTCAGCCTTGGGAGTTAATTTCTTTTTGTGCTGGTTTTTCTTTTCCTTTCTTCCTCCCTTCCCTCCATTCCCTTTAACTTCATCTGACATAGTTCTTCAAAAGTTGAGGTATAGGTAGTATTTACTTATTTATTTGGCTGGGCTGGGTCTTGGTTGCAGGATGCAGGATCTTTAGTTGCGGCATGTGGTTTCTTAGTTTCTTGACCAGGGATCAAACCTGCCCCCCCACACACACCCCCTGCATTGAAAGCATAGAGTCCCAACCACTGGACTACCAGGGAAGTCCTGATATAGGTAGGGTTTAGAATCAATTCACTGACCTGAAGTATCATTTCTCAAATTATACTGGAATTTTCCTGTGACCTCACCAAGCTTTGCCAATTTTTCTACAGGAAGCTTTCTTAAATATTTCCCTTGCCCTCCATTTGTACAGCATCGGCTCAGTGTTATAGTTGTCATGAAGGTTTTAACAAATATTTGCCCTTTGTTGGATCAGTTCCCTAACTTGGGCCTCTCTTTTCTGCTCCTGTTTCCTTTCATTGACATCCCCTTCTCTTCATTTCAGACACCTCCAGCTTTTTGGAAGTTTTTTCTCTGTCAAAACAGGGAAGATTCAAATAGAATTTACCTTATTAGGTCAAACTGAAATTCATGTTCAGCTACTTCTCATAAGTATTTGTCTATAAAACTCTCTGACACATTTGTGAGATGAGGTTTCTTGAGCATATTTTAGGCTGGCTGAGATTACTGTTCAGTTGTTCGTACCATTTACCTGAGTTATAAATTCTCTTACCCTGATTCCAGTCCAATTTTACTTTTATGATTTTTTTAAAAATTGGGTAAACAACATTGCAATTTTGGCAATTTATATAAATAAATATAGATATGGGGGAATAAATTAAACCTATAGTTATTACAATTTGTGTTTTTAAGAAAAAAGTTTTGATTATCATAATGATTGTATCAATTATTTTAGTTAGGCATTTGAAACTTTAAGAAAATTTGACACTTCAAGAAGCTGGCGTCTTTGCTTTGTGATTTTAATTTACAATGCTTATTATTAGATTTGTGATTTTCTAAATTTGAAAAAGTAAGAACATGATTAGCTTTGTAAACAGTTTTGCAAGCTTAAGAAAACCTGTTTTTTTGTGTGTGTTTTTAATTTAACATTTCTTCTATTAGAGTAATCAAAGTTTTGCTCATAGGGTTTATAATCAGCCCTGTCAGCTATTTGAAGTTTGTGAGAGAATCAGCTTTACCAAGTTTGAAATGTGTATCAGTTAGAGTTCAATCTGAGAAGCAGATCCAGGAGAATGTATGATATGTGTGTGTGTGGTTTATCATAGGGAAATTGGCTTGTGTGATTGTGGTCACTGGCTAAGAGGTCTGAGGTTAGGCAAGTCCTTAGGGGAGAAGACCATATGTAGACTGGAACTCCATAAACATGGGCCAAAGCTTTGTCCACAGGAGGAGTTCCTTTTTTTCTTCCTTCTGCGAAAGCCTCAGCTCTGCCTTTAAGGCTTTTGAACTAAGTCAGGCTCACACAAAATAATCTCCTTTGCTTAAAGTGAATTGAGTAAGGGTGCTAATTACATCTGCAAAATCCCTTCACAGCAGCACCTAGATTAATGTTTGGTTAATTAACCAGGAAACTGTAGCCTAGTCAAGTTGACACATCAAAACCCCATCATAAAGTGTTTAACATGTTTTAATTAATTTGTAAATGGGTTGGACCCTTTGGGCTTACCAATTGCTCAGATGGTAAAGAATCTGACTGCAGTGCAGGAGACACAGGTTCGATCCCTGGATCAGAAAGATCCCCTGGAGAAGGAAATGGCTAGCCACTCCAGTATTGTTGCCTGGAGAATTCCATATACAGAGGGGCCTAGTGGGCTATAGTCCATGAGGTTGCAAAGAGTCGGACACGACTGAGCAACCAACACTTTTACTGGACCCTTAGTGGCATCTGATCTGCTAAACATAATTACACATAATACAAATAAAAAATACGAGTTATAGTTTTCTTTTGAGATAGAATTTCTAGTTTTCTAAATAAAATGACACCATTTATAAACTGAACCTAAAGAAATGAGATTCAACATTCAGAATTTAACATTCAGAAAACTCAAGATTCAGAAACTAAGATCATGGCATCCAGTCCCATCACTTCATGGCAAATAGATGGGGAAACAGTGGAAACAGTGACAGACTTTATTTTTGGGGGCTCCAAAATCACCTCAGATGGTAACAGCAGCCATGAAATTAAAAGACGCTTGCTCCTTGGAAGAAAAGCTCTGACTAACCTAGACAGCATATTAAAAAGCAGAGACACTACTTTGCCAACAAAGGTCCATGTAGTCAAAGGTATGATTTTTCCAGTAGTCATGTATGGATGTGAGAGGACTATAAAGAAAGCTAAGCTCCAAAGAATTGATGCTGTTGAACTGTGGTGTTGGAGAAGACTCTTGAGAGTTCTTTGGACTGCAAGGAGATTAAACCAGCAAATTCTAAAGGAATTCAGTCCTGAATATTCATGGAAGGACTGATGCTGAAGCTCCAATACATTGGCCACCTAATGTGAAGAATTGACTTATTGGAAAAGGCCCTAATGCTGGGAAAGATTGAAGGCAGGAGGAGAAGTGGACAACAGAGGATGAGATGGTTGGATGGCATCACTGACTCAATGGACATGAGTTTGAGCAAGCTCTGGGAGTTGGTGATGGACAGGGAAGCCTAGCATGCTGCAGTCCATGGGGTCACAAAGAGTTGGACATGACTGAGCTACTGAACCTAACTGAACTGAAAGACATGAGGAAACCTAGGTTTTAGTATTTATGGCTTCAGCAGTTATAATCAGCCAAATAGCTGTAAATAGTCTTTTCTGTACATAAGGCTTTCCACATATGAAAAAGAAAATCCTGGGTGAGAGAGACTGACAGAGGAGAATTGGATAGAACACAAGAGTCCTCAGCCTTGACACATAGTTTGGGAATGACAGAAAGTAGAATTTAGATGATTATAGAGTAAGATCTGAGACCTTTAAAAGATACTTGTGTCAGTGTTTGATAATGGCAATCAGTAAAACACTTAAAATGTCATCAACACCATCAAGATCCATGTGGTCCAGTTTCAAAGCTGTATCATGGTAAAAAAATAATAAATATCTAGCCATCAAAAGAACTTTCAAAATAACTTGAAGATTTTATTTCTATTTCTTAATGCAATAACACATCACTCAAAGAATCCTCTTTTTGTCTATCATCTAACTCCCTTCCATTGCACCTCTGCAATTTCCTCTACAAATTTTTTGCTAATATTTTAGTATCAGTTTTTCTTTTCTTCTTTCTCCTGAACAGGAAAGCCCCAATAACTGTTAACCAAGAAGGAACCTCTCTGGAAGACAAAGGCTGTCTAAAGTGTTTGAAGTAGGCAGAAGAGAGAGACTGAACATTCACAGTAATACATTAATTGGTTTGGGTCTTCCTTCCTTACAATATTAACACTGATAACTCAGTGTTAATATCAGGGAAAATCAGCCCTTCTAATAGCAGAATGGATGTAGAAAACTTAAAGTGAGAAAAGAAAAGCTAAAATGTGTTCAGTTATATAAAGGTAAAACCAATTACGCTTAATTATGTAAACTGTTTACCATTTATGCCTAATTACCCCAAAGCACAGTCATGATTATGCACTCCATTAGCTATATATGTTAGATTAACCTGCCGGTAAGTGCTATTCTATTACAATGCTAAACCTGTACATTCAACCCACTTAGATCACTGCTTCTTTCACTCAATAGCCTGCACATGCAGTCTGGCTATCTGCTTATAAATTTAAGAAAATTTAGGGTGACCTTTGTCCCTCTGACTGCCACACTTACAAACTTCTGCAAATATCTTCCACAGTTTCTTCCTTTCCACTTTCTTATATGCACTGAATTAAGTATAATTGGAAGCCTCCTGTAGCCCCCAGCTCTCTCTCATCTTACTTTTTAGGCCGTTAACTTCTTGTTTCACCAAAGTTATATTTTTTTTTAAATACATGAGGCATCTTCCTTTAAAAACTTGGGCCTTCGCTAAGGAAGCTGAAGTGTGAAGAAGTTTTGTTTTCCAAGACATATTCTTGATGAATGTCATTTTCCCTTCCTTCAAATTCTCTAATTTGGGTTCCTTGTCTAGTTTACCTGCCTCTGGTTCAGTTTGAGAATGAGCAGAAAGAAAACTTGAGGTGACCAGAAGTTGGGCACCCAGTCTGCCCTCCCCATTGATAATGGGATAAATAAACTGCTTTCCAAGTTGTGGTCTGTGGGATCATCTGCATGAAATCACGTCAGAGGCCAAGCCTCCTTTTAAAGCCTGCTCTGCTTTGAACTGCAGGATCTCCTTCTATAAACAGGAAGTGTCTGGACCAGTTTATTTGCAAAAGAGCCCACATTCTAGAAAACAGAAGAAATCTTGGCTACTGTGCTTTCTTGTGTTTCTTGTTATTGTTGCTGTTCATGGATGTGCTCAGACCTCTGCCTCTCTCTGCCCTCACACAGAGACTAGGACAGGGTAGGTCCTGCCGAGAAAGTGGGAGCAAAGTCTGATGAGGCAAGGTCCCGAGGCTGGGTATGGCATACGGTATTGTATGATGTCCAAAAGGCAGGAGTGGCAAAAAAAAAAAAAGGAGAAGCGGGAGACAGGGCAAGGAGTCCTGGGTGATTTTTCTGTCTCTGCAACTCCCACCCAGCTGTGGCCACCATTGTCTCTCGTGTGAAATCTAATGCAACTCTGTCCTACCTGGTCTCCACACTTCTGCTTTGCATCCTACAGAGCCTCTGCACAGCAGCCAGAGTGGTGGTCTTTTTAAATCATCAATCGGACCATGGTTTCTCTCTCCTAAAACCTTCCAGTGGCTTCCCAATAAACTTACAGGCTTTATAGGATCTGATGCATGCCTACACTTCTCATTTACTCTGCTTCAGCCACTGTAGCCTTTTCTGAACAAGTTGGAGCCTTTCCTGCCTTGGATTCTTGCACATGAGTTCCCTTTGCTTGGAAGGTTTCTCCTAATCAGCTCTTTTCTGCATTTAGAATCTCAGCTCAACTAGATTCCCCCCTCCCTATCCTTCTCCATCATGTCACTCTGTTTTATCATCCTCATAATAGAGTGCTCATAAAATTATCTGTTTCATTTATCTACTTCCTGCCTGTCTTTTTCCTGTGATTTAAGTTCTTTGGGAGTAGATTTCTCATTTGTCTTGTTCAATGTGCTATCTCCAGTTTCTTATATAGAGGGTGTAACATAATAGTTTTTTAAGTAATTAAGAAATAAATAAAATATTCCTGGCACACAATTATCAGCTATTTTTAGAATTATACATGGGAGAATTGAGGTAAGGTGACAAACGTGTTTGGCTGAGGACTGTTTTAGAGTCGAAGAAAATCTCTTCACAGCAGCTTCAGGTTGAAGAGACTGGGAATGGTAGGCCAGAGAAACATTTTAGGAAATCTTGACTTTTTATATTGTGGTAAATGACACATAAAATTTGCCATTAGTAATGTTTAGGAGATTCACAAAACAATTTCAGCACCTCCAAGGAAACCACACAACCATGAAGAAGTCACTCCATTCCCCTCTCTACCTCATACCTCCAGAAATCACTCATCTACTTTGTATCTTTTGGGTTTTCCTATTCTGAATATTTCAGGTAAATGGAATCATACGACATGTGGTGTTCTGTTCTTGGTTTCTTTCAATTAGTACAATGCTTTCAAGGTTCATGTGGTTCTATGTGTCAATCCTCCATCCACTTTTATGACTGAATAATATCCAATTTTATGGATATACCACATTATGTTTATCTGCTTATCAGCTGGTAGACATTTGAGTTGTTTCTGCCTTCTGGTTCTTATGAATAGTGCTGTATGAATATTCTCGTACAAGTTTTCATTTGAACATCTGTTTTCAATTCTTCTGAATTGTTGAGTCACACAGTAATTCTACGTTAAACTTATTGTGATGGTTAACTTTGTGTGTCAACCTGACCAGATCACACAGTGCCCAGATATTTATCTAAATATTATTTCTGAGTGGGTTTGGGAGGGTGTTTCTGGATTAAATTAGTGCTTGAATTGGTGGACTCAGTAAACTGGTTGCACTCCCCAATATGGGTGATCATCATCCAATCCATTGAGGACTTGAATAGAGCAAAATGGCGGAAAAAGGAAGAACTCTGCTCCTCCTGCCTGATTGCTGACCTGGCACATTGATCTACTCTAGCGTTCTGTGCTCCAGGTTCTTCGGAATGGAATCTATACGAGCACCTCCCTTGGTTATCAGGCCTTTGGATTCAGACTAAATCACACCACAAGCTTTCTGTGGTCTCCAGCTTACAGGTGGCAGATCGTGGACTTCTCAGCCTCCATAATTGAGTAAGCCAAGTCCTTATAACAAATTTATTCATATGTCCTATCGGTTCTGTTTTATTCAGGAACCACCAATGGGTTTCCACAGCAGCTGCACCATTTCACATTTCTACCATACTTCTACCAGTGTGAAGATTCCAGACTCTTCACATCATCTTTACCAACTCACGTGTTTAAAAAACATTTTTTTGCCTGTTTTAAATTATAGCTCATCTTTGTGGGTATGAAATAGTATTTCATTATTATTTTGCTTTGCATTTCCTTAATGACTAAGGATGTATACAATCTTTTCATGTGCTTCTTGGCCACTTGTATGTCCATTTCTTTCAGGAAAAATATCTACTCAAGTCCTTTGCCCATTTAAAAATTGGGCTTTGCTTTTTTTTGACTCTTTTGTTGCTGAATTCTAAGAGCTGTTTATATTCTAGAAACTAGATCCTTATTAGATAAGTGATTTGCAAGTATTTTCTCCATTTTGTGGATTGTCTTTACTTTCTTAATAGTATCCTTTGATGCACAAAAGGTTTTAATTTTGATGAAATCCATTTTATCTATTTTCAATTTTGTTGTTCCTACTCTTGGTATTTTAAGTAAGAATCTTTTGCCAAATCCAGGGTCATGAAGATTTATCCCCATATCCCTATTTTTTTTCAGAGTTTTATGTCTTTGATATACCATACTTTTTATATATGGTGTGAGATAAGGGTCAGGCTTCATTTTTTCTTGCACGTGTATATCCAGTATGTCAGTATGATTTGTAGCAGATATTATTCTTTTCCCAATTAGTAGTTTTACCATCCTTGTTGAAAACTAATTGACTATAAATGTATATATTAATTTCTGGACTCTCAATTCTATAGGAAATCTTGCTTATTTTAAAATGGAGATACTACTAATACATTTTGAGATCCTGGGGGAAGGGGCCTTTGAAAACTCCATGTTCTCTTTTGAATGATGTTCTGAATAATCTGGTTTTAACACATTATAGGAATGTAGGCTAATAGTCAAGTAAATTTTAATTACTGTAGTTTGGGATCATAATCTCCTGCTGAGATGATATTAACACTATTATTAGTAGTAAAATACTAGGAATTCTAGGCAGTTTCTATTTACATGAATCTTCTAAGATATATGATCCAGTAACAAATATTAAGTTAATGTTACTTTTAGAGCATGAGTCTCTTATCTGGGCACATTTGAAGATGACATTTTTTCCCCCATACCAGTCCCTCCACAATCATAAAAACTGAAAAATGGACAGAGGGGAGAAGAAAAATTGTGTGGAATATACTATGTACTCATTTCTAAGTTATGTGAGTCACCTGTCTTTCCTACTCTTTCTTTTATCATGAGCTGATAATATGGGTCCTGATTAAATCAATCTCTGATCACACTATTCCATTTTACATGGCTTATACTCTTGTTCCTAAAGCGGACATTATTTATGGGCTCTCAGGCGCTGGGGTGGATTGTGGGATTGCAAGAATCTGAAAGATATTCATGTTTTGAAGCATTTACTATTTGGTGAGAGACATAGATATATAAGCAAGGAGCTATGGTATAAGGTGATAAAGGCATCAATCAAAGTTATGTACAAAGTATTTGGATAGCATGGGGAAGACAGTGATTAATCCTGCCTAGGGCTTCACAACTCCTCCATTAGACAGAGATCCTTGAGGGTAAGAACTCTCTCTTCATCTTCATACCCCATAGCTGAGAAGAATTTTTGAGCATTTATGTGCTCTACAAATGTTTGTTAAATAAATGGACAAGATAAGACCTGAATTACGGATAGGAATTTTCCATACAGAAAAGGAGAACAGGAGAATTCTAGGCTGCGGGGACAGCACTATACAAGCGCAGAGTAATGAGTGTGATCCATTCGCTGGATGGCAAATGACGGGAAGAGTCTGAGGGTGTGTGGAGGGCAGGAGGCGAGAATGAAAAGTTCAGTTCAGTTCAGTTCAGTTCAGTCGCTCAGTCGTGTCCAACTCTTTGTGACCCCATGAATCGCAGCACACCAGGCCTCCCTATCCATCACCAACTCCTGAGTTCACTCAGACTCACGTCCATCGAGTCAGTGATGCCATCCAGCCATCTCATCCTGTGTCATCCCCTTCTCCTCCTGCCCCCAATCTCTCCCAGCATCAGAGTCTTTTCCAATGAGTCAACTTTTCGCATGAGGTGGCCAAAGTACTGGAGTTTCAGCTTTAGCATCATTCCTTCCAAAGAAATCCCAGGGCTGATCTCCTTCAGAATGGACTGGTTGGATCTCCTTGCAGTCCAAGAGACTCTCAAGAGTCTTCTCCAACACCACAGTTCAAAAGCATCAATTCTTTGGTGCTCAGCCTTCTTCACAGTCCAACTCTCACATCCATACATGACCACTGGAAAAACCATAGCCTTGACTAGATGGACCTTTGTTGGCAAAGTAATGTCTCTGCTTTTGAATATGCTATCTAGGTTGGTCATAACTTTCCTTCCAAGGAGTAAGCGTCTTTTTATTTCATGGCTGCAGTCACCATCTGCAGTGATTTTGGAGCCCCCAAAAATAAAGTCTGACACTGTTTCCACTGTTTCCCCATCTATTTCCCCTGAAGTGGTGGGACCGGATGCCATGATCTTCATTTTCTGAATGTTGAGCTTTAAGCCAACTTTTTCACTCTCCACTTTCACTTTCATCAAGAGGCTTTTTAGTTCCTCTTCCCTTTTTGCCATAAGGGTGGTGTAATCTGCATATCTGAGGTTATTGATATTTCTCCCGGCTATCTTGATTCCAGCTTGTGTTTCTGAATGAAAAGTAGCCAAGGGTTAATTTGTAGGGAGCCTCAAATGTAATATTAAAGAAATTTGGGAGATTATCTTTCAGGCTTTAGGGAACCATGGATCATATATAAGCCCAGGTTGGTGACAGAAGTGGGAGATACAGACAGTTACATGAAAATTGATCTATGCCTTAGAAAGAATACTCAGGGAGCACAGCAGAAAGCAGAAAGTGGGTTTGGGGATGGGGAGATTATCAGGAAGACCATTTAATAGACGATTACAGTCCAAGGAAAATTGAGCAAAGTCTGAATTAGGGCAATGTCTGTGTGAATACAAATATTTTGAAGGTAGAATTGGTTGTTAAGAGATAGAGACTGGGTGTTGAGGAGTGAGGCCAAGTTTCTAGTTTGAGCTACCATGTGGACTGTGGTACAGAGAGTGGAGACAGAGAACAAGAAGTGAAATGGGACTGGGCCACATACATGGGGAGAATGGGAATGAAGATGATGGATCCATGAAGACATTTATAACCTGATTGAAAACTCCAAACTCCAGGTCACTCTCCATCCTTATTCATGGCAGGATCAAGAAAGAGAACTATTCAGATAATCTGACTAAAAAGAAAGGCTCTATATAGTCTATACACATGACTTTCCTTCCTGGGTTTTCCAATAGTAGTGAAGTCACCTGAGGCTTGTAGACAGATCCTGTCCATTTGAAGAATGATGTAAAATTACTATATTTGAGTTTACATTTTTCTTCCCACTTCACAGTCTTCTAATCTTTGATTCCAATTCTGTTACTTATTAAGTACTTAATATTAATAATAGCTAACACTACTATGTTTCTGGCACTATGTTATTAAATGCTTTTTGTGTATCATTTCACAGTCATTTTAGGTAGAAGAAAGGGTTTGTTATGATTTCTGTTTGATACAGTCTGAATCTCAGAGAGGTAAAGTGACTTGTTTAAGCCCACACATCTGAATGACAGGGCCAAGTCTTGAATCTGGTTCTTTTATGTCTATAGTCCACAATTCCATTACTACTCTGATATTTTTCAAGCTATCTGAAACTCACTGGATTGTGAAACTCATCAGTGGATTGTGAAATCACTTTAGTATGACTATTTAGTGCTGACTAAATAATTAGAACTTTAAAATATCAACATGCATCATACATATTAAGGCTAAGTATTTTGTAAGGTTTTTGTTTCACACACACACACACACACACACACACACACACACGTGCAAATAGCTAGGACTGCAACATGTGTATGTTCAGTATTGGTGTCAGTTTGGGTTGGTGGTGCCCCAAGAGAGGAAAATCCTTCAATTTGGCATGGCAGAGGCAAGTTTCATGGAGGAGGTGATGAGTTGGTGATGGACAGGGAGGCCTGGCGTGCTGCGATTCATGGGGTCACAAAGAGTCGGACATGACTGAGCGACAGAACTGAACTGAACTGAACTGAAAGGATGTTAAGATTTGAGCAGACAGAAGAACTGGGTCATTATGGGTGGTTGACTGTTATATTTCACATGAAGTAGGTATATCTCTTGAATCTCCTCCTTGGAATTATATTTTAGGGAATGTAAGTAAAATCAAGATTCAGGGAATGAAATTAGGTCTAATAACCTGTGTAGACAGCTCTCACTGATTTTTGACTATCAGGCATCCTCATTCCCTTCCAAAAAGAATCCCCATTTTCCTTGGGACATTAGCTGTCTGACTGGGGGAAAGGTTTGGCTGTTGATAAGGGGACCATTTGTCCTTCAGATAAGGAGCTGCCATGGAACTAGTAATGGTTTTAGCTGATTCATTCCCAAGCCTGCTGCCTGGAGGTACTGTAGCTGCTGATGTTCAGAGCTTCCCAGTTAATGCTCCTGGTGATATATGTTTCTTCATTTTCCATCCACCTCTTAGTCACATCATCCTTCTAATTTCCTTCACTTTAAGTTATAACTCTAATTGCTTCTTGGCCTTTTGGCTAAGATCAAGTGTAAGTTATAACTCTAACTAGAACAATGAGAAAATATTTGCTTTTTATTCTGCTGCTGCTGCTGCAAAGTCGCTTCAGTCGTGTCCAACTCTGTGCGACCCCATAGATGGCAGC
The DNA here is from genome assembly GCF_032452875.1 of Bos javanicus. NCBI lineage: Eukaryota > Metazoa > Chordata > Mammalia > Artiodactyla > Bovidae > Bos > Bos javanicus. The sequence continues at coordinate 24,786,760 of NC_083875.1, forward strand.
CCACCAGGCTTCCCGTCCCTGGGATTCTCCAGGCAAGAACACTGGAGTGGGTTGCCATTTCCTTTTCCAATGCATGAAAGTGAAAAGTGAAAAGGAAATCGCTCAGTCGTGTCCGACTCTTAGCGACCCCATGGACTACAGCCTACCAGGCTCCTCCATCCATGGGATTTTCCAGGCAAGAGTACTGGAGTGGGGTGCCATTGCCTTCTCCGGCTTTTTATTCAGCTTATTGTAAATCTCCACAACATGCAAAAGTGAAAGTTAGTCACTCAGTCAAGTCCAACTCTTTGTAACTCCGTAGACTGTAGCCCACAAAGCTCCTCTGTCCATGGGATTCTCCTGGCAAGAATACTGGAGTGGGTTGCCATGCCCTCCTCTAGGGCATCTTCCCAACCAAGGGATCGAACCCGCATCTCTTACGTCTCCTGCATTGGCAGATGGGTTCTTTACCACTAGTGTCACCTGGGAAGCTCTCCACAACATAGCTACGCATTAAATATTTTATGGAGAAGGAAACTGAGGCTCACAGGAAAGCCCTACCCTGGGAATACAGAAAACTGGGTGAACACAGGTTTTAATAAGGATAATGTTCTTTATTTTTTCCATCATTGCAGGCTGTCTATCCAGAGCTGGATAAGCTTTTGTGCTTTAGAATTTTATATGATTTTAAGGAATTCTCATTTGTTGTTAAAATGACCCCAAATGTAAATGACTGCCTTAATATGAAAAGGATGTTTTCTTAAAAGAAGATGTTAGACTTAAACTGAAGTTTCCTGGTCTCAAAAAAAAAAAAAAAAAACAACAACCAAAAACATCAAAACCACTCAATCAACAAGCCTGAGCCCTCTCCTTTCCAAATGTTTATTAGAGATTTGAGGCAGAGACTCATAGATAATTGAAAGGATTACAATGAAGGAATGAAGGAGAGAAGAAAACATTCCCTCAGGCAGAATGGAATGGGGAAATGTTTTCTTGAGAAAGCAGAAAATGTATGCAAAGCAAGGTTATTTTTAAAGACATTAAGAGAAGAAGGGTTTGGGGTGGGGTAGAGAGAATGTGGGGAGAAGACAAGGGAAATCATTGGAAGAAAAAAACAAGATTTGGAATGAAGTTTGGTCTGGTTTTAATTTATGTCAATTGGCAAATAAATCCATGAAAGCTGTTCTAGGCATGGATATCCCCATTGTAATGTAAGTAACTGAAACCAGTTCAGAATGTGTTTTTCCCTCCTCTTCCTAAAAATATGATACACCCTATAGACAGAGGCAACATCAATAAAGTTTCCTGCCTCTGGCTCCACATTCTCCCTGCCCTCCCCTGATACCTTCTGTTGCTGCTACAGTTCAGAGTTGGTATAATTAGGGGAATTAAGGCTACTCATGAATATAAAATATATGTATGTTTAATTGTGCTCTCAAACCAAAAATATAAAGAGGAACAGTGAATTAGCAAAATTCCTCAACTAAGATTCTGTTGAAAACTTTTGATCCTTAGACTCGTTCATTTCCGGCACTTTCCCTAACTATGGGGTAAGAATGAAAGAAAAAGTATGTTTAGTTGTATTAATCGTGTTCAAGTGTCTTTTTAAAGTTTTACCTGTCAGATTCTGAAAAGAATTCTTAGACAATTAGGTGAGCATGTATGGTGAAAGTTCCTATAGAAACTTAACCTTATTGATTGACTTCCAGGAATAAGCTAGTGGAAATGGGGATATTAAAGGCAATTAACTGACAGAGTTTCATATCTAGACAAGAACTTCTACAAGTCTATAAGACAAACAACCTAGTTTTTGAAAGGTGAAAGTTATAAATCAGGGTTTCACAGAAGAAATACTCATGCTTTCAAAAACATACAAGGAGATGGTAAACCTAACCAATATATTGCAATTTGAAACCATAGAAAGATATGTTTTCATACCTACAAGACTGTCAAAAACTTGAACAGTACTAATGGTTGGTAAGAATGTAGAACCACAGGAACCTCAAACAGTGTCCAGAGAAGTATAAAAGGATTGAATCACTTTGGGAAGGAGTCTGATAACTGCCTTGCTAGTAGCTGTCTACTTTATCCATTCAAGTCCTTAACATAGTAATCGTTGTTCTTTGAAATTCCTGGTTTGATAATCCAACATCTCTGTCCTATCTGAGTCTAGCTCTGATGTTTGCTCTATCTTTTCAGACTTTGCTTTCTCCCTTTTAGTATGCAATTTTTCTTCATAGTTGTACATGATGAACGAGATAAAAGGAATTGCTTGTAACTAGGCTGTTAGTAATGTGGTGATGCCATGTGGGTGGAGGGCAAGCTTTGTATTTAGTCCTATGATTAGGTCTCAGTCTCTGAGTAAGTCTGTGCCTCTGGACTGTGAGATTTCACAAGTACGTCTCAGTCCCCTCTTAGGTGGGACAGATGGCTAGAATGGGCTAGAGTTGGATATTCCCTTTCATCCGTATGAAGTCTAGAGCCCCATGGTGTTGGGTCTTTCCCTTCCTCCAGGTCATTTAGGCTCTGATAAAAACCCTTGCAGAAAAGGCTCTGGGTAAAGTTTCTTCTGAAAGCAACCTTTTAAAGAAGAACACAGTGCTTGGTATATTTCAAAGTGGTTACTTTCCAATCCTCCTGTAGGAAGCAAGAGGGGTGAGCTTGTAGAGGTAAAAACTCATAAAAGTGTGGCTGCCCCCATCCCAGATGGCTGGGTACCCCTGGACTCTGACTTGTCCACACTGAGCCTACAGCAATTCAGCAATTACAGTTCACATATTTCTACCCTGGCACTTGTTCCCAAAGAGTTTCCTGCTCTGGTGAGTTGTGATTCTCTGTGTCTGTCTGTCTGTCTACCTCTCACATTTCGGTGGCACTGGTTTGTTCCATGATCCAACTTCTCTTAGAATTGCTGATTTTTAAGTTTCTTCAGTTTTTTCTTGTTATTAGGATAGACTTGCAGTGTTCTTGCCTGGAGAATCCCAGGGACGGCGGAGCCAGGTGGGCTGCCGTCTATGGGGTCTCATAGAGTCGGACACGACTGAAGTGACTTAGCAGCAACAGCAGTTTCCAAGCTCCTTTCTTGCCAGACCAGAAACTGGAAGTCCCACAACCTTTCTTAAAAAAGAAAGTTTTAAGACAATTCAACATGGACATCCTCACAATCAAAATGAGTCTGGTCAGAGTTTTCATGCTGTTATCAGAAAGAGTGGTTGAGAATAATGATGCTGCTACCTGGCATGTGTGACAACCTTACCTGGGTAAGACCCAGAGGATCTGTATAGAGACTCAGAGGCCCTGATGACTCATCCTGCTGCCTGGCCACCTGGTAATGGCAGTAACTGTTCTAGAGGAAATTCCCTAGTCTTTGAAGTCTTTGCTCCTCTTCCTTAGGGTACAGTGTTACCGAGGAAGTACATGGGCTATGTGGAAGGATTAAGGCCCAGCATATATGATGGTGTGATTCTTTCCTGTTTGAGCCTTGATGAAAATCAGAACATTAATGGAGAGAAGTACAGCCTTTTCCATTTTTTGAAGCTCTCAGGATAAAAATAACAAAATGACAGAATAAAAATGTGGTACATTTTAAATATTTAAATTGAACCACTCTAAGCCACCTTGCAGAACCAGTAGCAGGACTAGTTTTAAGTCATGTGATTGAAGTTGTCACCGTGAATCTCTGTGAGTATATGTATAGTCTCATCTGAAAAGGGGGGTCAAAAACCTAAATTCAAGGCCCTAAAATCTACTGCCTCAACTCCCAACACTTTTCTGTGATGGGTCACAGCCTAAATAGTAGAAAAAATTTCAAAATGGGACCTACAGTTTTGCTTGAGCAAGATGGTATTTTCTGGGATCCAAGGTTGAAAGTGAAAATGAAAAATCCGCCAAGCTTCTCTGTCCACAGAATTCTCCAGGCAAGAATACTGGAGTGGGTTGCCATTTCCTTTTTCAGGGGATCTTCCCAACCCAGAGATCAAACCCAGAAATCTCCCACATTGCAGATGGACTCTTTACAGTCTAGCCACCAGGGGAGCCACATTTTGCTTGAGCAAGATGGTGTTTTCTGGTATCCAGGGTTAGTCTTATAAATAGCGGTAAAAGCAAGCACCTTTGATGTATTAGTATACATTTGGGCAGACAGAGGTTCAAATTCTGGCCTTGCAATTTCCTACTTATGTAAACTTGGTCAAGTCATTTCCCTTTCTCTGAGCCTCTGTTTCCTCATCTACAAAATAAGTCTATGGACCGGGGTCTTAATGAGTTTTTAAAAATCAATATTCATGTTATTTTTATGTATGTCTTATTTATTTTCTTAGATAGTAAGCTCCCTGAGGACATGAATCATGTCTGATTCATTTTATAAAATTTCACAGCACTTTTCACTAATTTAATCCTTTAAAGGAACTCTTACAGACCAGGCATTTTATACTCGCATTTTTAAAAGCTGCATGGCAAGCTTATGAAGTTGGCCTTACCACTTCTGAGAGGTTCAGAGAGGTGAAGTTAGTTGCCTGTTAGTGAGCAGTTGGATTTAAATGTACGTCTGTTTGTCCATGTTCTTTTTACTCTGCTATGATGCTGCCTCCAGTTGTATTGAGCACACATTTGTTTAATGCATTCAATGGTCTCATCTCCACTGAATGGATCTTTCATTGGGCTACCTGAAATTCTTACCCTCTGGTTTATCTTCTGAATATAGTAAGGCCTCCATGGAATATAGTTGCCAATCAAAAGCAGGTTCATTACCAGGCTAGCCTGGGCAGAGGGCTGAAGCCCTGAAGGAAGCCCAGTGCTTGCAAAACCTTTTAGAGAGTGAGAGGATTAGAGAAGTCTGGTGGATGGGGACCCTCTGGGAGGTCAGGTTTCAGTGCTTGACCATAGCACACGAGGAGTGTGTGGGTAGTGGCAATAATGAAAGACAGCATGAAGACCTAGGTAAGTGACAAAGGAAGGAGGAAGGCAGGGGCAGAAGGGTGCAGCCAAAGACTTGGTAATAAAGCCCCTGAAGAAAAGGCATCAGAACAAGACTGGCTTTGAGGGCAGAAACTTGGCCAACTGTTTCTTTTAAATTTTTCTAACTTCCTGTATTATCTGATATATATATATATATTTATAATAAGCAGGGTGTTTTTTGGTAATTAAAAAAAAAACACCTGGTAAGCTTAAATTTTTAAAATGACATATTTGCTGTTTCTCTCTATAGGTCTGCAGTACAAAATCACAGATTATTTTTGAGCTGGAGGAACCTGGAAAATCCTCTGGTCCCACTCTCTTTCCCTCGCCCTTTCTCATCAAAAACTGTATCATAATAGGAGGTAACAAGGGCCAAGCATTCAAGGAATAGATTGAAATTACTGGAAAAGCTGTCAACTCATTAAGTGCATTTATAAGACAACACTTTATATTCTTCTACGAGTTGAAGATACTTTTGGTGTTTTAAGCCTAATCATCAAGAATAGGGAAGAGAAGTCAAGGCCTTGAACACTTAGGTGTGTTATTTTCAAAATGCTAGTCAGCACTGTATTTTGACTTTCCCCAATATTTACCTCTAAAAGTTTCTTGTCCTAGCCTTAAGCTCAACTTTAAGGTAATTGATGCTTATTGCTTTTTCTTTAATCCAGGGGTTATCTAAAACAAGAGAGTGGAAATTTACCAATGCTATCTTCAGACAGAGAGTAAAAATTTGGCACTTCTACTTACTAGGTGTGACTTTAATAATAAGCACTACTGTTGATGTTGTGCTTACCTTGTACTAAGCACTTTACTTATCTCAATCCACATGATAATCTTATGCAGTAGATATTACTCTTTCCATGGTATAATTACAGAAAATCTGGTTCATAGTTTAGTAGTTTTTCCAAGTCTCATGCATACAACTGCAAACATGAGATTTGAACCTAGACCTGCCTGATTTCAAGTTTATGATGTTAATTACTTCTCTGTACCCTCTTGGACAAATCATTTAACCTTTCTGAGCCTTGGGTTTGTCATTTGAAAAGTAGAGAAAATATTTCCTCCTTTATAATAAAACTTTATTGTGAGGGGGAAAATTAATATAAAGCATTTAGAGGGTGCTCAGTAGATACTGCTTTTTTAAAAACTAAAAGCTGAAAGCTACAGGAATGGCATTTAGTGACTGGCTCTGGGTAAAAAAAGTGGAACTGAACTGAGTCTTTAACTCAGATTTTTAAGCTTTATGGAAATTGGTCAATAAAGAAAACTTGCAACTCTAAAAATATGTATGTTTATTCAAAACAAGAACAGGAAGAGAGGATGGTTCTGTCTCCAGTGAATTCTTTAGGAGTCAAGGTAGGGATAAATCAAAAATTTTAAACTAGGGTTTTTTTGTTTTCTTGTTTTTGTTTTTGACAAGGCCATTGGGATGGAAATACAATCAACTTCTTTACTATGCCTTCTTGATTACCAGCAAGTATGCATAACTGTTGAGTGTAAACAGAGCACTCTGGTCCTGGGAACCAAGGCTGGCTTCATGGGCAAGTAAGCTGTGCAGTCAGAAAGGAACCAGTGCTTAGAAGGGCTCCATGCTTGGATAAAAATGCTCTCCTATCACCGTCTCGAAAGGCTTAATAATTTTTGAACACGGCACTTCCATTTTCATTTTGCACCTGGCTGGGCAAATTATGCAGCCAGGCTTGTTTGGAACATTTGGTGTCTCCTAGCTCACCTCACTGAAATGTCCTCAGTCCAATGAACACATTCTCAGGAGATGCCTCGGAATGCTGCTTTAGCAGATTTCCCCTTTTCTTTTTGTTTTTGTTAGCAAACGATCACCCACCCACTCTTTGAGGCTATGTATAATGTGTGCTATGTATAAAGCTCTAGGTGAGTATGAAGGAAAGTAATACAGTTAAAAGGGGCCTGAGTGGTTTTTTTAAAGAAGGAAGAATAACAGCACTATGGCCAAAATGAATGTGCTGAGGACAATAATACTTCAGAATGAGTTCTCGAGAGAGAAGTTTTGAATTTCTGCTTATGGGTAGCTTTGGGTGGGATATGGGTATTGGTGTTTTCTTAAAGCACCCCAGGTCTCTCTAATGTGTAACCATGATTGGGAACCACTGAGTTAAAAACTCACTGGAAGAAGTGGACAGTTTTGATAAGCACTGATATGTCTCCAAAATATCTACTGAAGGATTTGTATGTGATCAACTTTATGTTCTTGGGGTAACCAGAGTTTTGCAACTAGTAGGCACTCCACCAACTTTTATTGACAGGTGTAACATCAAATATGATGTTAATTCTTTTGTTAAAGGACATTGTAAATGCAATCTGCACCTAAGCCTTTTAACTTTAGTTTTTCTTTCTTTCTTTCTTTCTTTTTTTTTTTTTCCTGGCCCTTAGACAAGCAGTGGTGAAATTACATTTAAAATTTCCATTTATAATAGCATCATATAAATCTAAAATGTCTATACTGAAAACTATGTATTTCCTAAAAGATTAAGGCCTTAAAAAATTAGAGCTATACAATGTTTACAGATTAGAAGACTACATATTGCTAACGTGTCAATTACTCCAAATTGATCTAAATAAATTCAATGTAGTTCCAACTGAAATACCAGAAGGCTCTTTTCTTCTTTGTAGAAATAATCAGAGTGAGGCTAAAATGTACAAAGATATGCAAAGCATTGGGAACATCCAAAAAAATTTTGACAAAAGATTGAGAGAGAAAAACATAGTTGGAAGAGCCACACTACCTAATTTTAAGACTTACAATAAAACTTCAGTAATTGACAACAAAGCTAGTGGAGGTGATGAAATTCCAGGTGAGCTATTTCAAATATTAAAGATGATGCTGTGAAAGTGCTGCACTCAATATGCCAGCAAATCTGGAAAACTCAGCAGTGGCCACAGGACTGGCAAAGTTCAGTTTTCATTCTAATCCCAAAGAAAGGCAATGCCAAAGAATGCTTAAACCACCACACAATTGCACTCATCTCACACACTAGCAAAGCAATGTTCAAAATCCTCCAAGTAAGGCTTCAACAGTATGTGAACCATGAACTTCCAGGTGTTCAAGTTAGATTTAGAAAAGGCAGAGGAACCAGAGATCAAATTGCCAACATCCACTGGACCATCATAGAAGCAAGAGAGTTCCAGAAAAGCATCTACTTCTGCTTTATTTAATATCCCAAAGCCTTTGACTGTGTGGATCTCAACAAACTGTGGAAAATTCTGAAAGAGATGGGAATACCAGACCACCTGACCTGCTTTGAGAAATCTGTATGCAGGGCAGGAAGCAACAGTTAGAACTGGACATGGAACAGCAGACTGGTTCCAAATTGGGAAAGGAGTACATCAAGGCTGTATATTGTCACCCTTCTTATTTAACTTCTATGCAGAGTACATCATGAAAAACGCTGGGCTGGAAGAAGCACAAGCTGGAATCAAGATTGCCGGGAGAAATATCCATAACCTCGGATATGCAGATGACACCACCCTTATGGCAGAAAGTGAAGAAGAACTAAAGAACCTCTTGATGAAAGTGAAAGAGGAGAGTGAAAAAGTTGGCTTAAAGCTCAACATTCAGAAAACGAAGATCATGGCATCTGGTCCCATCACTTCATGGCAAATAGATTGGGAAACAACGGAAACAGTGACAGACTTTAGTGTCTTGAGCTCCAAAATCACTGCAGATGGTGACTGCAGCCACGATATTAAAAGATGCTTACTCCTTGGAAGAAAAGTTATGACCAACCTAGACAGCATATTAAAAAGCAGAGACATCACTTTGCCAACAAAGGTCCATCTATTCAAAGCTATGGTTTTTCCAGTAGTCATGTATGGATGTGAGAGTTGGACTATAAAGAAAGCTGAGCACCAAAGAATTGATGCTTTTGAACTGTAGTGTTGAAGACTCTTGAGAGTCTTTTGGACTGCAAGGAGATCCAACCAGTCCATTCTAAAGGAGATCAGTCCTGAATATTTATTGGAAGGACTGATGCTGAAGCTGAAACTCCAGTACTTTGGCCACCTGATGTGAAGAACTGACTCATTTGAAAAGACCCTGATGCTGGGAAAGATTGAAGACAGTTGGAGAAGGGGACAATACAGGATGAGATGGTTAGATGGCATCACCAACTGGATGGACATGAATTTGAGTTAACTCCAGACATTGGTGATGGACAGGGAGGTCTCTGTGCTGCAGTCCATGGGGTTGCAAAGAGTTGGACACAACTGCTCGACTGAACTGAACTGAATTGAGACAGTGTGATGTTGGGTAACAGATAGACAAATATATGAGGAATAGAATAGTCTGCAAACAGGCCTACACATACATAATCAATTGACTTACAAGAAAGACACCAAGGTAATTCAATGGAAAAAGGCTAATCTTTTCTACAAATGATCTAAATCAGTTGGATAGCCAACTTGACCCCTTTCACACACCATACAAAAATTTTCATTTGAAATGGATCAGAAAATGATCATAGACCTGAATACAAAAGATAAAACTATAAACCTTGTAGAACCTATAGAACTTAGAGTTAGCCAGAGACTCCTAAAAGGGCACAGGAAAGAGCTAACCATAAAAGAAAAATGTGTTATATGGGCCTAATCAAAATTTAACATTTCTAGTTAAGTCTTCGTGGTGTCTTTTGAAGACACCACGAAAACTTAAAGGTAAAATACTCGTGGAGAAAAAAAATATTTGTATGCAAATAATGGTCAGAGACATGCAATTATGCTAGCTTTGAATATGGAGGAAGGGGGTGACAAGCCAAGAAATGTAGGTGGTCTCTGGAAGGCAGAGAGTTGAGGAAGCCGGTTCTCCCTGAGAGCCTCCAGAAAGAAACACAGCCTTGCCAACACTTGTGATTTCAGTCCTGTGGAAACTCACATACATCTAGGTATACATTCTATACCTATAGAACTATGAGGATAATGAGTTTGTGTGGTTTAAGTCCACTAAGTTTGTGGTAATTGTTACAGCAGCAATAGGAAACTAATCCCTTAGGATTTTCTAGGTAAGCAGTCATGTTGTGTTTGCATTAAGACAACTTTACCTCTTACTTTCTAATCTTTACAACTTTTACTTCTTTGTTTTTCTTTATTGCACTGGACAGGAACTCCATTACAATGTTGAACAGAAAAGGTCAGGGTAGACATCCTTGTCTTGTTCTAAATCTTTGGGGAAAGCATTCTGTTTTACACCATTTAATATGATGTTAGCTGTCGGTTTGCCCTTTATCAAATTGAAGAAGTATTTGTTTTTTTTCCCTAGTTCACTTAGGAATATTTATTATGGAGGTATCAAATTTTTTCAAGTGTTTTTTCTGCACCTTTTAAGATATGATGCTACCTCAGTTGCCATTTGTGACAAATGTTTTAATTGATTCTTGAATGTTGAACCAATTTCACAATTTTGAAATGTATTGATGAGTTTAATCTGTTAATATTTTCTTGACAATTTTCACACATGTGTTATTGCTGCATAACAAGTTATCTAAAGTTTAAAACACAGTTTTAAACTTATCTCACAGCTTTCTATGGGTTAAATAGTTGCAGTTTAACTGGGTCCAAGCTTAATGTCTTACAAGGCTGCAGTCAAAGTGTTGGCCATGCTGTATTCTCCTCTGAAGGCTCAGCTAGGGAGGAATATCCTACCAAGCCTTTTCAGGTTGTTGGCAGAATTCATTTCCCTGTGGTTGTACAGTTGAAGGCCCCAGTTGCTTGTTGGCTATTGTCTGAAGGCTGCTTTCAGTTCTTTGAGTGAACCCTCACTTTCTTGCCATTCGGGTCTCCCAACTAGCAAGACATGGTACATAAATGTCATGCAGTGACATCTCATTGCTTTTGTCATATTCTGTTATTTAGAAACAAGCTGCAGTTCCCATAGCACTCAAATTAGAGGGACCAACCTAGACAGCATATTCAAAAGCAGAGACATTACTTTGCCAACAAAGGTCCATCTAGTCAAGGCTATGGTTTTTCCAGTAGTCATGTATGGATGTGAGAGTTGGACTGTGAAGAAAGCTGAGAACTGAAGAATTGATGCTTTTGAACTGTGGTGTTGGAGAAGACTCTTGAGAGTCCCTTGGACTGCAAGGAGATCCAACCAGTCCATTCTAAAGGAGATCAGCCCTGGGATTTCTTTGGAAGGAATGATGCTAAAACTGAACTCCAGTACTTTGGCCACCTCATGCGAAGAGTTGACTCATTGGAAATGACCCTGATGCTGGGAGGGATTGGGGGCAGGAGGAGAAGGGGACGACAGAGGATGAGATGGCTGGATGGCATCACTGACTCAATGGACGTGAGTCTGAGTGAACTCGGGAGTTGGTGATGGACAGGGAGGCCTGGCTGCTGCGATTCATGGGGTCGCAAAGAGTCGGACACGACTGAGCAACTGAACTGAACTGAACTGATACAAGGGCACGAACACTAGGAGCTTCCACAGATCTGCTTATCACAGCATGTATGTTCATGAGAGATATTGGTTTACCATCTTCTTGTCTTATAATGCCTTTGTCAGGTTTTGTTATGTGAGTTATGCAGATCAATTTTGAAAATGCTTTTTATTGTCATGTTTTTCTTTCTCCCTCATTTTCAACTGATTTTCAGAAGCAAATACCAGGTTGAATTGTTGATAGGAACATATGACTTAAAAGAATCATAGAATAGTAGAATATATGATTTAAAATGAAAGCAAAAACAAAACTATATTTGAGAACAACACTAATAGTTTCATTTTTTATAAAAGAGGAAGTCCACAGTGGCCACTAAAAAAGTACTGATCATCATTCAAGCCTCAGTCAAAGGCCTATGAAAGCTTAATCATGTCTACAGTTCATCAGTCATCCTTCATAAGATCCCTAGCTTCTTGATAGGATGTTAGCAGGATTAAACTCAAACAGCTAAATGTATATAGTGAATTTCTTTCAACTTCTATTCAGTAACTCATTGATCTGGATGTGCAAATTACCACTGTGTGAAGAAGGTATACACTGGCAGTGGCAGGTAGGCAAATGAGTCTTACTATATAGTTCTCATGCATTAGATAACTTAAGAAAATGTGGGGGTTTTTTTCCTTTTACTTTTCACCGGCTCTACACTGGGGTCGAACTGGCCACATGTGTGTCACCAAATGGTGATTAGACCCTTGAATTCAGAAGGATGACTTACTCTACAGGCTAAGGCAAAAACTGCAAACTAGATATTCCTTTTCTAACTGAGTAAGAATTTAATCTAAGGATGTGCTCATAGTCAAGCAGAGGGTGGGACCTGCAGCTCAAGTCAGTCAGACAACAGTTTAAACTGTGACACTTTAAACTGCCTCTTACTAGCTTTGTGACTTTAGGAAAGTTATTTAATTAAACTGTAAACTCACTTGCCTCAACTATAAAATCAATGACACTATAGTAGCTGGTATTTCAAAAAGCTGTTTTGAGAATTAAATGAGATAATTCACACATAATGCTCAGCACAGATTTTGACATGTGATAAGCATTTAGTAGATGTCAGCTATTAATATTACTGTCACTATTCCTGTTATTATAAAGTGGAGAGTATGGGCTTTGGACTCAATAAGACCCAGGTTGTTGCTGTTGTTCAGTCGCTCAGTTCAGTTCAGTTCAGTCATTCAGTCAAGTACCACTCTTTGCAGTCCCATGGACTGCAGCACACTAGGCTTCCCTGTCCATCACCAACTCCCGGAGCTTACTCAAACTCACGTTCATTGAATCGGTGATGCCATCCAACAATCTCTTCATCTGTCATACCCTTCTCCTCCTGCCTTCAATCTTTCCCAGCATCAGGGTCTTTTCAAATGAGTCAGTTCTTCACATCAGGTGGCCAAAGTATTGGAGTTCAGCTTCAGCATCAGTCCTTCCAATGATTATTCAGGACTGATTTCCTTTAGGATTTACTGGTTGGATCTCCTTGCAGTCCAAGGGACTCTCGAGAGTCTCCTCCAACACCATAGTTCAAAAGCATCAATTCTGTGGCACTCAGCTTACATTTTTTTTTTCAGCTTTCTTTATAGTCCAATTCTCACATCCATACGTGACTACTGGAAAAACCATAGCTTTGACTAGATGGACCTTTGTCGGCAAAGTAATGTCTCTGCTTTTTTATATGCTGTCTAGGTTTTTCTTCCAAGGAGCAAGTGTCTTTTAATTTCAATGCAGTCATCATCTGCAGCAATTTTGGAGCCCAAGAAAATAGTCTGTCACTGTTTCCATTGCTTCCCCATCTATTTGCCATGAAGTTATGGGACTGAGTGCTGTGATCCTAGTTTTCTGAGTGCTGAGTTTTAAGTCAGCTTTTTTCCTCTTTCACCCTTATCAAGAGGCTCTTTAGTTGCCATGCAACCTTGTACCAGTAGGTGATTTCTCTGAACTTCAGTGTCTTCATTTTCTAAAAGGAGGACTATTATAAGTGCTTTCTAGGATTGCCATAAAATATCTTTTCTCTAGTCCCCTCTTAGATGTATTATCCCATACAGATGTAGGAGCTAGATTCTTGTTGCCTAAAGAACAAGTAGTAGTTAAGATATAGGTTAGGCCACTGTTACAGAAACCCTGAAATCATAAAATAACAAAATTACCTCCTTTCATGGAAGGGGCTGGTATGTAGCCTAGTATCAGGGATGCAGTCTCCTTCCATGCTATTGCTCTGTCCTCCTCCACATTATAGCCTCTGGTATATGGATAAAAAGGAGGGGAGAACATGCTTCCATCTTTCGTGAAAAAATTTCAGAAGTCATATGCTTCCCCTCTGCTCATACCTCACTGGCCAGAACCTAGTTACTTGACCACACCCAGATGGTAGGAAAGGAGCTGTTACTTTTGGCTAGAAATGATAATGGGTGTACCTGGGGCTATCAGTCTCTGCCAAAATACATTTCCAGCTTAATCCTACCAAATGAAGTGACAGGGACAGGCTTGATTTCCCTCTAAGGTGGTGGAGGTGGGTTTCTTGGGGGATACGAGTAGAAAAAGAGAGGCAGTGTTCAGTTGTACAAAAGATGGAGACAGGTCTTACATAACTGATCTTATATATTTTGGGTATTAACAGGGCCTAACATGAACACGACTATGGTTGCTTTTATTTCTCATTCCTTTCCCTTAGTATAATGCATGCTTGCTAAGGATGATCTGAGTTACCTACCATCTTCAACTTTCATTAAGCACAGAGGAAAACCATCCTTCTTCTGCTCCCTTGTACCAGAATCAATGAATTGATCAGCAAGGAGTAATTGGGCTTCTAGAATTCAGTCATTTATGCATTCATTTATTCCCTCACTTGGCACTCATTCCTTGAGTATCCATTGCAGTGCTATTCTGTACTATATTCTGGGAGTGTTAATACATCCCAGCCATGATCTCAGGCCTCAAGGAACTCATGGTTAGTAGTTGAGAGAGACCAGCATTGAAAAGATCATAACCCAGTGCAGTAGGTACTGAGAAGGAAGTAAGCCTGGGACATTGTGAGGGCCCATTGGAGAATGCCCCTTGAGGAGGAGGTAGACTCTGAGTTGGATTCGTGCTATGATGGATGATTTGGCCTTCTCCTTCACAACAGTCCATAAACAATGTATATGCTCTCTTTTGAAATCCACACCTCACTAAATGCTTATGGATCCTAAGATCTGCAGGCATTTAGAAAGGAGATACGTGAGGGCTGGATCAGACAGAAAAAGCTTTTGGATAAGGTAAGTTTCAACCTGTTTTAGATGGATTTAGAGTTGTGAGAATCGCAATCCAGTGCGGGAGCAGTTTGAACAATAGCATGGTCTGTGCTGAGTTTCTGAGGTGGGAGAATAGACTAGACATTACCACTAAGTTTCCTTTCAATGGAACAAATATTTATTCTGCAGTCTTGAGAAAACTGCAGAATAGATCCTAGTAACTTCTGCTTTGTCCCATGTGGCTCTTCACCAAACATAGGGCACAGAAATGGACAAAGGCAGAGTTGTATTTAAGGCTGCTAAGCTTTCCATTCCGAGTTGGCAGCTTCAGTATATAATTTTCTCAGATAGAAAATCTCCTGGCTTGGGATTTTGCCAGAAATTACTTTCCCCCAATTAGACTCTAGTTTGATGCAATCATTGCTTGAAAATTGTCTCAAATTGAAACCATCTAATAGACAATTTTGGAATGAAGAAGATGGGAGAGATTCAACACACCACAAACAGTCCATTCATTGAACCTATGATCCAATAACAGGAGAAAAACAGAACTTTCAATGTGTCCTGCCCCAGAAATTTGCATCAGCAAATTTCATAACAGGGTGGTCTCAACCAGCAGATCCTTTTGTGACTTTAGTACAAATTAAATCAAACTTTCAGGGGAAGCAGTTTGGTCTTAGGAAACCAGGTTTGATGTGTCCATCAGATACATCTCACTCCCTTCATTTTACAGGTATATTCCAGAAAGGATGGCCAGAGTGCAATGCAATTGGCCACGTCCTGGTTCCTAAAATAGTGACTGAGCACCAGCTCTGGTGACTCAGATGGTAAAGAATGCGCCTGCAATGCAGCAGACCCTGGTTTAATCCCTGGGTTGGAAAGATCCTCTGGAGAAGGGAAAGGCTACCGCCTCCAGTATTCTTGCTTAGAGAATTCCATGGGCAGAGGAACCTGGTGAGCTACGGTCTATGGGGACACAAAGAGTCAGACAGGACTGAGCGACTAACACTCACTTTCACCAGCTCTGTAAATGGACTGACTCCACTATTTTGTGCTAAAATGTATGGAGGCTCATGGAACATGATAGGTGCTCCTTATATACTTGAATGAGTGAATGAACAAATGAATGGACATGACTGGACCAGAACATTGCCCATTCCTACAGCAGTGTAGGCTTGCCTTCCTCCAGTCATTTCTCCTAGGTGTAGTGTGGCACTCTTGTGACTATGTACTTCGTTCCTCTGATTTCATCTATGAGAAAACACTAGCAAGTGATGCAGTTAAGTTCCTTGGAAAGCTTGTTCTTTCTGGTCTTTGCTTTTAGGCTTTATTAGGTGGGACCAGAGCAGCCTTTTTAGTCTACAGCTAATTTTACCCCACAACTGAGGTGATTTCCTTCTGAGTACTCTTCCTGATACTCCAGGTATTATGAGGTTTTTGCATAGAGTTGGTGGGGACATGTGTGAGTTGCATGTGTTATTCCAACTGCTCCTTTGATGTGGTTCTTTCCCTAGCCTCAGAAAGTGTTTTCTCACACATGTACTGGGTGGGGGTGGGATTCCTGTGCAGAGCTCCCACAACATTATTTGTAATAGCCAGTCTAATGTCCAGCTAGTAGATGCAGCTCTCTCCTCTTTAACACTCTGCCACCTGGACTTCTTGAACTCCCAACCCCATCTCTACAGCATAGTATAACCACTGTCTTCCACCTGGATTCTCCCAGTCAGGCATATGATCTGGAACCTCTTTTAAGGTAATAGTCTAAATTGTAAGATGTATCTCATTCGTTTCTCCACTCCCAGGGATCACTGTCCTAAGTTGCCTGTTGTTCAATGTCTGAAACCATTGTTTCATTTTGTTGTCGTTGTTTTAGTCTCAATATGGGAATACTAAATCTGAGCTCTGTTATTCCATTTTGACTGAAAGCAGAAGTCAGTGCATAAAAATTTATGCAGAAGAACATCAAAGCATTATTGTTTATGAAGAGTAATTAGAAATAGACAAAAAAGCAGGATAAAAGTGGATAAAAACAGCAAACAGGATGGCGTAATTGTGATATCCATATAATGTGTTTTATGGTATCAGTATAATGTGATATTGTACAGCCATTTCAAAATACATTTTCAAAGAATACTTACTGGCATGGGAATATATTTGTAATATCATGTTTGTTTTAAAAGCCTACGTGTAAATTTATTTTTTTGATTTCAATTTTAATCAAATACATGTTCAGAGAAGAAGATTTGAAAGCAAATCCACTAAAATGTTAACAGTGCTGCATTTTTCAAATTTTTATAATCAATAATTATCTAGTAAAAATATTAATAAAACTTTTCAAAAATGAGGGTTTCAGTAAAGAAATGACCAGCAAAGCTAAATTTTACCATAAGTCATGATGTTTATTGGAGAATCTATTTTAATGAACCTAATAATCATAACAACACACATAACAATTCAAACAACACAAGAGAAGACTCTACACATGGATATCTCCAGATGGTCAACACCGAAATCAGATTGATTATATTCTTTGCAGCCAAAGATGGAGAAGCTCTATACAGTCAGCAAAAACAAGACCAGGAGCTGACTGTGGCTCAGATCATGAACTCCTTATTGCCAAATTCAGACTTAAATTGGAGAAAGTAGGGAAAACCACTAGACCATTCAGGTATGACCTAAATCAAATCCCTTATGATTATACAGTAGAAGTGAGAAATAGATTTAAGGGACTAGATCTGATAGATAGAGTGCCTGATGAACTATGGACGGAGATTTGTGACACTGTGCAGGAGACAGGGATCAAGACCATCACCATGGAAAAGAAATGCAAAAAAGCAAAATGGCTGTCTGGGGAGGCCTTACAAATAGCTGTGAAAGAAGAGAAGCGAAAAGCAAAGGAGAAAAGGAAAGATATAAGCGTCTGAAGGCAGAGTTCCAAAAAATAGCAAGGAGAGATAAAAAAGCCTTCCTCAGCGATCAATGCAAAGAAATAGAGGAAAACAGTAGAATGGGAAAGACTAGAGATCTCTTCAAGAAAATTATAGATATCAAGGGAACATTTCATGCAAAGATGGGCTCAATAAAGGACAGAAATGGTATGGACCTAACAGAAGCAGAAGATATTAAGAAGAGGTGGCAAGAATACACAGAAGAACTGTACAAAAAGATCTTCACGACCCAGATAATCACGATAGTGTGATCACTCACCTACAGCCAGACGTCTTAGAATGTGAAGTCAAGTGGGCCTTAGAAAGCATCACTACGAACAAAGCTAGTGGAGGTGATGGAATTCCAGTGGAGCTATGTCAAATCCTAAAAGATGATGCTGTGAAAGTGCTGTACTCAATATGCCAGCAAATTTGGAAAATTCAGCAGTGGCCACAGGACTGGAAAAGGTCAGTTTTCATTCCAATCCCAAAGAAAGACAATGCCAAAGAATGCTCAAACTACCACACAACTGCACTCATCTCACATGCTAGTAAAGTAATGCTCAAAATTCTCCAAGCCAGGCTTACAGCAATACGTGAACCATGAACTTCCAGATGTTCATGCTGGATTTAGAAAAGGCAGAGGAACCAGAGATCAAATTGCCAACATCCACTGGGTCATGGAAAAAGCAAGAGAGTTCCAGAAAAACATCTAGTTCTGCTTTATTGACTATGCCAAAGCCTTTGACTGTGTGGATCACAACAAACTGTGGAAAATTCAGAAAGAGATGGGAATACCAGACCACCTGATCTGCCTCTTGAGAAACCTGTATGCAGGTCAGGAAGCAACAGTTAGAACTGGACATGGAACAACAGACTGGTTCCAAATAGGAAAAGGAGTACGTCAAGGCTGTATATTGTCACCCTATTTATTTCACTTATATGCAGAGTACATCATGAGAAACGCTGGACTGGAAGAAGCACAAGCTGGAATCAAGATTGCCGGGAGAACTATCAATAACCTCAGATATGCAGATGACACCACCCTTATGGCAGAAAGTGAAGAGGAACTAAAAGCCTCTTGATGAAAATGAAAGAGGAGAGTGAAAAAGTTGGCTTAAAGCTCAACATTCAGAAAATGAAGATCATGGCATCTGGTCCCATCACTTCATGGGAAATAGATTGGAAAACAGTGTCAGACTTTATTTTTGGGGGGGTCCAAAATCACTGCAGATGGTGATTGCAGCCATGAAATTAAAAGACGCTTACTCCTTGGAAGGAAAGTTATGACCAACCTAGATAGCATACTCAAAAGCAGAGACATTACGTTGCCAACAAAGGTCCATCTAATCAAGGCTATGGTTTTTCCAGTGGTCATGTATGGATGTGAAAATTGGACTGTGAAGAAAGCTAAGTGCTAAAGAACTGATGCCTTTGAACTGTGGTGTTGGAGAAGACTCTTGAGAGTCCCTTGGACTGCAAGGAGATCCAACTAGTCCATTCTAAAGGGGATCAGTCCTGGGTGTTCTTTGGAAGGACTGATGCTGAAGCTGAAACTCCAATACTCTGGCCACTTCTTGCAAAGAGTTGACTCATTGGAAAAAACTCATGCTGGGAGGGATTGGGGGCAGGAGGAAAAGGGGACAACAGAGGATGAGATGGCTGGATGGCATCACCGACTCAATGGACATGAGTTTGAGTGAACTCTGGGAGTTGGTGATGGACAGGAAGGCCTGGCTTGCTGCGATTCATGGGGTCGCAAAGAGTCGGACACGACTGAGTGACTGAACTGAACTGAATAATCATAAACATTGTAAAAGCCCACTTTTATTCAACAAGCACTGTTCTAAGTGCTTTGTATATGCTAATCATTGAATCCTTACAACAAGCCTTTAAAAGAGTAATAATTATGTCTTCATAGGGGAAACTGAGGCACAGAGCATGGAACTCACTTTCCCCAGTTACGAAATGATGTAGTCAGGATCTGACCCTAGGCAGGCTAGACCAGAGTCTGTTCTTTGTCACCACACTATGCTACTTTGCTACCTAGAACTATGAGGTGGAAAGGACTAAGGAAGCTTTCTTGACCAAGCCTGGGAAAGAGCCCTTCCAGGTGATTCCTGGAAGACCAAGGCATCAGCACTGAAATTGGAAGGTACTCAATTGCAAAAGAAGGCTTTGTGTTAGAAAAATTCTGGGCATCAAACAGATGACCAGCTGTTTGTCCCCCATTAGCTGGGGCCAAACAGCTAATGTAACGGAGCCATGATGCGAACCTAGAGCTACCTGCTTCACTTCTACTTTTCCCGCTCTAACCAAGTGCCTCCCACCACATAACTGTGGGCCTGTCATCTAGAGATTGAAGGCCACTACCACCTAGATAGAAGAAAGATGTTAAGGATGATGGTGGGCATTGCATGAGGGTGGGGGAAGGGCTATTCAAGATTGACCCATGAAAAATGAGGTGATTCACCTTCAGCCAAGCCCCTTTTCAGAGCCCCAGAGGCCACACTTTCTGAGCAGGGAGAAAAAAGGGTGACCCAAACTCTGCAGAACATCCATCCAGGCAGGGCTCCTCGTTCACTGAAACCTTGGGTCTATCATTGCTTTGGCTACCTGATATCACTCAGAATGGAATGCCTCATTATAGGTTTAAACCCAAGTTATAAATCAGACATTTCTCCTTAATGTAAGGAAGTTTTCGATTATTTTCAAGAACACCTAGTACAAAGTGAGGTAATCTTACATGGTAAGGAAAATGAGTAAGTGCAACTGCACTCTCATAAATTTCTTGAACCTGGAAGGATGCCTTAAAAGCTCCCTGCATACATGGTATGTCTGATTTTTCCTTGAGTAATGTGTGGAGCATTTTAAACAGACCAGCAAATTCGCAGGTTCTAAAACCTCCTGGGGATTCTGCCTTGTTTTCTACATCCAGACAAGTGTCAAAAATTACTGAGGATTGCTTTCTTAATTTGACTAAATGTTCTCTTTTTTTCTATCCAGAGAGATCTTGTTAACAATTATTTCTTCATTCTGTATCCCGACTTCCAGTTTGCAGAAGTAGAAAAATCAATGTGAATGGCTTAGCGCTGACAAATGAGGCTCCAATTACCAATACTTGCATGCAATGTGGCAAGCATTTTTGTCCAGTTAACTCTACTATTTTCTTATTTTATTGGTGTTTGGCATAGACAGGCCAAGTTGTTGTTCATTACTATATCTGTAAGTACTGTTTCCCTCTCCATTTTCTTCCAAATGCTCCACTGAAATTAAAATTAAACTATTTTGAGATGAGAATCAACAACTTTTTACATAAGATTCTTTAGGTTTGCCAAATAAGGATATTTTCACTTTAGATTTTGTGTTTTCTTTTTGGTTCAAAGAATGGAGGAAGTGTTGGGGAAGCATACATCAAGTGAGGACCAGAAAATAGTCTCTGAATAAGCTGTTAACATTCTATGCTATATTTGATTATATCCACTGATATGTTAAATGAGTGATTTTCAAGCTTTAATATACACACAAATCATCTGTGGATCCTGTTAAAATGAAGATTCCATTTCAGTAGGTCTGGAAGGAGCTGTCTGTGGCTCAGATCATGAACTCCTTATTGCCAAATTCAGACTTAAATTGAAGAAAGTAGGGAAAACCATTAGACCATTCAGGCATGACCTAAATCAAATCCCTTACCATTATACAGTGGAAGTGACAAATAGATTCAAGGGATTCGATCTGATAGACAGAGTGCCTGAAGAACTATGGATGGAAATTCATGACATTGTACAGGAGGCAGAGATCAAGACCATCCCCAAGAAAAAGAAACGCAAAAAGGCAAAATGGTTGTCTGAGGACGCCTTACAAATAGCTGAGAAAAGAGAAGTGAAAGGTGAAGGAGAAAAGGAAAGATATACCCATTTGAATGCAGAGCTCCAAAGAATAGCAAGGAGAGATAAAAAAGCCTTCCTCCGCGATCAATTCAAAGAAATAGAGGAAAACAGTAGAATGGGAAAGACTAGAAATATCTTCAAGAAAATTAGAGATACCAAGGGAACATTTCATGCAAAGATGGGCACAATAAAGGACAGAAATGGTATGGACCTAACAGAAGCAGAAGATATTAAGAAGAGGTGGCAAGAATACACAGAAGAACTATACCAAAAAAATCTTCATGACCCAGATAACCACAATGGTGTGATCACTCACCTAGAGCCAGACATCCTGGAATGCAAAGTCAAGTAGGCCTTAGGAAACATCACTACGAACAAAACTAGTGGAGGTGATGGAATTCCAGGTGAGCTATTTCAAATCCTAAAAGATGATGCTGTGAAAGTGCTGCACTCAATATGCCAGTAAATCTGGAAAACTCAGCAGTGGCCACAGGACTGGAAAAGGTCAGTTTTCATTCCAATCTCAAAGAAAGGCAATGCCAAAGAATGCTCAAGCTACCATACAGTTGCACTCATCTCATACGCTAGTAAAGTAATGTTCAAAATCCTCCATGCCAGGTTTCAAAGTACATGAACCATGAACTTCCAGATGTTCAAGCTGGTTTTAGAAAAGGCAGAGGAACCAGAGATTGAATTGCCAATATCTGCTGGATCATCAAAAAAGCAAGAGAGTTCCAGAAAAACATCTACTTTTGCTTTATTGACTACACCAAAGCCTTTGACTCTTTGGATCTCAACAAACTGTGGGAAATCCTTCAAGAGATGGGAATACCAGGCCACCTGACTTGCCTCCTGAGACATCTGTAAGCATTGTCAAGGCTGTATATTGTCACCCTGCTTATTTAACTTATATGCAGAGTACATCATGAGAAACGCTGGGCTGAATGAAGCACAAGCTGGAATCAAGACTGCCAGGAGAAATATCCATAAACTGAGATATGCAGATGACATCACACTTATGGCAGAAAGCGAGTAAAGGACCTCTTGAAGAATGTGAAAGAGGAGAGTGAAAAAGTTGGCTTAAAGCTCAACATTCAGAAAACTAAGATCATGGCATCTGGTCCTATCATGTCATGGCAAATAGATGGGGAAACAATGGAAACAGTGACAGACTTTATTGTCTTGAGCTCCAAAATCACTGCAGATGGTGACTGCAGTCACGAAATTAAAAGATGCTTGCTCCTTGGAAGAAAAGCTACAGCCAACCTAGATAGCACATTAAAAAGCAGAGACATTACTTTGCCGACAAAGGTCCATCTAGTCAAAGCTGTGGTTTTCCCAGTGGTCATGTATGGATGTGAGAGTTGGACTATAAAGAAAACTGAGCACAGAAGAATTGATGCTTTTGAACTGTGGTATTGGATAAGACACTTGAGAGTCCCTTGGACTGCAAGGAGATCCAACTAGTCCATCCTAAAGGAAATCAGTCCTGAATATTCACTGGAAGGACTGATGCTTAGGCTGAAATTCCAATACTTTGGTCACCTGATGTGAAGAACTGACTCACTAGAAAAGACCCTGATGCTGGGAAAGATTGAAGGCAGGAGGAGAAAGGGACAACAGAGGATGAGATTGTTGGATTGCATGACCAACTCAATAGACATGAGTTTGAGTGAACTCCGGGAGTTGGTGATGGACAGGGAAGCCTGGCGTGCTGCAGTTCATGGGGTCGCAAAGAGTCAGACATGGCTGAGTGACTGAACTGAACTGGGAGGAGCCCAAGTGTCTGCAGTTCTCAAAAGCTCCCAACTGATGAAGATGCTTCTAATCCAAGGGCTAAAGAAAGTATGTATCAGTTAGGGCCCTGGCAAAAATAGATGGCATATGCAGACTGAAATTTGAGGAGAGACTAATAAAGGACTTATTTATAGATGTGTAGGCATCATGGAACAACAGACTGATTCCAAATAGGAAAAGGAGTACGTCAATACGAAAAGTATATCGTCACCCTGCTTATGTAACTTATATGCAGAGTACATCATGAGAAACGCTGGGCTGGAAGAAGCACAAGCTAAGGTCAAGATTGCTGGGAGAAATATCAATAACCTCAGATATGCAGATGACACCACCCTTATGGCAAAAAGGGAAGAGGAACTAAAGAACTTCTTGATGAAAGTGAGAGGAGAGTGAAAAAGTTGGCTTAAAGCTCAACATTCAGAAAACTAAGATCATGGCATCTGGTCCCATCACTTCATGAGAAATAGATGGGGAAATAGTGGAAACAGTGTCAGACTTTATTTTGGGGGGCTCCAAAATCACTGCAGATGGTGATTGCAGCCATGAAATTAAAAGACGCTTACTCCTTGGAAGGAAAGTTATGACCGACCTACATAGCATATTCAAAAGCAGAGACATTACTTTGCCAACAAAGGTCCGTCTAGTTAAGGCTATAGTTTTTCCTGTGGTCATGTATGGATGTGAGAGTTGGACTGTGAAGAAAGCTGAGCACCGAAGAATTGATGCTTTTGAAGTGTGGTGTTGGAGAAGACTCTTGAGAGTCCCTTGGTCTGCAAGGAGTTCCAACCAGTCCATTCTGAAGGAGATCAGCCCTGGGATTTCTTTAGAAGGAATGATGCTAAAGCTGAAACGCCAGTACTTTGGCCACCTCATGAGAAGAGTTGACTCATTGGAAAAGACTCTGATGCTGGGAGGGATTGGGGGCAAGAGGAGAAGGGGACAACAGAGGAACAGATGGCTGGATGGCATCACTGACTCGATGGATGTGAGTCTGAGTGAACTCCGGGAGTTGGTGATGGACAGGGAGGCCTGGCGTGCTGCGATTCATTGGGTCGCAGGGAGTCAGACACGACTGAGCGACTGAACTGAACTGAACTGACTGAGGCATCATATATAGAAGTAACAAGAGATGGTGCAATATCCAGGACTATTAACACCTGGATGGTGACACTAACCCTAGATCTCAAGGATCAAAGACAAAGAACAACTTGGAGGGTGATGGATGGACTGATGGCAGCCTTTGCCTTCAGTGGGGGGACCCATCCAATTCATGGTGATCCTTAAGGGGTTAGAATGGGAATATATATCCCACTTCACTCTCCCCTTGCCCTCCAGCTTGCCTGCTAGTGCCTCCCTCTAACCACATCTAACCAAAAGCAAGTATGGCAAGGGAGCCTGGTTGATGCCATGTACACAATTCAGCTTCCTGAGCCCCAAGCAAGGTGGAGAAAGGGAAAGTAGAACTGGAAGGAGAGCAGGCACATATTCAACAGCATATTTTACTTGAATTAATAGATACTTTAAACATGCCTGCTGTATTTCATCTTATAACCAATAGCATTCTTGCTTCCCTGGTGGCTCAGATGATAAAGAATCTGCCTACAATGCAGGAGACTCAGGTTTAAACCCTGGGTCAGGAAGATCCCCTGGAGAGGGGAATGGCTACCCACTCCAGTATTCTTGCCTGGAGAATTCAATAGACAGAGGAGCCTGCCAGGACTACAGTCCATGGGGTCGCAAAGAGTTGCACATAACTGAACGACTAACACTACTTCAAGGAAAAGTGCTGTCAATCAAACCTGATATGCCATTGATTGTAAAATGAATCCTGATTCAAGGGATTAAAATTTGAAAAAAAAAATGTATATGTTAGAATTGGTGAAACACAGAAATGTATTTTTCTTAAACCCTGCCCCAAACCAAGGAAAGATCAATGTGAAACTTTATAATCATTTGAGTAATTGGATGCAAGGGCTTCCCTGGTAGCTCAGCTGGAAAAGAATACACCTGCAATGCAGGAGACCTCGGTTAGATTCCTGGGTTGGGAAGATCTGCTGGAGAAGGGATGAGCTGCCCACTCCAGTATTCTTGGGCTAATGAATTTTCAAAGGGCCAACATTTTCTCTTCCCTCAAAGTAATTTAAAATTTAATTCATGCACCAATGAGTCATAATATTCCACCAAAGGGAAAATGTAAGAACAATAGCCTCACGTATTACTGTTTGGGTTGCAGACAGTTCTCATGTAGTTTGTGCTCTTATAGTTTGGATACCAAGAAGAGGAAAAGAATGGTAGGACTGTAATATGGTAAAAGTAGCCAAGCCAGCCTTCGAATAGTTATTTCGGTTAAGGTATGAGTGAAAAAAGCAGTGTGTGTAGTGGAAGAAGTTGGACTACTTTGGGTGAGATTTTATTTTGGAGTTGATTTGATTAAGTATTTATAAAACTTTTTACCAGGCTGATGGTACCACATATCATCAGATTTTCTTGAACTCCTAATATAACTGGGTCAGTAAGTATCCAGTTATAAATAAATAAATAAGTACTTATTTTAAAGTAAGAGTAAAATTTCCTTCTATAACTACATTATATGTCAATTATTTTTCTTGCTTTAATGTCACAAATTCAAATATTGTAAACAGTGACTTCCTTTGTAGGGTTTAAGTGGTTTCCAAAAGCCACATGTCCGGAGTCCTCATTTCTAAAGCTAGGAAGCCCATCTTTTATTTCTTATACTGTGGCTTCAGTTTCTTCTTGAAATGAGTAAGTAGGACTGTATTTCTTCTAAAATCTCTTTCAGTTCAGATGGCTTGACATTGAAATAGGAACCATTAAAAAAACTAACATAACTCTGTTAATGTGTAAGGAAAATGAGTCAAAAGCTTGTACACAAACTATACTATAATAAAACATAAAATGAGAAAATGTTTTAAAATGTTGATGGAACTATCTGGCAAAATCTGCTACTTGCATTGAAAAAGGGACATCCCATGTGATGGATATTACTTGTGTGCTTTTCTTGTGTTTTTCTTGGGCTCCCAGGATAACGCCCCAGGTTTAATAATTCCCTAGGAGGACTCAGTGTACAGTCAGACTCATGGTGGTGATTTATTACAGCAAAGGGATACAAAGCCCAACCAGCAAAAGGGAAATGTGCATGGGGCAAAGTTGGAGGAAACCAGGCACAAGCTTCCACTCTCACAGTGGAGTCACACACTTAATTCCTCCAGAAACAAGTTGTGACAATGCATGTGACATCTGCCAGGGAAGCTCATTAGAGACTCAGGGTCCAAGGTTTTCAAGAGGACTGGTCATAGAGACACCCTCTACTTAGCATGTACTGAAATTTGCAAGACTCCTAGAAGGAAAGCAGATGTTCAGTATAAACCATATTGGTTGTACAAACAGTTTAGGAACAGTGAGACCCTCTTATCAGTTAGGGTCATGGGAACATTCCTGAAATCCAGGTCACCAGATGCCAGTCAAAGGCTAATCTTGCAAATAAGCCTTTCTAAGGGTAACAGGCCTTAAGTCTAAGTTGCAGGCCTACTATGTTAATTCTCTTCTGTCTGACTTGCTTATCCAGTCTGGGGAAGACTGGAGGTTATGCATATTCCTTGAATTATTTTTATTCATATTAATTTTTCAATCCTCTTTCTGCCCAGAGAAGTAGAAAATCTAATATATTTCATGGAACCTTTTTTGCCCCAGCTATGGGCTATGGGAGTCCTCATTCCAGTACACTCTGGACTTACTCATTGAAGAAGGCATAGGCTAAATTTCAACTCCTTACAGAGAAAGAAAGCTGAGTGTCGAAGTATTGATGCTTTTGAACTGTGGTGTTGGAGAAGACTCTTGAGAGTCCCTTGGACTACAACGAGATCCAACCAGTCCATCCTAAAGGAGACCAGTCCTGGGTGTTCATTGAAAGGACTGATGCTGAGGCTGAAACTTCAATACTTTGGCCACCTCATGGGAAGAGTTGACTCATTGGAAAAGACCCTGATGCTGGGAGGGATTGGGGGCAGGAGGAGAAGGGGATGACAGAGGATGAGATGGCTGGATGGCATCACCAACTCAATGGACAAGAGTTTGGGTGAACTCCGGGAGTTGGTGATGGACAGGGAGGCCTGGTGTGCTGCGTTTCATTGGGTCACAGGGAGTCAGACACAACTGAGCGACTGAACTGAACATAGAAAGAAAGAACTAAGGAGTCTAGTCTGGAGAGAACCCAGGCTTTGACCTGTAGCTTCTGGGGTTACCGTTTGGGGTCATATTGTAAAATGGAAGAGCTGTACCATAAGATGTTGTCCCTGTTCACTAGAATAAAGGAGGCTTCAAGGATTATTGAAGGAGAAAAAGGAGGCCTTTCTCTTTAGAGTTAATCTCAGATGTATTAATCCTGTGTCACCAGAAGCCTAGACTTCAGGGTTCTCAGATCTTCATCCAGGCTTTCAATAGTGAGGCCGTGTTTCCACCATGATCTCTTTTCCATGCTTATACTCTGTCTTCCCTCGTGGTCAGTTTATTTTGGCAATTCTTAGTGTCTATCATTTTCTTTAAAAATTTTTTTTCAAGCTGAGCTGATGCCATTTAAAGTTATTAGAGGTTATAGCATCATTCATTTTCAAAAGGGAAAAGGTCAAATCTCCATTCCTTTCCTTCCAGGAAATTCCTTGGCCTGCTTATAAATTTGCCTGACCAGAGAGCTCTGAGTTCAATCTCCAAGTGGGTATTGGGTGGGATGGTCTTTATGAGGCCAAAAGTGATCCATCACACCATTCCTCAAAAGCAATAAATATCTTCTTGTCTATTTTCCTACCTCAGGGGGCTGTTACAAAAGTCCTCTGAGAACAAAGACCTGTTCCAAGGTAAGCAGTCTCCATGAACTAGGAAAAGTGTATTGTTAAGAATGTTGCTTATTTCTTGAGAATTCCCTGTCTGTCCAGTGGTTAGGACTCTGAACTTCCATTGCAGGGGGCCTAGGTTCAATCACTGGTCAGGGAACTAAGATCCCACAAGCTGCACAGAATGGCCCCCCCAAGAAAAGAAAAAAAATTTTTTAAGAATTTTACTTGTTTCCAAACTAAAAGAGCCAGGAAGATGACATGGTGGTGGGAGGAAACGACAAAGAAAAACAAAATGCAAAACCAAGACCCAGAAACCATCCCTAATAAGAGAAGTAATCAGGGTGGAAGGAATTTTAAATAAATACTAATTGTGAAAGAGAATATTAAAACTGAAAACTTGAGTGTGTTAATCACTCAGTCATGTCTGACTCTTTGCGACCCTGTGAACCGTAGACCGCCAGTCTCCTCTATCTATGGGATTTCCCAGACAAGGATACTGGCGTGGATAGTCATTCCCTTTTCCAGGGGATCTTCCTGACCCAGATATCAAACCTGTGTCTCCTGCATTTCAGGCAGATTCTTTACCATCTGAGCCACCAGGGAAGCCTGAAAACTTGAGAACATGGTCGTAAGAAGTATTATTGACCTTCTTGAGTGTTAATGGTGGCATGGGTTTATTCAAAATTTACAACTGAATGAATTATTTAAAACTTTGGCTGAATAACCACTAAGTGTCTGGCACTGTGTTAGATGTTGGGAATAGAGCAGTGAACTTGGACAAGCTTCTGACCCTCATGAACTTTGAATCTAGTGAGATGTAGATTTTGTACAAATATCTCTCACTTACAATGAGAGCTGTGCTAGGGAAATGTAGCTGAACATGGAGTATGCAGCGAGGATACTTAACCTAATCTTAACATCAGGGAAATCTTCTGTGAGAAAGGGGCATTTATGCTGCGAACTGAAAGATAAGAGATGGAAATGAACTTCACGACAAGGGATTAAAATGCAACTTGTCAGCACAACACAGAAATTTTGCACAACATGCTCAGGAATGAGTGGTTGGGAGGAGACATGAAATTGTCAGGAAAGATAGAATTTGGGCATATCTGGGTAGGAGAGGACCAGAGGAGGAAAAATCCTATTAACATTCCATCATTATCAAAGCATTACATATCAAAGCTATTTTTCTATGGAACCAAACGGTACACATCACAAAACTAGAGGTATCTAGAAAGTACAGTTTAATCTTGTCAGGCTACTTTGCAGGCATTAAAAAAAAAAAACAAACACCATAACTATAGGTCCAATCTTTCATTGCTTTATGTAGGTCTGGTGTTCAGCCTGGCCCTAGAAGAAGCATGGAAGATACCTCGGGAAAGCTTTTGGGGTCTGACCTCAGGCATAAACACGGAACAGTTTGTCTTCATTTTATCCTGCGACAACCTACTATTTTCCTTGTTCTGTTTATTCATTTGAGAGGAAGAGTTCTAGAAGTTCATTACAGTTTAAAGACTTTATGGGATATGTACACTTTCATCAGCCTGGTAAATGAACGGCAAAATCAGTACCCAAAACCAGCCTGTGAGCAGATTTCCACTCAGAAAGGTAATTAAGGAAGAAGGCCATAAAGGCAAGTGTCCTTTTCCAGGTGAATGAATTATTACAGTTATATGATTTACAATTACTGTTGGTAAGGGCTGGCCAGAGAGTGATTAGGTATTTCCCCCTATGCCCTGATAGAACTCTATTCTCTATAAGAAATAGAATTGTCAACCATTTCTTTCAAAAACCTACAAAGGAAGTCATGCAGTCTCCCTTGGGGAACCTATGTCTTCTTCTTGTCATCTTTTGACTGGTAATATTCATTTCCTCTGGTGTCTAACCTAAATTTGTCAGCTGCTACATACACCTTTATCTTTTTTTCTGTTGACAGCAGAAGCAGCTAAGGCATTACTATCTGCATAATGACGTGTCTTAAAGCTTTTATTTCTCTTTGGCTTTCTTTTCATTGAGTTACACGTATTCTAAAATCAATGTTTGGAAAGGAGCGCTGCATCCAAAATTTAGTGGCAGAGGAGGAAAGAAGAGAAACTGGCAGCACCTCTGAAAATACCACCCCAAGGCTACTCCTTGTGTAAGTAAAGAAAGTATGAGAGGTTTTACAAGAGAGCTTGACTTGGATTTACGGGTATCTTTATTCTGCCTTCTACTAAGAGACAGCCACAAGTGGGATATGGATTCTGCAGAAGTCACTTGCAGGCAGACTTATAACCTAGCATGTTTATTCAAGAGACAAGATGGATCGAATGTTTCTTCCCACTTTAGGGATAAAGAGAAAATAGCCAGGCAGTATCTTTGGGGGGCTGACTAGAAGTCTTTTGCTAGACCCTAATGCTAAGTTCCTTGGAGAAGGAAATGGCAACCCACTCCAGTATTTTGCCTGGAGAATTCCATGGACAGAGGAGCCCTGCAGACTACCGTCCATGGGGTCACAGAGAGTCAGACATGACTGAACGGTCATGCACAATGCTAAGTTACTTACATTTGGAACACAGGGTCAATTTTTTTCTTTGAAAAACTGGGTTTGATCTGAATTCAGTTGGTACTGATAGGAGATCAAATAAAGATACATAGGGTGTGTATGATGCCATGGAAATATTTCAGTATGTATCTAGTTCTTAAATCTTTAAAATCAGGATACCTAGCAACTGAGAAGAAAACACTTTGGGCATCATAGCCTTATTTCCAACAAAAGTTCTAGACCTCCCCCACTTATTTTATTCCTGCTTCCTGTTTGATTTCTACATTTCCTAGGCTTAAGCACTGATAATATAATTTACAGTTAGCAAATATGTATAATAATATTGTTGAATAAATGACCTTGAGTTTCATTAGCTATATCTGGCCCTTTGCTCTTTTCTAAGAACTAATGACTAAGTGCTCTCTGCTTTGACCCAAGAGCCTTTCCCCCAACTTTTATATTTATATCCTGGTGCCATTTGCTTCAGACTGTTCAAAGTTCTGAAACCCTGGATCCAGTCTTGAAATCAGTCTACTTGGGTGTCATCCATATTGTGATTGCCCCAGCCACCTTAAGGGGAAGTTCAGGTACCCTGTTTATCCTATAAGAAGTTTGATCTGTATTTTCAGTAGAAGAAACTGTAGGACTATTTCATAGGGTTCCCAGGTGGCACAGCAGTAAAGAATCAGCCCGCCGATGCAGGAAACATAAGAGATGCATGTTCAATCCTTGGGTCAGGAAGATCCCCTGGAGTAGGAAATGGCAACCCATTCCAGTATTCTTGCCTGGAAAATTCCATGGACAGAGGAGCCTGGTGGGCTTCAGTCCAGGGGGGTCACAACGAGTCAGACATGACTGACTGCATGCACACGCGCACACACACGCACACACACACGCACACACACACGCACGCACACACGCATACACATACAGAGTTGTAGTAACTTGGAGACTGGTTTAATATTGCCAGCAATTTCAAAGTGGAATCTATTAGTCTCTACTATGTTGTTTCCCAATATCCACTAGAGTATTTATAAAGAAACAGAAAAAAGAGAAAAAACTCATATCAACACTGAACACTAAATCTGTTAGATAACCCATTGCCAATATCTGGAGGCGAATCTTTGCTGACTCTAAATGTAGACAGGTTGAATTATATTGAAAACAAATTTCTCAGAATGCATCTCAAGGTGTGATGAATTCTTAGGCAACCTGAGTACTCTGTTCAGCAACCTTGCTCTCAACCATTAGATTATTCCCATTAGAGGTATAGGTTAACATTAAGGATCCCTAGACGAGGCAGATGAGGGGCAATGGTAACGGCACAGTTAACTCTCGCAGTTGTAGCTCCTAAGTAAAAGGCAGTAGGTAGGGTAGAAGTGGGATATATTTATTATAAAGTATAAGCCAAGAATTATAGTTTCTCATGACTTAATATTGATTGACAGGACCAAGAATCAGATTGTGGAGGAAAAAATAAAGGACTATTGGTAAAGTAGTTTTCAACTAGGGGAAAGTTCACAGGACGTTGGAAATTGAATTAAGACTTAATACAATGTCAGTGTGTTAAGTGTCAGAAAATCCCCTGGAGAAGGGCATGGCTACCCACTTCAGTATTCTTGCCTGGAGAATTCTATGGGATTCTGGTGGGCTCTTGTCCATGGGGTCGCAAAGAGTCTGACACGGCTGAGTGACTAATGCTTTCATTTTCACTTTTCCTCACGTGTTACTGTACTTTTCAGCTGTGGATTTGGGGACAGGAGGGACTGACACAGAAAAGGCGGCGAGCAGGCCCAATGTCACCTCAGCCAAATACTGTGTTTTTGGAAACAAAACAAATTTTAAAAGAACTTAATTAAAAATTAACAAAGACAAACATGAAAAAGGAAGACAAAAGGAAAATCCAGCCTGAACCTAAGAAATATTACATAATAATATTTTAGAAGACAGAGAAAAGTTAAATTTCCAAAATAATGTTCTCTTTTTATATAAGATTTTATTCCAGAAAAAAACTATCAGGAAACTATTTGCAAAAAAGAAACAGAAATAGAAAGCCAAGAAGAGATAAAATGCCAGGATAAAAACACAACATAAGTTTCAACAAGAGGTGTAGAAAATATTATAACAGACTTGAAATCCATAGAATAAAGTAAAAAAGAAAGCAAATCTGATCAGAGAGGATGAGGAGGATGGAAAATGGGGATTCAACATGGATAGCTGGTGTCCCTAAAGGATAGTAAATAAATAACAAGTAATAATAAATGATACACACAAGGAGATATGCTTGAGAGAAACAATGATTTATAGATTAAGGTGGCTAACCCATGCAAAAATCTATAGAAAGACTCACTTTTGGTCACACTCTGGCAGTATTTTTAACATATAATGTTTCATAACAACATTTTCAAACTTCTTGGTCTCACAATGGCTTTACACTCTTAAAAATCAATCAGGACCCCAAAGGACTTTGTTTATATATAGATTATATTTATCAACATTTATGATACTAGAAATTAGAGTTTAACAAAAACATTTCTACATTTAGTTTTTTAATACCATTTCATGTTAACATAAGAAGTATATTTTTGTGAGAAAAGAACCCTCTATTTTCCAAAACAAAGAAAATTCTGGAAAGAGTGACCCTATTTTATATTGTTGCAAATCTCTTCAATGTCTAACTTAGTAGAAGACAGAAGCAGTCACATTTACTTCTGCATTCAATTAGTTTTAATATGCTATTTTTGTTGAAGTGTGTGATAAATAGCTATCATCCCTCAGATATGTAGTGGTAAAAAGAGTATAAGCCATTTCAGACAATTGTGGATATTTTAAAAATACTGCACCCAAATTTAAAATGTGGTAGTTTTTAAAGGTTAATTGTAATATGGAAACTGAAATCATATTAAATAACTTTTCATACCCAGTTATAGCCAAATCCACTAGTCTATCCTACACTTTAGACAGATCTCCACCTATATATTATTGTTACAACTTCACTCATTAATCATTTAAAAATATATTGTTTCCCTGAGCTATACAGATCTCCAAATGTGACACATTTCATTATACAAATTTTAAAGATCACATTCATTAATATCAACACTGATATCATCCAAAAAATCCAAGTATTGGATTTTTCTACAAATTGCTAATGAGGTCACAGTGGTCATTTAAAAGTTTTCCAGAGCTCTAACTTTTCACTTGGGAGTTTGAATGTTATTAATGACAACAAATAGAGTCAGTTGTTTTCCTGAAAATGAATTTCATTCAGTCCATTTGAAAGACAATGCCTGACAAATATTGAAGTTTGATTTACCATAGCTTGTCTCTTAGTTTTCCTTTCAAGAGAAAAGGAGTGTTTCATGAAGTGGGTAGTTCAGTTTGCTACTCAAACAATTGCCCCCGTTGTTTTCCTCAAGTCAGTCATCATACTCAGGTGTGCTGCAGAATGCCTGTGTTCCTTCCCTTATCATTAAATAGAATATACAATAACTAACAGCACAGTGATGCCACTGCCTTGATTCTTGCTAAGGCATCATTGCTTTTGCACTTTAGTACAAATGTCAACACCACAAAAGAATATCTTAGTAATATTACGAAAATGGTTATGACCTCATGAACTTCCTGAATAGTCTCAGGGACCACCATGGGTCCTCAGACCACACTTCTAGAATCACTACTTTGTGAGACCTAGACAGTATATTAAAAAGCAGAGACATTACTTTGCCAACAAAGGTCCATCTAGTCAAGGCTATGGTTTTTCCAGTAGTCATGTATGGATGTGAGAGTTGAACCATAAAGAAAGCTGAGAACTGAAGAATTGATGCTTTGAACTGTGGTGTTGAAGAAGACTCTTGAGAGTCCCTTGAACTGCAAGGAGATCAAACCAGTCAATCCTAAAGGAAATCAGTCCTGAATATTCGTTGGAAGGGCTGATGCTGAAGCTGAACTCCAATACTTTGGCCACCTGATGCAAAGAACTGACTCATTGGAAAAGACCCTGATGCTGGGAAAGATTGAAGGCAGGAGAAGAAGAGGGGGACAGAGGATGAGATGGTTGGATGGCTGACTTGATGGACATGAATTTGAGCAGGCTACAGGAGTTGGTGATGGACAGGGAAACCTGGAGCGCTACAGTCCATGGGGTCACAGAGTCGGACAGGACTGAGTGACTGAACTGAAGCATCATGACAGACACAAACAGGTTTACTATAAAGGCATTTAAAAACCTTCGTATTTTCACATGTAAAATTTTTAAATGTGAGAATATAATGGAGCAACAGAAATTATGAGAGACAAAGTTTGTAACCCAAGATGTCTTACATTTTTTTGGTGTTTGTATTACCTACCCTCTTAAAAGAAAAATATTTCATGGAAAACAAAATTCATTTATATGCTATTTCAAAAAGACATCAAAAATGTGACTCAAAAATGAAAAGGATGCATAAGTATATTTTAAAAACTGAGAACATAAAGGAAGCAAGAATCAAAATATTATCAAAGTATAATTCACATCAGAAATCATTAAACAGAACCAAGACAGCTATTTTTCTTGGCCGTGGTTTCATTCTACAAAGAAGGAGCTGCTGCCCTAAACCTTTATGAACCAAATATATTATATATTAAAGCAAACAATAAAAACAGGCATACAAATACAAGTAGAAGTTGAAAGAAAGATAACTAGAAATGGAAGACCAACACATTTTTAAAAAATCTTTCTTAGATCAAGTAGGAAGAAAAGAAAGACAGGCTATAGAGAATCCAAATAATACATGATGATTTTATATCAACTTTGCCTCCTGCAGAGTAAGAGTAAGGCAGAGTAAGACAGGATTTCAGCTGTAAGGAAAGGAAATGTTATCTTTCTTTGAGACTTGAGCAAAGGGGTTTAGGCTTTGAAGGCAGTAGATTTATGTAAATGGTTTCCCGAATGCTGGATCTAAAATCTAGGCTGAGATTTCACATGTGGCCTGATACGTGATCTACACAGAGATCAAGTGTATCTTGTCAACCAAATAATTTCAATTTCTTGGGTTCTCTGTATCTATGTCTCTGTTAGTAACATCTATTCTTATGTAAACATTCCATTCTTGTTTCAGTTGTACTATGGGGAAGCTAAGGAAGATTAAGAATCTTCCTTGATATCTCTAGCATTTAGAACAATATCTGACTTACAGTAAGTGCTCAATAAATATTTATTGAATGAATGAATGTCCTTGTTTGAAGCCAGAATGAATCAAGGTCTCTCTCTCTAACTTCTAATCCTTAGACTAGTGTGTTGGGGAGTGGGAGAGGCAGTGAAAATCAGCACAAACTCCAGACAAGAACCAGGTATATTGTGGTTCAGCTACAGTTTTCACTATGGCGAATTTAATCTTCACAGCCGCCCTTGAAGGCTCTGTGCTCAGTCATGCGCTCAGTTGTATCTGACACTTTGTGATCCCTTGGACTGTAGCCCACCAGGCTTCTCTGTCCATGGGATGCTCCAGACAAGAATACTGGAGTGGGTTGCCATTTTCTTCTCCAGGGTATCTTACTGACCCAGGGATCGAAGCCAGGTCTCCTGCACTGCAGGCAGATTCTTTACCAACTGAGCCACCAGGAAAGCCTTCATGTGCTTAAGGATATGAATGAATTCAATAAGATGCAAAAAAGATGAATGTAATATCAAATAGGTTAGGGCTATTCGGGCTTCCCAGGTGGCACAGTGGTAAAGAATCCACCTGCCAATGCAGGAGACACAAGAGATACTGCTTCAATCCCTGGGTCAGAAAGATCCCCTGGAGGAGGAAATGGCAACCCATTCCAGTATTCTTGCGTGAAAAATCCCATAGACAGAGGAGCCTGGTGGGGTACAGTCCAAGGAGTTGCAAAGAGTCGGACATGACTGAGTGACAGTACATTCAGGCTTTAGGACCTGTGTGTCACAAGGAAGCTGAGAGTTACCCAGAAAAGGATGGAGCAATGAAGTAGCAAAAGCTAGAGGCCCAGAAATAGATGCTTTGTTGCTGAGAGAGATGAGATTGTAACAATGGAAACAATACCTGTGAGGGGAGGTCCCCCAGCCACAGAGGAGCCCTTAGCTAGGAACTTGGTCCCTCCCACTTCTCCTGACAGGAAAACTGTCCAGAGGCTACGTCTAAACAAGTGAAGGCAGCAAGGGCCACTTTGACAGGATCGGAACCCCACCCTTTCCTCTTCACCTGGAAGAATCTCAAGCTTCAGGGCCCTGGGAGACGGAAGTGGGAGGCCCTGAAGCAGATGCCCTGGCAACATAGCTCTTGTGGTCCAATAAATGAAACAGTGGGAGAGAGGAGGAGTGAGCGTTTGAGGACACGCCATTAGTATTACTGGAGAGGAGATATCCGGTGGCTGCCATTATGAACATTTTGTGAGGTTCTTGGTAGTTATGACTCTACTGAGAGGAGGAGAGGTGGTGGTGTTTGGTCTTATGAGTCCAGTGGTGTAGGAGGACCTGGGAGGCAGGCAGCGTACACTCTTCTGGTATCCTGTATCTTTCAGGGCAAAAAATCCTGCCAAGAGAAGCTAAGTCAGCTCTGGACTCTCACTTCCCATGCATTTCCTCTACTGTATTCAGGTTACTTTGAAAGAAAAAAAAAAAATTCCAAAGGGAAAGCAGCAAAACCACAGGCTTTTGTAATTAATGCAGCAAACTAGCCAGGTTTTTAATATTAATGAACATTGTTTGATGTCTGTATGTCTGAGTAAAAGCATACTTGGAAAAACATTCTTTGAAACTATTGTGGGCTTGTAATGAATATTTAATCAACAAATGCAACAGTCTATTTAGCATTCAAATATTCCATTTTTGATTGGAAAGGTACACAACAAAATTTTGCCATTAATTATGAACAGTAGGATGGGGAGTAAACTTTACTTTTCATTTGTACTCTTCATGCTACTTAAGTACAACAGTGTAATTAAAATATTAGTCAGACAATACTAATATAGTCTAGGGTAGTTCTAGGAATTATGATGAGAAAATAAAGTGGGAAATGTTTTATTTGGGAGCTCCATGCTCACAAACCCTTTTTCCTCCATATGTTTCATCCTCCATCAAAATCTTTCTCTTGTACATTAGAGTAAAGATAAGAGTTTAAATAATAAAATTTTGATTCACTAGTAATTAAAGGCTTACGTTAAAGGAATTTAAAACAGATGTTGGGACTTGTCCTGCTTACCGTGTTTTAGGAAAACAATGGATGTAATAATAGAAGCAATCCTTTCCCGTTCTCTTGCTCTCAAAACCTTCAACTGTGCTCCAAACTTCTCAACATCTTTCATAATTAAATCATTGAGAAGAAGTTTTTTTTTATTTTCCTTTTCAAAACCAAGTACAATCAGGCTCATGGTACTTTCATTGCAGAAATTTCTTGGTTATAATTCAGATGAATATGTGAGAAGCTAAAGGTATAGGTACTGGGCTGAATAAGTTGGCCAGAAATAATAAGCCAGGAGAGAGTTGGTGCTGCTACCCAGGGAAGAGAACCGGCAGCCCACTTTCACAGTGAGCCTCCAGCAGTGAACAAGTCTTGGTTTCTGCCCAGCTGTGTCTGGGGAATTGTTTCACTCTGGAGAGTCTGTTGAGGTGGCTGGGTGTGGCAAATGTTTAATCATCAGCTCTGGGAAAAGCAGGAAAACAGAAAGGAAAGGATGGAGGAAGGAAATTCTGATTTGTAGTGTTTCCCAATTTTCCCAGCCAATTACAGGCTACCCTGAGTCACCAACTGGAGAAGGGAATGGTAACTCACTCCAGTATTCTTGCCTGGAGAATTCCATCGACAGAGGAGCCTGGTGGGCTACAGTCTGTGGTGTCACAAAGAGTTGGATACAACTGGGTGACTAACACACACAAGTCACCAAATCTGGCCTTGGGGAGAGATGATCAGTGTGGACTCTCCCAAGGCACACCAAGTCACCTAGCACACGGCTAACCTGCTTCATCTTTCAGGTATCCACAGAGAAGCTGAGGATTCACTTGACAGCATTATCTCCCTCCAGTGAGTTATGGGCTTCTGTGAGCCATGAAAAGTGATGCTTTTTACAAAATCCCCCCATTCTATAGTGAAAGGCTGAGATCTATTTCCTAATGAGGTATTATCTGGGGAGGCAAGCAAGAGAGCTCTGACCACGGGCTTATTACTTGCAATATTGCCCTGGAAACCCATTGTCAAAGGAGCGATAGGTACGTGGAATAGAAAAGAAATGACTTTGGCTCAGAGTAAACAACATAACAGTGACAACAAGCTAAAGGGAATGGGGTAGAGGATTCTGAGCATCAGTTGGTAGGTAATGACAGCCTGAACTCCTAAAGGAGAAACCCATAGCAGAACCCTGCATTAGCACATGCCAATTTATCTCAGGGTCTAATGTAGGCAGAAGGGCTTTTAAATGAATAATTGCTGAAGGGGCAATTGTGGGAATTATCATTCAAAGAGATAAGGTTTATTATTTTTTTTCCCCAGGCCACTGCACATACGAGTTTAATAATCTTTTCAGTGGGTACCATGTTATCATAAAATAACCTAAATGCTACTAAATGGTATTTAAAATGATTTCCAGACACCAGTAGGCCAAGGACATGGTGATTCAGCTGCTAATGCATCTCTAATACAGTACAGAAGAAGGTACTGCAATCAGGCCACATTGCCAGGATCAAAATCCTTTTTCGTGATTCTTTTCACTTCCATCTTTGACCTCTATCCAATTTTTGGCACACTTCTTACTTCTTTCACCTGTTTTTCAGGTTCCTTTCATACCTGAGCTGCGGTATGAAAAAGATATGGTCTGCTGTTTATTCTCAGTTGTGAGGTGCTGCAGAGCTGCTAAGAAGGGGAAATCAGAGGTAGAAGGCAGCCTTCCCTGAAACTCCAGAGAGGAAGTAGTAAGGCTAAGAAGAACGAAAGGTCTGGCAATGCACTGTGTTCACATGCCTCCCACCTGACTTCATGTGATCTGATACTATGTAGTGATACCAAAGGTGAGCTTAGAGGGGATCCAGAGGAGAAAATATCCATGACTCTACTGTAATCAAGAGACAAAAGTTTCAGAAGCTCAAATTCATGATTTCACCACGTGCTGCCCCAGTGAAATCTACTATGCTTAATATCCCCAGTACCAACAGTATGGTACCTCATTAGCTTAGCTAACCAGCACCCTAGACATCAAGGAAGGCATGTCATGGCGAGGCCTGATTACCCTCGTGTTTTTCTATTAAGACACATAATAATGCAAAGGAGCAGACAGATCAAATATCTTATTTTGGTGGCTTTTTTGGAAGCAAAATAATGGGACATTCTGGCCATCAAGTGATTAAGACTGTGCTTCTAAAGCAGGAGACACGGGTTCAATCCCTGGGTCAGGAAGATCCCCTGGAGAAAGGGGTTCTCCAGTATTCTTGCCTGGAGAATTCCATCGACAGAGGAGACTGGTGGGCTACAGTCTATGGTGTCGCAAAGAGTCGGACATGACTGCATGACTAACACACACACACTCAGCTTTTAATTTGTTTTTCTCTTTGTTTGGGGCTGTTTTACTGGGTAAAATACACATAGTGTGATATTCTTAACTGGTTCTTAGAAAGCTAAGTTAAAGTCCATTTCTAAGAAACAGCCAGCAGCATACCCCCACCCCCACCATGGGGAAGAGAGGTGGGATATCCAGAGCATCCTCTCTCTCCATCTCTAGATGACAGCAAAACGTCAAGAGATGGGAAAGGAGGGCAGAGCACAGGAACATGCACATCTCACAGTGCCGACAGGCAGCCAATTGGCAAGGGTGCTGGGGAACAGCCATGCAGAGAGAAAATCACCACAGAGCATGGCAGCTGGTGGGATCTTGGGCTACAGCACTCCTGGCAAGGAGCAAGGAGAACGGTGGGTTTGCAGAACCTCAGATCTGCTGCCTTGGGTGTCAGTCACAAAGCTCTGCAAACAGGAGTGACTAAACTGCAATAAGACAGAGATTATGTGGGGCACTCCAACATATTCTTTCCATGTGACATGCCTGGGAATCAGGAATTAGCTTAAAAAGGAGGTTTCAGGACCTGGATCTGCTGCTGTGCAACTGAGAAGCCTTAAGTGCACAAACACAAAATCAGGGTTAATAGGAGGCAATTTATCCCAAAGAAATACAGCAGCCTGTGTTTCTCTGGCAGGCAGTCTGGTTGAGGATATCAAGTTTGCATCTTTATTTCCTGGAATGTTGTCAATCAACGTCAAACAAGCCCTAAATAAAATCTGAGCCAACTGGAACAGAGACCTCAGGTACGATGTGCTACAGACAAGTTTCTCTGGCATAAGATTAATGGAGTAGCATGAAATCCATTCAAGTCATCATATCAGGATTTGAAAAGTCAAAATATTTTTCAGATCACGGTGAGAATCCCCTGAAAGGTGATGAGGAACAGCTGGGGTTAACCCAACAGTACATGTCAGGGTTGAGAGAATAAAGCTACAATATAATCTGTCTGGGGAGGCTATTTTCCCTCAGGTGGAAGAAATAACATTAATTAGAATTTTTATTTGAGTTTTAGGTCATAATTCCCAGGCATGGAATATTTTTCTCCCTATCCCCACCCAATAACATGAAAAATATGAAAAATACAGGCCAGTATCAGTTAAAATTGCTGATTGTACCTGGTATGGTCAGTGACCTGGGAATTGGGTCCTCTCAAATCCTGTGAAAGTAAAACTGGGTGCAATCCTTCTGGAAGCTAACTGGGTGACATGCCCTTTGACCTACTCTAAAAAATTTCTTCCATTTCTAAAAAATGTTGCCAAAACCACAAAGATATATGTATACTGCTATGATCGTACCATTATTTAAAAGAGCAGAACTCCAGAAATAAGCTAAACGTTCTTCCATAGAGAATAGTCAAATTGTGATAGAGCCATACAATGAGAATATTACAGCCATCAAAAGGTGAGCAAATCCTTTTATGGCCAATGTGTAATATATCCATGATATACTAAGTGGAAAAGACAAGAGGCAAGACAGAATAATATAATCCCACTTGTGTTAAACAAAAGAATAAGCACACGTAAGCTGATATTTGCTCAGCAACTTGCAGGAAGACTTATGCAAAAACCTGCTAAGCGTGGTTATGTTTAGGAAGGTTCTGGTGGCTCCAGGAGACCCTTGGCTTGTGACTGTAAACTCCAGTCTCTGCCCCGTCAGTCTCTGTCTTCACGTGGTCTTGTGCTCCTTTGCGTATGTTTCTTCTCTTCTAAGGACACTTGTCAGTGGATTAGGGAGCACCAGGATAAATCCAGGATAATCTCATTCCAAAACCCTTAATTAATTCATATGCCAAGATCATTTTTCTAAATAAGGTCATATTCACAAGCTCCAGGGGTTAGGGTATGGGTATATATTTGAAGGGAACCATTTAAATCACTGGGGCTTCCCAGGTGGCACTAAGGGTAAAGAACTCTTCTGCAGGAGACATACATAAGAGAGGTGGGTTTGATCCCTGGGTCAGGAAGATCCCCTGGAGAAGGAAATAGCTACCCACTCCTGTATTCTTGCCCATTCAGTAGTCCCATTGGGAGAATCCCATAAACAAAGGAGCCTGATGGGCTATAGTCCATGGGATCACAAACAGTCAGACATGACTGAAGTGACTTAGCATGCAAGTACAAGCATTTAATTCACTACATCAAGATACTAGTATTTTAAGGTATACATACTCAAGGAAGCATAGCCAGTCAAGCTCACTAGAAACTGTCTACTGTTCTTTATTTCAGCTTATCTCCCAGTTATTTTCTTCCTAAGTACAGACTGAGGGGTGCCATGGGGAGTGTTTACTGATGAAGATTTAGGGACAGGGAGGTACTCTTTTGCAGAAAAAAAGAAAAGGTCAGAGCAACCAGGGTAGGCGACTTGAGAGGTCAGAGGCTAACTGGAAAGCAGAGGAGAGAGGGAGCCAGCTTAGCACAGAAAGAGTAGCAGGAAGGGACTGGAGGAGTGTGGAATGGTTCTGGAAGCAGCCAGCTCACATTCACGGCCTGCCTGAGTGGGATTTTGGTGCCTATCTCACAGCTAGAGTTTCTGAAGACTATTTTGTATTAGAGAAGGGAAAAAGGACAAGAAGATGAATGTCACCATCTTGTTCTTCAGGCTTCAGGTCATTTCACCCGTGGGGAGATGGGCTGGAAGCCCCACATTGAGCACAGAGCCAGGCTCTCTGCAGAGGGTAGAATAGGAGCTGCTCTGATGCTGCTGGTATTAGAGAAGACTCTTGAGAGTCCCTTGGACTGCAAGGAGATGAAACCAGTCAATCCAAAAGGAAATCAATTCTGAATATTCATTGGAAAGAATATTGGAGCTGAAGCTCCAATACTTTGGCCACCTCATGCAAAGAGCCTACTCATTAGAAAAGACCCCAATCCTTGGAAAGATTGAAGGCAGGAGGAGAAGGGGATGAAAGAGGATGAGATGGTTGGATGGCATCACCAACTCAATGGATGTGAGTTTGAGCAAACTCATGGAGTTGGTGAAGAACAGGGAAGCCTGGCATGCTGCAGTCCATGGGGTCACAAAGAGTTGGACATGACTGAGCTGCCGAACATGGAATAACAACTGAGGTTGCTGTTCCGGTTAACTTCCTCCATACCCACCCTGGAAGGGAGAGGCTGAAAGCAATGGGGAGTCCTTTAATGACCCCAGAAATATTCTCTAGGGAGGATAGAAGAATTATAATTCCCACCGAGGGACTCTGCTCAGGCTCTCTCCTACTTCTTACAGTGAACGTGAAGCACACAGGCTTGGCCAAGCCAGTCCAGCACGAGGCCAGTGGGGATTCCCTCCACCAGCACCCATAAAGAACAGGGATGCTAACAAGCTGAAAAAAACCCTTTTCCCCAGAGGCTACTGGAAAACCCTGTGCCATCCAGTGCCAGAGAACAAACCCCACACCTGCTCCCAGAGCTGCGCCCCTCTGCACACCACCTTCACCAGCACTTACATACACGCTACATATTGTCTTTGAGGGAGCCTAAACTCCAGTTCTGAATCAGTTCTTGCATCTGTATTATTTTGTCTCCCTGGTGTTTGGGAAGGGATGTTCAGAGAGAATAGGCAGAGAGTGAGCTAGTTGGGAAGAAACAAACAAAAATATCAGAAAGGATTCACTAGGGCTGACCTGGGAATCGTAGAAATCAAGTTTGCAGCCTTTGGAGGCTCTTGGGAGCTTTTCCAGGTAATAGAGGTCTCTACCTCCCCAAAGTTCTTCAGCTGCAAAGGATGTCTAACTCTTTGATGTCAGAGCATTACTACATCTGGTCAAGCTATGAATGAGACTTTAAAAAATGCCTCTGAGCTTCTCCCCATCTCATATTTCCCCCAGAAAGTTGGGGGCAACTAGGAGGCAAGAGATACTCAGCTGGAGGCTGGTCTTCCCTTAGGACGGAAAGAAGGGGACAACATATATTGTGAGTCACTCTCTGGCACTCCTTGGCTTGCAGTTACAATGTCTGATTCTTTCAATCTCTACCTTGGTCCTTCCCTGGCATTCTCTTCTTGTGTATATTGTGTTCTTTCTTTAATCAGAACTGCCCAGCAGTAGCAAAAGCCCCAAAGCAGGAGAGTCAGGGAACTAGGCACCAGTTCTATTCCTACTAAACTGAGGAACTGAGTGACTTGTACAAACTCACCAACATATTTTTGTTGTTGTTCAGTCGCCAAGTCATGTCCAACTCTTGGAGACCCCATGAACTGCAGCACACCAGGCTTCCTTGTACTTCACTATCTCGTGGAGTATGCCCAAATTCATGTCCATTGCATCAGTGATGCTGTCTCACCATCTCATCCTCTGCTGTCTGAGAATTCTCCTTTTGCCTTCACTCTTTCCTAGGATCAGGGTGATTTCTCATGTTCATCCAAGTATCACATTCTAGGGGCTCTAACTTTTTACTTTTACCCTT
The DNA here is from genome assembly GCF_032452875.1 of Bos javanicus. Taxonomy (NCBI): domain Eukaryota; kingdom Metazoa; phylum Chordata; class Mammalia; order Artiodactyla; family Bovidae; genus Bos; species Bos javanicus. Next base: position 24,831,326 of record NC_083875.1, read on the forward strand.
TTAATCAGCCTTAAATTTTATGTCACGTATTAATTCTATAATAATTTCTTTTAAAATGGGAAAGAAAGGTCACTTCCTGCCAGCAATTGTACATTAGTAAGGGCAAGTAGTTTGGACTGCAGTAGTGCAGTCTTCCAGATTTTTCCAGAGGAAGATCTGCCTTTGAACTTCCCTGATTCTTAAAGCCATGGTGATGCTGACAAGAGAAACAGAGACCCTCTGGAGTTTTTGAAAGCAGGAAGGAATGAGCCCACACTTGCAAGCCATTCAGTCTCCCACTGGTGTGCTCCAAAGGGTGTGGGAAGGAGAGTGTGAACAACAGCATATGCTGCCTACTCTGGGTAACCTCACTGTCTAACAATGTTGGGTTTGATTGGCCATAATGCACGTGAATGGAGCAGGTGATATTGGAAGAGCTTAAACCTCAAAAACACAGTCTTTAGACTCTAGTGGTATAGATTCAAATTTGAGCTCTGCTGCTGACTAGCTTAGCAATGCAAGCTTGGGGAGCTCACCTAACCATTCTAAGACGACTTTAGTTCTCCATTTGTAAAGTAGAGGTAATAATCCTATCAGAATATTGTCCTGAGGAGTAAATAAAGTGTTTAAAGCACTTATCATGGCACCAGACACATACTAAGTGCTCATTAGATGGCAGTTTTATCATTATTTCTGCTCCCAATTTCATTTCTACTTTGCTGTTATAGTTCATATGAGTTGCCTCCAAGCTATTAAAAAGCAATAAAAGTAGTAATACCAAAATTGTGATACAAAATAATGTTTCACTAAATAGATACTGAATTTCACTTGGATTCAGTTCAATTGAGAATCATACAATTTTAGAACTAGATGGAGTTTGAAAATCTTCTGATATTTCTCAGATGCAAAACCAAGGCCAACAATAATTTGCCAAGATCACATAAGCTGTTAGAGGCAGAGTTGAAACCAGAAGCCACAGCCCCCAGCTTCTGTCCTAGAGTTTCGTAGAGTTGCAGTAGAAATTCTGATTTCCAGGAAAAGACAAATGAGGAGAGAAAAATAGAAGCAATACGGGATGTTAGAGAAAATTCTAATCCTCCTAGATCCCTACTATGACTAGAGGGTCTGCATATTGAATAAAAACTTGATCTGTACTGACAGGCTGGCTTCTACCAGAAAATATTATGACTAAAAAGACTGAAAAATAAAGATACAAGTCCTATCTCCCTGCCTGCCTTTTCTCCCTCTCTGCTTCTGTCTGTCTGTCTCTCTCCCTCCCCTTTTCTTATTTCTTCCTGATTAGTTTCATGAGGCTACTGGCCATGATTTAATCAGGAATGCCAAATTACAGCTTCAAAGTGATTTGTCAACAAAACTATTAATTGTCCTAAATGAATAATAAATTATTGGGCTCCATGATTAAATGGTAAGGACATGAACCTCATAAATAGTGTGTGTGCATTGAATAATGAGGCCATGTCAACTTCTTACACCTACAAAAAGGCAATAAGAACACAGTGTTAGCACTTACTTGATAATGTTGGATGATTAAAGCTTCCCTTGGGGCGTGAAGGGAAAACACCAGCATTTATGAGGACTTGTATTATAGTCTCCTGCTGGAAATTATTGACGTCAACACCATATAAATCTGAATTCTGAGTTTATAATGTGTTTCCTGATAATCAAATACTGATTATATCATGGTATAGTGGGTAGAACTTTAAGCAAGAATTGTTGAGATCTGAACTTTGAGCCTAGGCCTCCAGTGGGTTGCTTGTTTCATAATTTGATTTGTTGGACTAAGATTCTTCAGATCAGATCAGATCAGTTGCTCAGTCGTGTCTGACTCTTTGCAACCCCGTGAATCGCAGCACGCCAGGCCTCCCTGTCCATCACCAACTCCCAGAGTTCACTCAGACTCACATCCATCGAGTCAGTGATGCCATCCAGCCATCTCATCCTCTGTCGTCCCCTTCTCCTCTTGCCCCCAATCCCTCCCAGCATCAGAGTCTTTTCCAATGAGTCAGCTGTTCACATGAGGTGGCCAAAGTATTGGAGTTTCAGCTTTCGCATCATTCCTTCCAAAGAAATCCCAGGGCTGATCTCCTTCAGAATGGACTGGTTGGATCTCCTTGCAGTCCAAGGGACTCTCAAGAGTCTTCTCCAACACCACAGTTCAAAAGCTTCAATTCTTTGGTGCTCAGCCTTCTTCACAGTCCAACTCTCACATCCATACATGACCACAGGAAAAACCATAGCCTTGACAAGATGGACCTTTGTTGGCAAAGTAACGTCTCTGCTTTTGAATATGCTATCTAGGTTGGTCATAACTTTCCTTCCAAGGAGCAAGCGTCTTTTAATTTCATGGCTGCAGTCACCATCTGTAGTGATTTTGGAGCCCAGAAAAATAAAGTCTGACACTGTTTCCACTGTTTCCCCATCTATTTCCCATGAAGTGATGGGACCAGATGCCATGATCTTTGTTTTCTGAACGTTGAGCTTTAAGCCAACTTTTTCACTCTCTACTTTCACTTTCACCAAGAGGCTTTTTAGTTCCTCTTCACTTTCTGCCATAAGGGTGGTGTCATCTGCATATCTAAGTTATTGATATTTCTCCCAGCAATCTTGATTCCAGCTTGTGTTTCTTCCAGTCCAGCGTTTCTCATGATGTACTCTGCATATAAGTTAAATAAACAGGGTGACAATATACAGCCTTGACGTACTCCTTTTCCTATTTGGAACCAGTCTGTTGTTCCATGTCCAGTTCTAACTATTGCTTCCTGACCTGCCAAAGAATATATATAGACAGATGTAAAATTTTATTTGTATTTTGTGTATCTACACATACACTAAACATATTTATCTACAAAAATAACTTCCTCAATTGCTAGGATTAGATTTTCTGTAAATCCTAGAAGTATGAGAATTTTAATTTAGGAATATAAGATTTTATGTCATCTAAAATGTCTTAAAAATGACATTTTATGTGTCTGTGTTAGAAAGAATTCTAAGTGAGCCCCCAATATTCTCACTGCCTTATGTACACTATATGATACCCCCCACTTGAGCTTAAGCAGGATCTGCGAATAGAATGAGATATCAGTCCTATAATTAGGTTATATTACCTGGCAAAGTTGAGAAAATTCTGAAGATTAATTGAAGTTCTGAATTAGTTGACTTTTAATTAATCAAAAGAAAGATTATCCTGAATGGGCCTGACTTAATCAGATGAGTCATTTAAAAGAGAGTCTCTAGGAGTCAAATGGAAGAAACAGACAATTTCCAAGACATCATGAGATCTACAGCTGCAAGAAAATGAATTCTACCAACAACCACAGGAGCTGGAAGAGGATCTCAATCCACAGACGAGACCCCCAGCCAACACATAGGACCCAGCTAAGACATGCCTGAACTCCTGATCTATGAAAACAGATAATACATGTGTGTTAAGACTTCACATGTATAATAATTTGTTATGCAACCCTAGAAGTATTAGAAGTCAAAAATGAATGTAGTATCTGAATTTAGTTAGTGGAACTGTGTATAATGTCTCTGTATTAGCTTCCTCTGGCTGCTGTAACTAATTGCCACAAATTTAGTGGTTTAAACCACTCCAGATTTATCTCTTACAGTTCTGGAAGTCGGAAGTCCAAAATCAGTTTCCCTGGGCTAATATTCAAGTGTCAACATGGCTGCTTTTTTCTGGATGCTCTAAGGTGAGCTACTTTTGTATTCCCTGAATATGACCCCCTTCTTCTATCTTCAAAGGGCATCCTTCCCCTCTCTGCTTCCATCATCATTTCACCTTCTCTTACTCTGAACTTTCTGATAATCTGAACTTTCTGACTCTGAACTCTAATAATCTGTCTGACTTCTCCGATGTCCCTCATAAAGATATTGTAATTCATCAGGCCAACTAGGCAATATAGGATAATCTTCCCATCTCAATACTAACAGTTATATCTTCAAAGCCCTTTTCGCCCTATAAAGTAACATTCACAGGCTCTGAGAATTAGGATGACAAATTTGGTGGGTCATTATTCATCCAACTACAGTCCACCTCCTATTCCCCAATGATTCATATCCATCTCACGTGTCAAATACAGTCCCTCCATCCTAATCCTCCATCCTTAGCCACTGCACTGTTTTATCCTGATATGACTTTAGGATGACGATGAGGCATTGTTGATGATAGTGATGGCAATGGTTAGAAATTCTGGAGTCTATACCTTTTCTAATGAATGTAATTTCAATTTCTCAAGGTCAGTGTGCTTGAGGCATTAGAAAGTTCACTGGCCATGAAATAAATTTGTCCAGACATGCTGAGAGTACTCTTTCCACCTTTTTGAAGAAAGCATAAAATGTGGGCTAAACAGTCTCGTTTTAAAGAACTATTTGTAGCTCCTTAGCTGCTATGAATCGTTAATATCTTTTCTGTGGATCTGTCCAGACTTTCCTAATGTTCTTGCATTAAATAGAAACTTTAAGTATCAGGCCTTTATAATTTGATCTCCATGGAAAGCTTTACCTCTCTGTTATTCTTTGCAAAGTGTTAGGTGCTTTAGCAGTTCACAGGAATGCTGTGCTATGCCAAAACACACTCTCTAACCTGAATATGCTGCCTGAGGTCTCTTTGGTTCATTTACAAACTCAATCAAACGTACTATGATGGCTCCTTGAAAATATCATCAAAACAACCTCTTAATAAGACAAACCTGAGTTTATCTTTCCCATGCTAAAGGTAATATTTATAGTACAAATACTTGTGTGATTGCCACTCTGGACCCTATACCTCTGCTAATGAGTGCAACTCCAATTTCTCAAGCTCAGTATTGCTTGAGGCACTAGTAAGCTTGTTGGCCATGAAACATATTTGCCCAAGCATCCTGAAAGTATTCTCACCTTTTTGTAGAAAGCATAAACTGTGGGCTAAGCAGTCTTGCTTGACAGAATTCTAGTGCTTTTCAGAGGGCAGAGGGAAAAATTAGAATATTTATGGAGTTTTAGAGTCTGATTTAAGGCAACACTTTCAATGTGGGAGCTTGATTAGGATTGGGAAAGAATTGTGATTCAAAAGTTTACCTTCGGTGGCTACAAGAAGACAAAGATAGAGATGCAAGTCCTCAAAGAGAGTGCCAGCGATGGCTTTGCTCTTGGTGTCAAATTAAAAAATTATTGCAAAGGTTGATGTCAGGAAATTTACCCGTATTTTCTCCCAGGAGTTTTATGGTTTCAAGTCTGATGTTCAAGTCCTTTATTTAGAGTTTATCTTTGTTAATGGTATGAGATAGTGGTCCACTTTCATTCTTTTGCATGTAGCTGTCCAAAATTGAAGAAACTATCCTTCCCCTATTGTGTATTCTTGGCCTCTTAGTCGTCAATTGATACCCATGTGTGTTTTTTTTTTCTGAGCTCTCTATTCTCTTCCATTGAAATTTGTGTCTATTTTATGCCAATACCAACGTGCTTTAATTCCTATAGCTTTGTAATATAACTTGAAATCAGGAAATGAGTGCCTCCAGCTATATTCTTCTTCCTCAAAATTGCTTTGGCTATTTGGGGTCTTATATGGTTCCACACAAGTTTTGGGAATGTGTTTTCTGTTTCTTGAAATATGTCCTTGGGATTCTGATAGGATTGCACTGAATGTAGCGTGCTTTCTTGTAGATCACTTTGGGCATATTGAACATTTAACCACAATATCTTCCAATTCGTGAGCACAGAATATCTTTCCATTCATTTGTGCCTTCTTCAATTTCTTTCCACAAATTTTGATAAATTGTATTTTCATTTAGTTCAAAATGTTTTAATTTCTCTTGAGATTTCTTCTTTGATCTATGTGTTACTTAGAAGTGTGTTGTTTGTTATCCACATATTTTGGGCTTTTCCAGTTAACTTTCTGTGCTGATTTCTGGTTTAATTCCACTGGATCTGAGAGCAGATGTTGTATGATTTCTATTCTTTATTTTGTTAGGTGTGTTTTATGGCCCAGAATGTAATCTGTTTTGGTGAATGTTCCATGTGAGCTCAAGAAGAAAGTGTATTTCACCTTTGTTGAGTGAGATAGTCTACAGATTTTAATTATGCCCAGTTGACTGATGGGCTTATTGAGCTCAACCATGTCATTACTGATTTTCTGCCTGTCCATTTCTGATAGATGGGTATTGATGTCTCTATGATAGTAGATCAATCTATTTCTCCTTGCAATTCTATTAGGTGTTGCCTCATGTAGTTTGATGCTCTGTTGTTAGACACATGCATATTAAAGACTGTTATGTCTTCTTGGAGAATTGATTCTTTGTTATCATGATGTGTTTCCCTTCTTTATTTTTAATAATGCTCCAGGCTCTGAAGTCTGCCCTACCTAAAATTAAGATGGCTATTCCTATTTTCTTTTGACTAGTGTTACCATGGTGTGTTTTTCTCCATCCATTTGTTTTTGATCTGCTTGTGTCTTTCTATTTAAAGTGATTTTTCTTGTAGACAATATATAATTGAGTCTTTCTTATTGATTCACTCACAATCCTTATCTTTTAATTGATATATTTAGACCATTGACATTCAAAGTGATGGTTATATAGTTGGATTATTATCCACCATGTGTGTGCTCAGTTGCTTCAGTCATGTCTGACTCTTTGCAAGCCTATGGTCTGGAGCCCACCAGGCTCCTCTGTCCATAGGATTTTCCCGGCAAGAACACTGGAGTGGGTTGTCATGTCCTCCTCCAGGGGATCTTCCCAACCCAGGGACTGAACCCAAATCTGCATCTCCTGCATTGCAGGCAGATTCTTTACCACTGAGCCACTGGGGAAACCCATTATTCACCATGTCTGTTACTATTTTCTATTTGTCACTTTTGTATTTTCTTATTTTTGTTTTCCATTCTTTTTCTGCCTCTTATGGCTTTAGTTAAGACTTTTATTTGATTCATTCTCTTTTTTAGCATATTATATTTCTATTTTTAACTCCTTTTTTTTTCTTTAGTGGTTGCCCTAGAATTTGCGATATACTTGGAGAAGGAAATGGCAACCCACTCCAGTGTTCTTGCCTGGAGAATCCCAGGGATGGGGGAGCCTCATGGGCTGCCATCTATGGGGTCACACAGAGTCAGACACGACTGAGGTGCCTTAGCAGCAGCAGCAGCAGTGCTAAATCACTTTAGTTGTGTCTGACTCTTTGCGACCCTATCGACGGTAGCCCATCAGGCCCCTCTGTCCAGGGGATTCTCCAGGCAAGAATACTGGAGTGGGTTGCTGTTTCCTCCTTCAGGGGATCTTCCCAACCCAGGGATCCAACCCACGACTTTCATCTCTTGCATTGGCAGGCATTCTTTATCACTAGTGCCACCTGGGAACTACAACTAACTGAAGTCCATCAAATAACTCTATCTGTTCACAGGTAGTGTTAGTACATTATAAAAATAAGTCCTTCTCTTATCTCTTATATTCATTTCACACACAAATTTTACACACACACACACATATATATATATATATATATATATATATATATATATATACACACACATATGTAAACATACATTGTTGCTATTGTTATTTTCAAACTATTATTTGCTAGATCAATTAAGTAGAAAAATAAATGTTTTTATACTGGGGTGATTTGCCATTTCCTTCTCCAGGGGATCTTCCCGACCCAGGGATCATTTTGTCGCCTGCATTACAGGTGTTCTAGTGCACTGAAGCCAGATTCTTTACCACCTCACCACTTTTTCTTATTCTTTACCACCGGGGAAGCCCACATTATTTGTTAGATCAATTAAGTAGAAAAATAAAAGTTTTTACTTTATTTACATTATTTTCTCTTTAAGATTTGAGTTTATGACATATTAATTTCTTTCCCTATAAAAAAGCATTTTAAAGCATTTCTTGTAAGGTAGGTTTATTGGTAACAAATTCCTTCCAATTTGTTTGTCTGAACAAGTCTTTATTTTACCTTCACTTTTCAAGGGTAACTGTTCAGGGTACAGAATTCTGTAGTTGTGGTTTTTACTCTCCACACTAGATATTTCATTCTACTCTCTTCTTGCTTGCATGATTTGTGAGATGAAGGAAGGTATAATTCTTATCTTTGTTTCTTTATAGGTTTGTTTACCCCTCATACTTCTGTCAGGAGTTTTTTCTCTGACTTCTGTGGTTGAAAATGAGATGCCTGGGTGTGGGTATTTTGGCATGTATCCTGCTTACTGTTCTCTGAGCTTTCTGGATTTATGGATTATTTTGTTACAACAATATGTAGAAATTCTTGGTCAATATTGTTTCACATGTTTCTTCTGTTACTTTCTCTCTTTTCCTTCTGGTATTCCCATTATATATATATGGTACGTCTTTTGTAGTTATCCCACAGTCCTTGGATATTCTGTTCTATTTTCTTCAGTCTTTGTGTTCAATAGTTTTAAAAGCTTCTATAGATATATCCTCTAGCCCAGGGATTCTTCCTTCACCCATTTCCAGTCTAGAATAAGCCAATCAAAGGAATTTTTATTTTGGTTGCAATATTTTTAATGTCTAGAAATTGTTTTTGTTTTTTCTTAGAATTTCCATCTCTCAGCTTACATTGTCCCTCTGTTCTTGCATGGTATCTACTTTATCCATTGCAGCCCTTAACATGTTAATCAAAACAGTTTTAAGTTTCTGGACTGATAGGTTCAATCCCCCTGCCATGCCTGCTTCTGATTTTTGATCTGTCTCTTCATATTGTGTTTTTTTTTTTTTCTTTTTAGTATGCCTTGTAATTTTTTTCTTAATAGTTGGACACAACATACTGTGTGAAAGGAACTGCTATAAATAGGCGTTTAGTAAAGTCATGGCATGGTGTGGGGAAAGAAGAATTTTATAATCCTATGATTAGGTCTTAGTCTTGTAGTGAACCTATGTCTCTGGATTGTGAACTTCACAACTGTTTCTCAGGCTTTTCTCCCCTCTTACGTAACACAGAATGGCTAGAATGTGCCAGTGTTGAATACTTTCTTTCTCATGTAGGAGGCTAATGTTGACTGCAGTTGGACATTTCCCTTATAACATCTCAGCATGTTAGGCTCTAGCCAACTAGTTTCTCCTAAGAGCAGGCCTTAAGAAATATGCTCTGATATATTTCAAACAGGTTACTTTTTCCCACCCCTGTCAGAAGTAAGAGATTTTCCTCAATATTCATTATGAGAACATGGTTGAGTTTCTGGAGGTAAATTTTACCAAAGCCTGCATGCTTACTAAGTTGCTTCAGTCATGTCCATCTCTTTGAGACCCTATGGACTACAGCCCGCCAGGCTCCTTTGATCAGGGGATTCTCCAGGCAAGAATATTGGAGTGGGTTGCCATGCCCTCCTCCAGGGGTTCTTCCCCACCCAGGGATCAAACCCAAGTCTCATGTCTCCTGCATTAGCAAGTGGGTTCTTTACTACTAGAGTCACCTAGGAAGCTCTACAAAAGCATGTGCTTAGTCGCTCAGTCGTGTCTGACTCTGCAACCCCATGGACTGAAGTCTGCCAAGCTCCTCTGTCCATGGGGATTCTCCAGGCAAGAATACTGGAGTGGGTAGCCTTTCCCTTCTCCAGGGACAACAGCATGAGGGGCTACCAATTACTAAGTCACCTACAGTTTTTTTAACGCTCAGCATTGTGCACACTAAGCTTGCAGTAATTGTCAATTAAACTTTAGGTTTTCCTGCCCTGGCACTTGTTCCTGAGCAGTTTTAACTTAAGCAGTTTCCAACCAGATGGTTTCCACTCATGAATCTCTACTCCAATAAGCTGTGACTCCCTATATTCACCTGTCTGTCTCTCCAATCTTGGGCACAGAGATCTGTTTTTTGTCTCTTATGTATCCAAGAAGAGTTGTTGATTTTTCAGCCTGTTTATCTTTTTACTTGTTGTGAGAACAGAGTGATGATTTTCAAATTCCTTATAAGAAGAACTGGAAAGTGAAAGGCCCATGATCTCAGCTCATTCTAAAAGATACGCAGATATAAGAATTTTTCAAGAAAACTTTTGGATCTTGATAATTGGATTGGGGATTTATCATTATGAAGGTGTGTGAAGAAGAGATTCAATGTAGTTTTGCGATATACTGTTTTCCTACAACATTTATGAGCTGAATCTATTGCCTTTAGAATCTGAATAGAGCAAATTCTAAGATACAGTTTTATCAAAAGGAATTGGTAATCACTCATTTTTCTCTTTCCATATTTCTCCTACTTAGTTGCCCTAAATCTGTTCGTATTTCAATTTTAAGGTTTTTGGGGGGTTTTTTGATTAAAAAACATGTCTCTTAACTCTTGAGGCTGGAAATGTTCTTAAGATTGTCTTTCTTGATCTTGACACTTTTGAAGAGTGTAAGCCTTCTATAGAAATGGCCCTTATTTGGCATTTATTTATTTCATTATGATTAGATTTGGCTTCTATATTTTGGCAGTAATACCACAGAAGCGATAGCCTCATCTGTGTTTTGAGTGTTGAAGTAGAGAATTATTCTGACTTATCTAGTCTTCTCTAGTGCTGAAACATCTTACTTATCCAGATCTCAATTATTGTCAACTATTTTATCTGGAATATATTTAATAACCAAAAAGAAAGCTATGGTTATTGGGCATACGTGTCATCAAAATCAACATTACATCATCCACAGTTTTCAGATTTTTTGTGTGACTCTGATTGGATTCTCTTCTCCTCTGAAGGGAGGAGAGGAGAGATATTGGTGGCATTGCACAGGAAGTACTGTGACAGCCAAGTTTGCTCCGTTGAAGAATCTCCTTGCCAAAAGGCTTAGACCTTAACTTCTGTATCTTGGCAGTGTCTTGGGTGAAGCAAGCTGCCCCAGGTGAAAAAATGTGAGTTCTAATGCTCATTTTGCAAAGTAGATTCCAGGAGGTTAAATAACCCCCCAAAAATCAACATTTGAAGGTGTGTTTATTGAAGTCACTTTTAAACAACTACATTAACAGAAGCAAAGAATACTCTTCAAAGAGTTTCAAGTTCTAAGAATGCCCAAGCACAGAAAACATAGGCACAAGAACATCAGCAAAATCTAGAAAGGAAAAATTCCAGCCTAGCTCAAAGGCTCTTCCTTCACCCATGCAGGTAAGTGTTGCATCTCTCCAAAAGCTGAGTGACTAAACAAAAACGTCCCAAATATTGCACCTTGAATGTCATCTGTCAATGCTACTTTTAGAAAAAACCTATTCCAGCCTGCTTTTTTCTGGTTGCTGGGCTACATGTTAGAAGAGCAGGTGCTCTCGTGGTCCTTACTTAGCACCTTTTTGTTCTATGGATCATTTGGTTTCTGAGCTTGTAGAATATTAGAAGTGATAGTTTTTAAGAGAGGGAGGGTACTGTTAGAGGAAGCCTTGTAACGGGAACAAAAAGAGATGGCTTGGCAGTACAGGAAGAGACAGAGCAACTTCAAGAAGCAGACACAAGAATTAAAACACTAAAGGAGGATATGGCCACCACAGAGTAAAGGACCAAGTATGTTTATCTTCCTAAGGGCGTTGCCTTATTATAGTCTTGTGCTATTGCTGATGTTTAATATGAAGATCCTGCAACACCGAAGAGAGTTCTAATTATGTTTAGACTATAGCTTAGTAGTTCTCTGAGATCCTTTTTAAAAGTGTTAATAGAATGAATTATAACTAAATAAGCACTGTTTAAGAAGGCAAAGCAATGCATGATACATTTGACAAAAATCTTAAAACTATTTAAAACTGAAAATAATATTTGTGTGTCTAATAAAAGGAAAACCTCCACTATATGGAAAATACAACTTTCTAGAACAAATTATTTCCTGAGACTTCAAACTGTAGACATTTTCCTGTTATTACTTTTATTTCTGGTGTACTTCAGGTGAGTATGTCAGTTTGATCAGAATTGTATGAATAATTCCCTTAATGTCTTATTTCCCTTGGTATGTGGGGACACAGTTCTCTCCAAACGATTAGCCCCTGAGGTTGTAATTTCAAGTGAATCAAGTCATACCTGTTGCCTCAAGTACAAGTTTTTAACACATTTTTAGAAACTCTGAAACTTAAAAATACTAAGCCTTTTTTTTTTTTTTTGTGGTGGTGGTGAATGAGAAGGATGAGTGACTGTGGGTTATTTTAATTTCCAAAAGAGTCTTTCTTTTACAAAAAGATTCACCCTTGGGAGTCATTTTAAAGCTGAGCAACTTTCCTCAACTAAAACACCATTTAATTAATACCCATGTTCTATAAATCTTTTATGCCTCCATTTTGCAAAGAAAGATAAATACGTCACAAAACTGGGCTGTGCAGATGGACAGAATTCTCTTTAAGTAGGTCCTTAAAAAGTGGAACATGGATATCGACACTGTGAGACAGTCAAGTGTCAACAGAAATCTGTCGGCTTTTTAGCAGTTGAATAATTCAGAAGATGTGCATTAAGCCAACTTCTTAATTTCCCGTTTCCCCCTTTCTAATTCTTTTCTTTTCATCCTGTGATCTTTCTTCTCTCTCCCCCAAAGCTATTTGTTGCAGAGATGCCCTGGAAAGCAGGTGGTCTTCCTTATACGACAGCATCGCATCTGCTGCTCAGAATGAGAGGCTAAAGATCTAAAAGCAAAGGAAATGAAACCCACAGTCCTGTAAATGCCTTTTAAAATATGACCTTGTTTTTGGTTATTTTTTGTTGAATCAACTGGAACACTTTCATTGCTCTCGATAAAACAAGTTGTCTGAAGGCAATGATCCCCCTCCTTTTATTTTTCTGATACTGGGGTTTGTTTCTTTCCAACCATTTTCTGGATCAGGTTTCCTCCCTAAGATTTTACAAATGGTGTGGGTGGCTGCAAACGCTCTGAAGGTTTTTCTTAAGCCATTTGTTAATAATATCCTCTCAGCACTGACTCTAGCCTTTATAGTCGTGATTGTTAGTGAGGCTTCAAGGGCATGGCGGTGTTTTTCTATTCTTCTAGCCCTAGAGGCGAAAAGAATTCCCAGGAGGACTGTTGGCTGGCTTATTATCATCCAGAAACAAGAAATAGAGCCAAAGCTGAAAAGCTGAATATTTTTTTAAACTATCCAAACCTGAATGGGCAGTGAGCTATAAAAGAAAAATAGGAGCTCCAGGCTCACATGGACCTAAATTTAAAGCCCAGCTCTGCCACTTACTAAGTATGTAACACTGGCTCCGGGAGATGGTGAAGGACAGAAAAGCCTGCATGCTCCCGTACGTGGGGTTGCAAAGAGTCAGACACAACTGAGCGACTGAACAATAATAATACTGGCCATTCAAAATTTGGAGCCTGAAGTTCTTACTTGTAAATAATGTGTATCATGGATAATGTTACCTATTTTACAGGTAGGAAAGATTTTTGAGCTTCAGTTCCTCATCTGTCAGATAGGTGTAATAACACACATCTTACAAAGTTGCCAGAGGAACTAAATAAAGGAAAAGTGCCCAACAGTGCTCAACATGCAGGCCCTCAAGAAACAAGTGCATCCTCTGAGCACCACCTCCTCCCATGCGTCTCTTCTTCCTCTGCCTGGCCCATGAAAACATCCACACACACATACATGACACTTGGAAGAAGTAAAGAAGACTTTGTTAACAACAACAAAAAAACATCCACGCACACATACATGGGACTAGCATTCTTATTGCATCCTCCGCCTTTCACAGCGAAAAATACAAATGAGATGTGAACCCGGTCCCATCCTGCCCCAGCCTGCCTTGCTGTTGAAGTAAATTTTGATTCACGAATAAGACCCTTTGTCTCACCCATTCTCCTTGGGTCCATGCTTAGACAGGAAGCTCAGGTGACCTGGTTTGGCAGAAGGCATTTCCTCTTTGAACCTCTGCCCAGTCTTTCCTTTTCTGATTTTCCCCACAGCTATGAAATGTGATCATAAGGTTCTAGGATTCACAGTTTTAGGGCCCTGAACCAAGTGTTTTCAGTTTGTCTGATAATACAAATGGCCTTCCCATGTCTCTGGAGGCTCGTCAGTTGGATACTGTTTTTGGAGTAGCAGAAATTGCCTGCAACAGGGTGATTTGCCAACACTTTGTTCTCTCTCCTCACTTCCTCCTGTCCTCTCTCCTCCTTTTCTCTTCTGTGCTGGGATCCCTTCCCTGCCTCAGGCTGACTGGCAGGCACATTGATAGCCAGTTCTCACACTGGGCTCTTGGAGTGCACTGAGCAGTCCCACAAACCACATCTTCTTGGCAACTGCAGATCGTGTGCCCTTGTTCTCTGTAGTCTCCAGCTCTTCCTGATTTCTGTTTCTGGTCTCAGTGCCAGGTGCTTGAGATGTCAGTTGGCCAAGACTGGTACACTCCACCTAAAGATCTAATGTGGAATAATTTCCTGAGCAGGAAAGAATAGTTACCAGATTCATCAACTTGCTCTGTTGACCTTTCTAATGGGGAATGTAAATCAGAGAATAAGGCAGCTGATTTGAAAAGAGTGTTATTAACTGCTGGAATAGAAGTAACCACAGCAGGCTATGTGATCAAAGAAGAGCTTAATCTTCATTGTTTTTCCCCTGGCTAACTTATCTTCCCTCTAACAACTAAAACCACTTTATTGGAAAATAGTTTATATGCTATAAGTACATAATTCAGTGTTTTGTTGTAAATTTACAAAGTTGTGCAACCATCATCGCAATCTGATCTTAGGACCTTTTCATCACCTTCACAATGTTCCACAAGCCTATTTGCAGTTAATCCTCACTCACAAAAAACCCCCTCCCTCAGCAGCCACTAATCTACTTGTTTCTATAAATGTGCAATTCCATGCATTTCATACAAATGAAATCACACAGTGTATCTTCTGGTAGATCTTGCCTCTTTCATTTACTATGGCATATTTGAGGCTCATCTGTGTTTTAGTTGTGTATTGTTGTTTAATTCCTTTTGACTGCCGTATAATAGTCCGTGTGTGCTGGTACCATGTTTTATTTATCCGCTGTCAGGTTGCTAGACTGTTAGATCATTTCCTGTTTGGGTTGTAGCACTGCGTCTATGAACATTTATGTTCAAGTTTTCGTGCATGTTTTCATTCCTCAAGTAGACTCTTAAGACTGGAATCACTAAGTCCTTTGATAAGCTTATGTAATCTGTTAAGAAACTGCCAAACTCTTTTGCACAGTGGCCGTACATTTTTCTTCACATATTTACCAACACCTGATGTTGTATGTTCTGGGGGGAGGAGGGCACTGTGTGACTTGTGGGATCTTAATTCCCCAACCAGGAATTGAACCCAGGCCCATAGCAGTGAAAGGGCCAAGTCTTAACGACTGGACTGCCAGGGAATTCCCTTCTCTGTCTTTTGAAATCTGAGCCATTCTAGTGGGTATACAATGGTAACTTATTGTGATTTTAATTTTTCCAATAACTAATGATGTTGAACACTTTTTAATGTACTTGTTAACCAATCATATGCAATTTTGCTCTTTTTGTAACTGGACTGTCTTCTCACGGAACATTGATTTCTTTATATATTCTAGATACAAGGCATTTATCAGACATATGATTTGAAAATATTTTCACCCACTCAGTGGCTTGTCCTTTCATCTTCCTAATGGTGTCTTCTGAAGTACAAAAGCTCTAATTTGATAAAATCCAATTTATCAGTTTTTCTCTTATGGCTTGGGCTTTCGGTATCATATCTAACATATCATTACCTAACCAAAGGTCATGAAGATTTCCTATGTTTTCTTCAAGATGTTTTATATTTTTAGCTGTTACATTGATACTTATGATCTACTTTGAGTTTTTTTTGTGTGTGTACTGCTGATACAAACATTTGTTGAAAACTATGTTTTCTTCACTGAGTTGTCTTGGAGCTTTTGTTAAAAATCAATTGACCATAAATGTCAGGTTCTATTTCTGAACTCAATTCTATTCCATTGATCCTCAGGGCTATTTTTATGCAAATACTATACTATCTTGATACTGTAACCTTATAGTAAGTAAACTTTGTTCTCTTAAAAATCATTTTGGCTATTCTAGATTCTTTCATTTCCATATAAATCTTAGTCTTATCTTGTCACTTCTACAAAAAATTCTTAAATCTTCTAATCAATGAAAATGGAATATCTTTCCATTTATTGATATCTTCTTTAATTACTTTCAGTAGTGCTTTGTACTTTTCATACAAATCATGAACTTCTTTTGTTGCACTAAGTATCTTATTCTGATTCATTCTTTGTGAATGGAATTATTTTCTTAAATTTACTTTTGGATTTCTTGTTGCTAATTTGCAGAAAAACAATTGAGTGCTTCGTATTGCCCTTGCATCCTAAACCTTGCATGAAGTTGTTTTAGTAGTTTTGCATCATGTGTCCAGATGTGTGTGTATTCCTTAAGAATTTCTATGTATAGGATGACGTCATCAGCAAATAGTCTACTTCCCTCCTTTAATTTCTTTAGTTTACAAGTTGTAGTCTTTATCCATTACGTTTGATACTTGTTGAAGATTTTTCATAGGTGCCCTTTATTATATTCAGGAAATTCCCTTCTATTCCTGATGTGCTGAGAGATTTTAATCATGAATGGGTGTTGGATTTTGTCAAGTGATTTTTCTGTATCTGTAAGATGGCCACATAGGTTTTTGTCCTTTATTATGCTACAATAATGTATTATATTAGTTGATTTTTCATATATTAAGTCAACCTTGTATTCCTGGGATAAATCTCACTTGGCTTTTGACTGTAATGATTTTTGTACGTTGCTAAATTTGGTTTCCTAATATCTTAAGAATTTTTTGAATCTATGGTTATGGACAGGGAGGCCTGGTGTGCTTCAGTCCATGGGGTTGCAAAGAGTCAGACGTGACTGACTAACTGAACTGATGGTCATGAGAAATACTGGTTTATAGTTTTCTTATGATGTCTCTGTCTGGCTTCAGTAACAGGAGAATGATGACTTCATAGAATGAGTTAGAAAGTGTTCTCTCTTCTTATGTTTTTGGGGAAGATTTTGAGAAGGATTGTTGTAAAATTTTTTAATGTTTGGTAGAATTCACTAGTAAAGCCACCTGGTCCTGGACTCTTCTTTGTTGAGTGTTTTTGATTACTGGTTTAATCTCTTTACTTATAAACCTGTTCAGATTTTCTAGGTCTTCACAAGTCAATTTTGATCATTTATATGATTTTGGAAATTAGTCCATTTCATCTATGTTATCCTGTTTGTTGGCTTTTAACTACTGATAGTGTTCTTTAACACTTTTTATTTCTGTGAGATTTGATAATAATGTCTCACTTTTACTTCTGATTTTAGTTCCTTGCATCCTCTGTCTTGTTTCTCAAGTTATTATAGCTAAAGATTGGTCAAATTTTTCCAACAACCAAATTTTGATTTTGTTGGTTCTACTTTATTCTATTCTCTATTCCATTTATCTCTGCTCTATTCTTTATTATTTTCTTCCTTCTGCTAGTTTTAGGTTTAGTTTGTACTTCTTTTTCTCTTTCTTTGAGTAACGTTAGGTACAGTTAGGCCATTGACTTGAGAGTTTTCTTTTTCACTGTAGGCTTTTGCAACTATAAATTTCCCTTGAGCACTGCTTTTGCTGCATTCCATAAGTTTGACTATGTTGTGTTTACATTTTTATTTATCTCAAAGTATTTTCTAATTTCCCTTTTGATTTTTTTGATCCCTTAGTTGTTTAGTGTGCTTAGTTTTCACATATTTGTAAAATTTTGTTTTTCTTTTATTATTGATTTCTAGTTTCATTCCACAGTGGTTTTAAAAGATACTTGGTATGATTTTAATCTTTTTAAATGTATGGAGATCTGTTTTGTGGCTTTATGGTATATCCTGGAGAATAAATATTCTCTGAGCACATGAGAAGAATGTGCACTTTACTGTCATTGGATGATGTGTTTTATATATGTCTGTTAGGTCTACTAGTTGGTTTATGGTATTGTTCACGTTCTCTTTATCCTTGTTGATCTCCTCTCTAGATGTTTTTCTACTTCTATTTACAAGGACACTTGTGACTACATTGGGACCACTCAAGTAATCCAGGATATCTTGCCATCTCACTATTAACTTAATCAGAGCTGCAACCTTCCTTTTTCTTTTTAAGGGGACATATTTACCAGTTCCAGGGAAAGGAAGTGAACATAGTTGGGAGACCATTACCGTAGTAACTATCCAGCCTTAGCTTTAATACTTAATATTTAAATACTTAATCTGTAGTTGGCACACTCTCTACCTTTGATATAGGACAGCATTGATTTAGAAACTGGGAAAAGAGCATGCAACTACAATAATATGATGCAAAATATAACATCAAAGTAGCATTTTGAAGAGTTCTAAAATATCAGAATGTGGATATTATTCTGTCATAATAAAAAGGGGCTTAACTTCTAGGACAGTAGAAATTAGACTAGGAAAGTATAATGTATTTGTTGAATTGAATGTATTTAAATGTGACTTGGTAAAAGGTTTTACATGGGGAAATCATTTTTCTTCTGCATTTTCACCCACAAATATTTCTGGGTTTTTTTGAAGGACATAGATTTGAATCAGAATTATACTTTTGGCCTCTAGATATGAGTTTTATAGTATACTTTTAATTTTTAATAATAATAGTTATGGACCTAATCATGCGTATGTCACACAATATAAGCTTCATGGTGGGCAGATTTTATAAGTGAGGAGTTATATTTTCCACTGAAGTCTTTGTAACTGAAATTTAAAAAAAAATATTGATTCATCTATTTGTGTTACTCACATTATGTCCAGCTTGAAAAGACCTTGATCTGACTTATATTCAATTAAGTTTTACGGCTTTGTACTCCAAAGCCAAACCATAACCATAAACTTAGAAGAAAAGTTATGGCTGAAAGAGAGAGCATCGCAACATGTTAACTGCCCTCTTTCCATCACTTAGAAGTCTCTAGTTGTGAGCCAGGAAGTTTCTGAACAGTAAATTTAATGTTGAGTGTTGAGCTCCTTTGTTAGACTTTATTTTAAAGTCTTTGTTTACCAAAATGAGAAATTTTGAAGGGTAACCACAAAGTGCAATGGAAAGTAACATGGGAATAATTTTGATAAGCTACTAGAGTACAGTCTGATGATGTGGTTTTGTATCCTGGTTCTGATGCTTGCAATTTACAGAACCTTGGGGGAGTCAAATAATCTCTTTAAGTCTCAGTTTTCTCATATGTAAGATGAGGATAATAATATCCGCCTCAGACAGTTTGAAGAGTTATGAGAACATGTTCTGAACACTGTCAAATACCAAATAAATGAAATGGATCATCATTCCTCTCAAATGAAAGCAAACAAACAAACAACTTCAACTTTAATGGTATTAATGGAATTACACATATGTGAATTGTCATCATTGAGGATGAATATATTCTGTGGGAATAGGAACTCCATCTGAGAATACAATGAGTTTCAGATGTCTGGATTAGGAGGCTAATGGGACAAATGCAAACATTATATCCATTTATCTCCATGTGAGCCTGTGAGATTTCTCTCTACTTTTTAACCACAGTCCCAACTATGATCAGCTATCTCACAAGTCACTGATATCTGGTTAGGAAAGACTGGATAGGCAAATCTACGCCTACTACTGAAGACAGGAGCTAAAAACACAAGTTCCTTTATGGATGGGTTATACGTGCAAAGTTCATGCTAGTAAAGTACTTTGTCAGGTACACGGAAACAGTCGGGTTGGACCACTAATGTTTATAACTAATTATTAAATACTTTATAAATGGTAAAGACTGTAATATTCTCAAATTTAGTCTTTTAGAAACGACAGCATTAAAAATAGCATGAGTGATTTAGAGGGACATTATTGAGAATCTGAACCTTCTGGCTTGACATATACATGCCTGATAGAATTAACTTGTCTTTTAGTAGAATGCTTCAGATGTGGTAAAAAGAGAAATGACACAATCCCTGTCATAGTTAACAAAAAACTACATAGAGGAATATTTCTTTTTTTATGATTGAGGGCATTGTGACTAAATTAACACACGTATCGGTGGGGAAAAGGGCAACATTAATCAGACTTGCTGACTATCCTATGTACTGTATCTGCTATGAGTATATATACTCATGTAACTCAACACTTCATTCTGTCTCCTCACTGTGACAGGATTTCATCAGTCTTGGCCACTCACGGCACATATTCTGTATTGTGCAACTGGAGATCTCAATGCAGTCGCTCAGCTTGTGCCCCACAGGAGCTGGCTCTGTTCTCTGGAGACCTACACCAGACTGAGGCAGCCTAAGAGCAGCAAAAGGTTCCAACTGTGAGGATTCCATTCAGGACAATGGAGAAGAGGTTAGGAGAGGACAGTACCAAACCCCTTATGCGTATGCAGCACTGCTGCTGCTGCTAAGTGGCTTCAGTCGTGTCCGACTCTGTGCGACCCCATAGACGGCAGCCCACCAGGCTCCCCCGTCCCTGGGATTCTCCAGGCAAGAACACTGGAGTGGGTTGCCATTTCCTTCTCCAATGCATGAAAGTGAAAAGTGAAAGGGAAGTTGCTCAGTCATGTCTGACTCTTCGCGACCCCATGGACTGCAGCCCACCAGGCTCCTCCGTCCATGGGATTGTCCAGGCAAGGGTACTGGAGTGGGGAGCCGTTGCCTTCCTTATGCAGCACTAGAAGGAAAGAAAGAGTTTTTACAAGGAATTGGAAAGAGCCAATGTGACTGGAGAAAACTCAGGTGGGAGGAAAAAGACTGGAAATGGAAACCAGAGCAAGGAAATAAAGTAAAATAGAGTAAAAAGTAAAGCGAGCAAAAGGTAGGAAAAAACAAAATGCCCCCAAAGTTGTTGTCTCCTCAGAATTCTTTTTATGCTCCTCTATTGTGACGCCTTCACAATGTGTTAGAATTCCTTGGTTATAATATATCTTTCTGTCATCTCTCTAGGATGTGAGTGCCAGGAGGGCAAGGAAGTGACCAACAGGTAACTATTTCTAGGACAGAAGGACAAAAGGCAGGGGGTTGGTTTATAGGGAACTATAGTAAGGAAGGAAAATCTCAAGGCAAGAGGACAATGAAATTTAGCAGAAATTAACAACCCCTGATCATGGACTAGGATGATATATGAGAGACAAGATGGCTATCAAGAATGGGAAAGCCTCTCTCGCTCTGATTTGCCATTACTTGTTCTGTTTCAGACCTTTCATATCCAGTGAAACACAAATGCTGAGTTCCTGGGTTTTTTTCTTTTCGTTTTTTTTTTAAAGAGTAGAGGTAGTTAGGGAGGATGGAATCCATATGTTTCTGATTCATTTACACAAATCTCATTGAAATTCAGCTCAGAGTTGGGCGATTGAATGTCATATATGCGGATGCACAGCATAGTAATCATTTTAAGTCATTTTTGACGCTCCAGGAAGTCTCCAAGAATAAGCAATATGAAGCTCCAAAGGCCTACCAGCACAGTCTGAAAGGGAAAGCCAGAAATAACTGAAAGGAGTCTACATTTCCAAACTCAACAGTCTGCCATCAAGAATCTAAAGACTTTTTTTTTTTTTTTTTATGATGCCCAGGGGCCCTGGAAATGGCAGTCAGAACATAATTCGGAACTAAGTAAAGCTCTCACCAGCAAATGTTACAAAGGAGAGAGAACTAAAGATTAAACAAAATCTAAATGGAGGAGAGAATGAGGCTCTATCTTAAAGTAATTGGAAGTGAATGAAACAAGTAAAAACAAAAACAGGATGGGGAACACATGTATACCTGCGGTGGATTTATTTTGATATTTGGCAAAACTAATACAATTATGTAAAGTTTAAAAATAAAATTAAATTAAAAAATAAAAATAAAACAAAAACAGAAAAAACTTGGAAAAAAGGAAGATCAAGGAGTTGGAAACAAACCCAGCCTTTAAAGAATGAAGTTTCACAACTCAGTGTTGTAAAGTACGATGGCTCCTTATTTCAGTGCCTTTATTCTATTTTACATGCTGATTCAGACACAGCCAATGCAGAGACTCACTTTCCATTACCCCCCAAAAAGGAGACAGAGAATGTCTTTGCTGTCTAATGGCTTCCATTTTGATTAGGGGAGAAAAGGCCATAAACTAATTAAAGGGAAGATTTAAGGATGAGTTGGGATTCTCATTTGAGCAATCGCAAAAGTGGTTGTTATAAACTTAAAGTTTATTTGCCCCATAATTCTTATGTAGAAGCCCTAACCCTGATGCGATGGTATTTGAAAGTGGAGCCTTTGGGAGGCCATGATGAGATTACGGTCCTTATAAGTAGAGGAAGAGACTAAACTGACTCTCTCTACAGTACATGAGGGCACAGTGAGAAGGCGACCATCTGAAAGCCAGGAAAGTGATCCTGACCAGAACCTGACCATGCTGGCACTCTGATCTTAGGCTTTCAGCCTCCAGAAATGAGGGAAATAAATTTTTGTTGTTTATGCAAACGCAGTCTAAGGTATTTTGTTATGGCAGCTTGAGCTTACTAAGACAGTGATGATTTACTGAGTGATTATTTACTGAGTGAAGAAAGAGTGGATGTTATATGTTTGAAACGGCTGATGTTACAGAAAGAAATCATTTCTGTAACATGGAGATGTTACAGAAATGATTGCTTATACACATCTGGGTACCATCAACATTTTGATTCAATGATACCAAAACCATGAGAGTAGTTGAAAACTTCAAATAATAATAGCTAATATATAGTAAATACTTCAGTATGCCAGGAACACATCAAGTGCTTTGTCTCATTAATCCTTACAATATAGCCCTGTGAACTAGGGACAATTGCTATCCTGAGTTTACATATGAGAAAACAGGGGATTAAAGGTACCTTCTCAGTGAAACTGAATCATTGAAATGACCACATACAGTGACAGTAAGGGTCCCCTAATGAATGATGGAAAGCCCT
Organism: Bos javanicus; assembly: GCF_032452875.1. NCBI lineage: Eukaryota > Metazoa > Chordata > Mammalia > Artiodactyla > Bovidae > Bos > Bos javanicus. The sequence goes on from NC_083875.1 coordinate 24,854,156, forward strand.
GCCTCCCATACTCAGAGCTTAAAACCAGCTGTCTAGTGTTTCACTCCAAAGTATTAGCAGATACTTCAAGATCACCATAAATTTCAGAAATACTTCAAAATAAAATATGAAGGCCAAGGCAAGTAAAGAGGGGTGGGAAATTAAAAAAAGAAAAAGAAACCCACCATGTCAGAGAATGCCTTTGTCTTAATTTATGGCTCAGGTTATGGTAACTTGTAGGAGAATTTCAACATATGCTTCACTATAATGATTCTATTGCAGTTGTTGGCAAAACTGTTCTATATGCGTCTATTATGTCAAGTTTTTAAATCATTGTTCAGTTTGTTAACTATGTTCTTCACATTTTCTCTATCTATACTGATTTGTTGTCTGTTTTACCACTTACTCAGATATGTAAATGTCCTGATGTTGTGATAACTGTCTGTTTCTTCTTATACTTCTGTCCGTTTTCCTCTATATGCTCTAAAGGTTTTACATAATATATAAAAATTTAGACTGGTTTTTAAGTCTGATAAAACTTTATCATTATAGAATATCCCTCCTTATTTTTAATAAAACTTTTTTGCTTGGTATTATTATCATTGTTATTTTAGTTAGTATTTGCCATCCAAATAACTTTTCTTTCTATCCTCTTATATTTAACCTTTTTCTATCCTTTTACATTTAAATTATCTCTGTCCTGTTTTCTATGTGTCACTTGAAACAGCATATTGTTAGTTTTAGGTTGTTAGCCAGTCTGATAATTTTTTAGTTGGTACATTTAGTCCATTTACATTTAATAGAATTAGGGACACTCAGAGAAGGCAATGGCACCCCACTCCAGTACTCTTGCATGGAAAATCCCATGGATGGTGGAGGCTAGTAGGCTGCAGTCCATGGGGTCGCTAAGAGTTGGACACCGCTGAGCGACTTTACTTTCACTTTTCCTTTCATGCATTGGAAAAGGAAATGGCACACCACTCCAGTGTTCTTGCCTGGAGAGTCCCAGGGACAGGGGAGCCTGGTGGGCTGCCGTCCATGGGGTCGCACAGAGTCGGACATGACTGAAGCGACTTAGCTGCAGCAGGGGCTTAAATCTATTATATTACTATGTGCTTTCCAATAATTCTTGTTTTTTAAAGTCAATCTTTCCTTTTCTTCCCTTATTCTGATTATATAATTTTTCCCATTTTTCTTGTTAATTTGAAAGTCATATAATATTTTTATTATCCTTTAGTTCAAGTTGTTATTCGCCTCTTTTCAATATCTGTATCACTACAATAAACAGCAAAATACCAAGCAAATGAACAGCTTACACCTTTTATCAGTTGCATCACAGCCTGTATATTGTCAATAAAAAATTTAAGTCAGACTATCTTATGTGGGTTCCAAAACTTATCCTGGACAATGTATTTACTTTCTTCAGTTTTTTCACTTGTGCAATGAGGTGAATATACCATTATAAGCTTAAACTGTAATAAATTTATGGGCTTGAAGATAAAGTGATATAATGTTGAAAAGCACTAAATACAGATTCTAATACATGGTAACCATTGGGTTTCTATTATGCCTTTCTTTTTCTAGGCTATACCTTGACCAGATTAAAGACAATACTCTGGAATCTTAGAGTCAAGTAGACTTGGAAAGTCAAATTATTTTGTGAATGGCTAGCCTTATTTTATATTGATTCAATTATCTTCAGATTCAAAGAGGGACAGTTCTGGTGCTGGAACCAAGTTGCGTGTGTGCGTGCACATGCATATATGGGTATACGCTTATGTTAGTTTCTGGCCTGTGGATACCAGGTGTGTCCCCTGTCCCTTCCCTGCTCTGCTCAGTTCAGCAGGGTGACTGAGACCTGAAGGTTGTATTTCCCAGTGTCCCCTGTAAGCTGGGTTCTTGCTAAGTTTGGCCAATGGGTCACTCTAGTGAGACTGTAGGCAGAAGAAGCCATGGTGTTTTCCCCTTGTCTCTGTATCTGTGGCCATCTTTCCAGCTGGCTGTTTCCATTTTATTGCTCCAATTTCCTCTGAACAGATGCAGTACATTTCTAGCTTCCACTTAGTGACTTCTGATTCTGGTTGAGTTTTTAAAATCCTTCCAGTTTAGGATGGTAATTCTTTCTGATGTCGCTAATCTCTCATGTATCCCATCATCTTTGTAACCAGTCACCTGGATTAAATGCCTTCTTGTATAAATACTTAGGTGGCTTCTGTTTCCCTTGTTGGACCACGATTGAAACCATGTGAGTGATTGTGTGTGTGTGTGTGTGGTGGTGGCGGGGGGTGGGGGTTGGGGAGAAAGGAAGGGAAAGAAGGAAGGAGGGAGAGACAAAGAAAGTGAGAGAGATTGATCATGTTTAGGAATGAATTAGAGTCACCCACTTTAGTGACTGTGGTTTCCTATACACTGCCAAAAATATTATAGCTGCTAAACTACGAGCTAGCAAGATCTCCAAGGGAAAAAAATCGTTGGAGTCACTGAACGACTTAATATACCTACTCAGTGACTGTGACATTCTGAATTATATGGGCATTTTCATAGGTGTTCAAACGTATAGTTGTTGACTGATTGATATGATACTTTTGGAACAATAGCTATTATAAAAGTACAAAACAGAAAATAATCCATTTCATGCTTAGACTATATCCTTTTTTTTCCTGAAAGACAATAGAGTGTGCTGTCCATCTCAATAAGTTTTATATTGCTAGATAAATCCCAGGAAAATCCTTGCCACATACAGTTATTCTTAACCATGATACCTGTCCTCTAAATGGGATAGAAGGTTCCAATATTCACCCAATACCCAGGATTGTTGATAAACTACCCTCAAAGAGTTAAAAATAGGACCGGAAGGAAGCATCCTAGGCCTAAATTATTCTGGGAGAATTTGTAAACCTTGGTTTCACTACTTATAAAATTCTTTCACATGAGAAATAGAGATCCTTATTTAAAGAAAAAATACTAAAAGGAATTATATTAGAAAATTCTTTTTTTTTCTTCCCCTTTTAGTATCTGGATAGTTCTATCAATTGGTATTTCCAGCTGAAGCCATACTCTTATTTGTCTTGGTGCCTGTTTCAGATTTTCACTTCCTTGTTTTGAATGTTGACTCCCTTAATTACTTTGTTATTCATTTGCCAATTTAGTCTGTAAAACTTGAAGCAATCTCTCTTCATAATATCCCCTTTGGCACATCATTGGCTTGTGCTGCTTTCTCTCAATCTAGGCCAATGTAGAAAAGTCTTGTCACCAATGAACAAAGATCTTAGCAATAGACTTGATTAACATCAGCATGGGCTCTGTGCTTCAGATGCTTAAAAGGCAAACATCTATAATATTGCTTCCACATTTGAATTGCCAAGCAAATTATGTGCATTCAAAAGGGATAAACTAAGAATGTTGCAAAGTGTTTCAAAATTAACAAATATTGACTGAGCATCTACTATGTGCCAAGCACTGTGCTATGCATTCCAAGGTTATAATAGCTAAACTCACAATTTGATGGGGATTATATTTAAACAACTTATTTAAAGCCTTTTGTGTTATTCGTGGCATATAGTGGTGCTCAATACATGGCAGTTATTGCTAATAATCTGGGAATGTACATCCCGATTCTGGGTTTTCCCTGCTGTAAAGAATCAAGCTTCCTTAGTGGCTCGGATGTTAAAGAATTGGCCTGCAATGCAGGAGACATGTGTTCAGTCCCTGTGTCAGAAGGATTTCCTGGAGAAGGGAATGGCTACCCACTCCAGTATGCTTGCCTGGAAAATTCCATGGACGGAGAAGCCTGGCAGGCTATAGTTTATGGAGTTGCAAAAAGTTGGACTCTACTGAGCGACCAACACACAAGGAATCAAGCAGGGATAAATATACAATCCACTTGATCCTTCCCCTGTCTATGTTCTTTTCCCATATTATGCACTCTAGCCTAACTCCTAACTACCAGCCTATCTACTTATATATTCATATTATTATCATCTTCCAATGGCTCAGTGGTAAAGAATCCACCTGCAATGCAGGAAATGGAGGAGATGCAGCTTCGATCCCTGGGTCAGGAAGATCCCCTGGAGAAGGGAATGGCAGCCCACTTCAGTATTCTTTCCTGGAAAACTCTGTGGATGGAAAAGCCTAGTGGACTACAGTCCAAAGAGTCACAAAGAGTCGGACAGGACTGAGTGACTGATCACCTATAATTTGTTCATTGATCACACACAACTTACCTATTTACTGTAATCTTGGTTCCAGTTACTGCTTTTGGCCCCCTTATCTTAATAATGATAATAGCTAACATCTAACCTGATTTTTCACTCTTGCAATATGCTTTGCTAAGCACTTCCTAAAGATCATCTCGCAGGATGCTATGCAATAGGATAATCCCATAATCCTAGATAAGGAAGATGTTGTTCTGAACTTCAGTCTTCCTTGATAGACTCCTGCTGAATATGACCCCCTCCCAAGCTCTAGTGTCACAAACTAGAATTACATAATAAAGGACAGGAACAGCAATCCCCTAAGAAACAAAGGCTCCCTAAGTGATCTTCCTGGTTGTTCCACATGGAGACTGGAATTAGAAATTAAAAAACAAAGAGTCCTAGGTTTTAAGAGAAAGTAGATAGACGGGATAATAGCCTGCAAATTTACTGTGAAGAAACACTTTTAAGGAGAGAGAACTTTGCTTGAAAAAACTGCAAGGTAGTAAGTGAGATCAAATAGCAAATGAGATTCTCTGAGGATAGGAGATGAGTAGCTTGTGAATTCTCTTCTTCTTTCTAAAGGTTGTCTAAGCTTGGTTATAATTCTTTGGGTGTTCTATTTTCCCTTTACCATTCCCCCTTGATTACCATGCAGTACTTGCTCAAGCTGTAACCAAGTAAACCCTGAACAGCATTCTCAGCAGGGAAAATGTTGTTTCTGTCCCAGTGGACATATGGCTTCAAGACAAAGATGGGTTCAATTTGCATTTCTGTTGACAACCAATTTCAAGTGCCCATGAAAAAGCCTTTGATGCTACCATTCTGGCCAAAGGTTTGGCTTTGTCCACCTAAGTATTTCCTTGCTCTGTGACTTACAGTCTCCAGATGCAATGGGGAAATCTGCTGGGTCAGCCTGTTCCTTTCCTTTCCTTTCCTTTCCTTTCTTCTCTTTTTCCAAAGAATTAGCAGATGCAACAAGCCTCTCAACAAGTGATGAGACACTTCCTGGCCACTCCACGCAGTGGGCACTTGCCTTTCCTCCTTCCTTTAGGTCACTCATCCTCAGTGACTTGGCTCTAAAAATGGCTGTGAGTTAACACCATGAAAGATGCCTTACAGATAAAACAAAAGGGAAAATATTTCCCTTGCCAAAATTCTCAGGAAAGGAGAGCTGTCAGTGTTGGGAAGGATTTGATAAGATGACACCTGGGAGCCTGTCTAGCCTGGGGTTAAGAAGATCTGTTGCTTGCTAAGCCCCAGGCCCTTTGTACAAGCTCTTCTATATATGGAGAGCATGACTCCAAGGCCAGGCTACCAGGTTCGCCTATTACTCAATGTCTGTGACCTCAGTCAAGTTTTTAACCTCTTATGCCTTGATATCCTCACCTATACAATTAGACATAATGATGATAGCTCCATCCTAGGGCTGTAGGGAGAATAAAATAAACACATATGTAAAGTAAGCAGAACAGTGTTGGCACATAAGAGTAGCATGTAAATGTTCCCTTTTTATGACTTACTTATTGAAAAAGCAAGAGAGTTCCAGAAAAACATCTATTTCTGCTTTATTGACTATGCCAAAGCCTTTGACTATGTGGATCACAATAAACTGTGGAAAATTTTGAAAGAGATGGGAATACCAGACCACCTCACCTGCCTCTTGAGAAATCTGTATGCAGGTCAGGAAGCAACAGTTAGAACTGGACATGGAACAACAGACTGGTTCCAAATAGGAAAAGGAGTACATCAAGGCTGTATATTGTCACCCTGCTTATTTAACTTATATGCAGAGTACATCATGAGAAATGCTGGACTGGAGGAAGCACAAGCTGGAATCAAGATTGCCGGGAGAAATATCAATAACCTCAAATATGCAGATGACACCACCCTTATGGCAGAAAGTGAAGAGGAACTAAAGAGCCTCTTGCTGAAAGTGAAAGAGGGGAGTGAAAAAGTTGGCTCAAAGCTCAACATTCAGAAAACTAAGATTATGGCATCTGGTCCCATCACTTCATGGGAAATAGATGGGAAAGCAGTAGAAACAGTGTCAGATTTTGTTTTTTCTGGGCTCCAAAATCACTGCAGATGGTGACTGCAGCCATGAAATTAAAAGACGCTTACTCTTTGGAAGGAAAGCTATGACCAACCTAGACAGCATATTCAAAAGCAGAGACATTACTTTGCCAACAAAGGTCTGTCTAGTCAAGGCTATGGTTTTTCCAGTGGTCAAGTATGGATGTGAGAGTTGGACTGTGAAGAAAGCTGAGTGCCAAAGAATTGATGCTTTTGAACTGTGGTGTTGGAGAAGACTCTTGAGAGTCCCTTGGACTGCAAGGAGATCCAACCAGTCCATTCTGAAGGAGATCAGCCCTGGGATTTCTTTGGAAGGAATGATGCTAAAGCTGAAACTCCAATACTTTGGCCACCTGATGCGAAGAGTTGACTCATTGGAAAAGACTCTGATGCTGGGAGGGATTGGGGGCAGGAGGAAAAGGGGACGACAGAGGATGAGATGGCTGGATGGCATCACCGACTCAATGAACGTAAGTTTGAGTGAACTCCGGGAGTTGGTGGTGGACAGGGAGGCCTGGAGTGGTGCAATTCATGGGGTCACAAAGAGTCAGACACAACTGAGCGACTGAACTGAACTGAGCCTTGTTAATCTTCATCCTTCCTCCCTTTGAATTTCAGCTTATGTGTCACTTTTTAAGGGAAATTTCTCCACCTCACTTTGCTACATGTTCTCAGAGAAATCTGTTCTTCTTTCCCAATCACAGGTTTATAAATGTAATCACTTGGTGTGTGTGTCTGTCTTCTCCACTGGGCTGTGCCCTTCCTTTGATCATTGTATACCCAGTGACTGGCACAGACTCTAGCACATAGTAGATGCTCAATAAATTTTTGCCAAATGCATGAGTGAGTGACCCCCACACAGACACATTTAGAGCAACTAAATCAGTAAGTTTGTATATAATTCAACAAAAATATACTGAGCACTCACTCTGTACCAGACCTTGTGCTATTAATCAATTGTTAGGCAGAGGTAGAAAAGATGGTTCTTGATCTCAAGAAGCCCTAGTCAGAGGTCAACAGCCAAGCATAAGACAAATCACAGCACAGCAAGATGAAGCTTACATCAGCCACGTGCAAGTCTAACAATGACCAGTTTATGAGTTGCTGTGGTGATTTTGGCTTCCCTAGAGATTATAGAAGCCCAATGAGTTAGTAGTAGCTGTATGCATGGTGGCATCAAGACAGACAAGTAAATAAAATAGGATAATCAGAAGAATTCTGATTGTGCAGTAGAAAAGAATCATTTGCATTTCTTTGGCACTTTGTCCAGTCCTACATGGAAGAAGCAGTACGTCCTCCAGGCCTCAGTCCTCAAGGCTTAGGCCACTTTGGTTTCCATTGTCCCTTCAGGGACCTTAGTTCTAGGGATTGTAGTATTTAACTATAGACTCTGAAAGTTCTCTCTAGCATTTCTCCCAGAAGGCTCAAACGTCCTTATACAAGTGGAACCCCTGATTCCTTCTCAATATCCCAGAGCTCCACAGGAAGCAAACTTAATTCAGATTTTTCTTGGGACACTCTTTCCCCCCCACTCCCCCCCCCCATTTTTATAGGAGTATAGTTGATTTACAAGGTGTTAGTTTCAGGTGTATAGTAAAGTGATTCAGTTATACATATACATACATCCACTCTTTTTCAGATTACTTTCCCATATAGGCCCTGACAGAGCACTGAGTAGAGGTCCCTGTATTATACACAGCAGGTTCTTGTTAGTTACCTATTTTATATAAAGTAGTATGTAAATGTCAGTTGGGCTTCCCAGGTGGTGTCAGTGGTAAAGAATCTGCCTCCTAATGCAGGAGACATAAGAGATGCTGGTTCAAACCCTGGGTCAGGAAGATCCCCTGGAGGAGGGCATGGAAATTCATTCCAGTATTCTTGCCTGGAGAATCCCATGGACAGAGGAGTCCGGCAGGCTACAGTCCCTAGGGTCAGAAAGAGTCAGACACGACTGAAGCGACAGCATGCATGCATGCATGCATGCAGGTATGTCCGTCTCTTGGGACACTCTTTAAATGAAACTGTTCTTGTCCTTTCCCCAATACCAGGAGTTTCTACCTTCTTGTCGCTGTTCACTATATAAATATACTTAGAGGCTGCCTTCTAGAAAGTGCTGGACTAATGGTAGGTTGGAGATGTCTAGAGCTGTGCCCTCTTGACCCTAACCAAGCCTGCCACAGTCCTTCCACCAGGGACAATGCACCTCTCAGCACCACACTCACCAGGCCAGGAAGCATCAAACAAATGCCTGAGACCACAGGCTCTCCACTCTAAGTGCCAGACTCCCCTTCTTTGTCTCATCACTGTTCTCAGAGCTGCTGTGTCCGAAGTGCAGTCTGGCACCTGAGGGGGATTGGTGGCGGGCGCGGTTGGTCTCGGCAGACAGCCTACCTGTCAAGGGCTTCTGGGATTAGAAGTGCCCATTGCCAACACACCCTCTGCAAGAACTTGACGAGTGGGCATCCAGCCAAGAGGCAGAGCTCAAAGCCCTTCTGTGCATGTGCTTCTCAGACCCCCAACTGGCTACTTAGCCATTTGGCCAGATCCCAACTCTTCCAGCAGTGCTTTTGAGCCCCACCCCATCTTTGGCTTGGCTGGATTGAGCACACCCACTATCAGATACTATCAATTTTCCTTCATATGTATGAGGTTGACTCAAAGCCGTGTGTTGGGTTGGGTCCATGTCTTTCCTCTACCCTCACTGCCCCCTCTGATTTTGATGATACAAGGCTGGTTTTGTTCTTTTGAAACAAAGACTCTGTTCTGGGTGGATGTTCCAAGTCAGAAAGCCTGGTTGTGTTTATCCCAGGCCATTGGCTGGGCATTCACATGCTTTTTGTATTTGGTAAGTGACAGTATTTGCAAAAGCTGATTGCCACAGCAGGCGGAACAGAGACAAGACTAGCGAAAACATGTGTCGGTAACATATGCTGTAGCCTTTTCTTCTTTGCTCGGAGGACTGACACTTCCTACAGGAAGAAGTAATTATTTTGCATGTGCATAGATTACACTGGAATGAAAATGAGTGGGGAGGCGTTGTTGCTGTATACATGAAAGAAGAGATAACTTTCTTTCCCTTTTTCTCTCTCTTTTTCACACACACCACTCAGCTCATGTGCATGTATACAGGTTAACTTGCCTGACTTTTAGACTTTACTTCTTTTAAAAACGGAGAAGGCAATGGCACCCCACTCCAGTACTCTTGCCTGGAAAATCCCATGGATGGAGAGCCTGGTGGGCTGTAGTCCATGGGGTCGCTAAGAGTCGGACACGACTGAGCGACTTCACTTTCACTTTTCTTTTAAAAAACTAAGTGTTCTAAAAATTCAACGCCTATTATTAGCAGAGAGGCCTCTTGTAAAATGAAGAACGAAAGCACTACCTTGAGGGTGTTAAGCAAGCCTGTGCTCAAGTCCTCCAGTTGTATAGCCCATGCGACCCACAGAAAATGACTTAACTCTTAGACTTCATCTGACACCTGTGGACAAAAGGCCTAACTCTCAGGTTGTTGTGAGGATTCAGTCACATGGGGTATGTGGAAAGTACCTCAAGTAGGCTGTAAGTAGTATTCCCTCCCTGGGTCAGCTTGCCAGGTGGGACACCAGCTGTCAACAGCCCCGATGGATGACTTGACTCACCTCTCCATGATCAAGTGGAAGCTGTGGGGAACTCTGGACAATCCCAGAGAGTTCTGGAACTACCCAACTTACTTGATATATTTTCCTGCAGGCACAAAGGACAAGTCTGACAGTGGAACTCACGGAAGCAGTCCCAAATGGAACAAAGATTCTTGTACTTGAAGCCATGCTCGCCTCGGTCATTTGGTGGAAGTTCAAAAGAACCGGGTGACGCACATTGGGATGGAGCTGGCAAGGCTCTCTTTCGTCTTGCTGTAAGCTCAGAAGTCCTGGCAACAAAACGGCCAGCGTTCGATTCATTGTATTCCATCTTAACCAACCCTCTTTCCCACCCTAAACCTGGAATCATTCTACACTGTATGTATTAGCATGAGTTTCTCCGCTGCTTTTCACATTCCTCAGAGCAAAAATTGCTCTCAAACTTCTCACACATACCTGCTTTTGTTCTATTTAGCACCATGATTTCTCTAAAATAACAACAACAACAACAAAATGTTCCATCATTCTTGACTTAGATTCATAAGATGGTGAGTGTTGAGTAAATCTTGACTGCATGCATGAGGATCACTTACAGTTACGAAGGGCATGCTTTGTGTTAGGGACTGTGCCAAGCACATGGCAAACCACTCCAGTATTCTTGCCTAAAGAATCCTGTGGACAGCAGAGCCTGGTGGGCTGCCGTCTATGGAGTTGCACAGGGTCTGACATGACTGAAAAGACTTAACATGCATGCATGCATTGGAGATGGAAATGGCAAGCCACTCCAGTATTCTTCCCTGGAGAATCCCAGGGACAGAGGAGCCTGGTCGGCTGCCATCTATGGGGTCACACAGAGTCGGACATGACTGAAGCGACTTAGCAGTGCCAAGCACATATTTAAAGACTTTACAACAACTGTATGAGGTAGATATTCTCAACCTTGTTTCACAATAGACTGTTAGAAATGTCCAGTCACTTGCCCAGTGTCACAAAGCTGTGAAGTAGCAGCCATGAGATGTGATTACAAGTCAGCACAACTTTAAGAGCCCCACATATGATGTTGACCCAAGGCTGAGGGAATGAATGGATGAATAATAGAGCTCTAGAGAACTTTCTCAATGTCACCCTTGATCCTTGCTCTTCCTGACCTATAGTTCCAGCCCTGCCCCCTCCCAATACGGGAGAGAATTTTATCCTCCCTTCTGTGAGTTGGTGGCCACTGTGTCCTTTAGTTCTTACAGCTGCTTGCCATCATCATCTCCTGTGCCCAGTTCCTCCAGGTCTCCAGCACTGAGCTCCAAGTTGTCTCACCAATGAGTCACTAAGGAGTATCATCATGCCCACAACCAGAGCCCAGGAACTAGGGTCTTACTGCCAATTTCCACAATGTCAGTCTCCTGCCTGCCTGCTTCACCTGCTGTAGCCAGTCACCCATAGGAACACCTTTGCTATGTGCAGCTCCTTCTGTTCCCTAGTGCTCATCACTATTTTTTATACTCTCCAGACGCTGGATTCTGTCCTGGACTGGACTTCCTTCCATCCTTTCACCCAATCCCTCCTCTAACTGCCCCACTCCAGCAGGCATGCCCATTTCCAGACTCCAGCTCTGTCCTGCTGCTGCTGCTGCTAAGTCGCTTCAGTCGTGTCTGACTCTGTGCGACCCCATAGACGGAAGCCCACCAGGCTCCCCCGTCCCTGGGATTCTCCAGGCAAGAACACTGGAGTGGGTTGCCATTTCCTTCTCCAATGCATGAAAGTGAAAAGTGAAAGTGATTTCGCTCAGTCCTGTCTGACTCTTAGCGACCCCATGGACTGTAGCCCACCAGGCTCCTCCATCCATGGGATTTTCCAGGCAAGAGTACTGGAGTGGGGTGCCATTGCCTTCTCCGAGCTCTGTCCTAGACTCTTGCAATTAACCAAGGCAAGCCCAGAGTGCTCTGGACACAGCAGACTCCATCTAGCCCACCCCTCATGTGGGTCATGGACCACGGAAGTTCAGGAATTTTTGCCAAGGTCACAGAGTGAGACACACCAAACCTAGGACTCGCGGGTCCAGACTGGTTTAGCATCTTTCCACCACACTCTCTCACCTCCTTCTCCCCACTCTGTCTATATTTTCTTCTTGCTTTCTATTTCTCCCTCACCCACACCTTTTTAATTTAAGTCTTAACATCTGTTCCCTCTTAGTCTATTATTCCTGTGACATTTTATATTACATTGAATTTCCACTTCCATTTAAAACTCATCCATTTTTCTTACTTAAAAAACACATTTTGAGTCTGCTTTTTAAAAAATTTATATAACTTTAAGAAAAAAATCCATTTGATTCTTTCATTCTAGCACATTTCTTGGCTTATCTTTCCTGCCTCTTTAGCAGCAGAAATTATCCTGCCTCGATGTAGCTTTACTCTTCCTATTATCCGTGCCACTGTAACATCAAGCCTGTAATCTAACAACCCATTCTTGCTTCTCTTTTGTGAAACCAGTATGTTTTAAATGTAAATGAGGAGGCTGGTGGTTTTAGCTTAATTCCTGATTTTATATTTCGGGGGAAAGCCTTCTTTTCTGGTACTTTTACTGATTCAGCTGAAGAAAGATCATAGAAGGGAAGAAGCCAGGAGAAGTAACAGCACCACGTGTCAGATTGCCTCACGCTCAGTGTTTCTGAAGTGTGTACTGAATTTTTTACTCCAAGGGTCATGTGCAAAGAGCTCAGCCTTGAGAGTCAGGCTTCCTGTCTTGAACTTTTCGCCTGTAGACTTCAACACTTAGAAGTAACAAAAGAACATCCCTACTGGGCATGGCAGCCTGAGGATGAACAATTAGAACAGTGAGTAGGATAATAACAAATATTTAAGGAGCACTTCCGCTGCTAGGTTTGGGGCCAAGTATGTTACATCGTTCAGCTTGTTCATCTCCCACAACCTCCTGAAGGTGGTCTTCTCATGATCTCCATTTAAAAGATGAAGAAATTGAAGCTCAGAGGTTAAGTAACTTGTCCAGGCTTCAACGCTACTATGGCTGAGCTGGAATTCAATCCAGGAAGCCTAGATCCATAGCCAGTGTCCCTAGTTTTCAGAACTATTCTGAGAAGACTCGATTTTAAAATAGTTTATCATGTTCTGGAGTGAAGATGAGCCCAAAGGGCCAAAACCTTTACTTTATCAAACAAGGGAGAATTATCACTTTTTTTCTCTAAACTCTGCCAATTCTGATATTATCGGACCTAGCCTTTTAAAGTGATAATATTGTCATCATAATCCTAAAAATAATGTTTTGAGCTAGCATTTGGTCAGGATTTCTAACCTTGACACTGTTGACATTTGGGCTGGACCATTTTGTTGTGAGGGTTGCGCTGTCCATCATGGACTGTCAAATGGGATCCTTGGTTTCTACCCACTAGAGCCTGAGAATACATCTCAGCTCTTGCTCTTCCTTTCTTTCTCTAAAGAGTCATGACAATCAAAGATGTCTCCAGGCATTGCCTAATATTTCCTGAGAGGTGAGATCAACCCTAGGTGAGAACCACTGTGTTAGATATTGCTCAAATCCTAAGCACCTGACTTGTCTGCATGGGACCGGTGCTTTATTCATTCTTGCCCAAGAGCTTAAGCAAAATGTCCTTGCCACTTGGGAGATGGCATGCAGAGCTATTCGAATCCACTTCTCTTGAGTTCCACAACTTCTCCTTAGTGAGAATCACTGAGTTCTTAGCAACCTCACACCCTCCCTACATCCTCTCTTTTTACTAATCTTTTCTAATTACCTTAGTAAGTCATTTTATATCTCCATTTCCTTTTTCTTTGCCCTCTTTACTCCTATGAGCTAAAATAGAATCTTAGCCATTTAATATAAGGAGGAACTGCTCTTTTATTGATAATTCCCTTTCCAGGAAAAGTTAAGGCACATGTGTTGCTGAGAATTTGGGGGAGATGAAAACCCACCTAGCATCATCAACTTTTAATCCTTTCAAAAGTAGACAGATGCCCCTTTTAAAATCTGGATAGAAATTTTCTTCTTCAGCTTTATTTTTCATTGCAGGTCTCTGTTTTCCAGGAACTAGCATATTCTTAGCAAACCTATATAATTACATTTTCAACAATTCAAAAGGAAGAATATTTGTAATAGTAGCTAGTATTTACTGAGTATTTACTTTATGATGGGCACTCTAAGTGCTTTACAAGTACTGTCTTATTTAGTCAGCATAGTTTAGCTTAAAGTTATTTAGAATTTACGTCATTCTAGACATCAAATTTGTAGAAGGCAATGGCAACCCACTTCAGTACTCTTGCCTGGAAAATCCCATGGACGGAGGAGCCTGCTGCTGCTGCTGCTAAGTCGCTTCAGTCGTGTCCGACTCTGTGAGACCCCATGGACTGCAGCCTACCAGGCTCCTCCATCCATCCATGGGGTTCTCCTGGCAAGAGTACTGGAGTGGGGTGCCATTGCCTTCTCTGCGGAGGAGCCTGGTAGGCTGCAATCCATGGGGTCGCTAAGAGACGGGCACGACTGAGTGACTTCACTTTCACTTTTCACTTTCACACATTGGATAAGGAAATGGCAACCCACTCCAGTGTTCTTGCCTGGAGAATCCCAGGGAAGGGAGAGCCTGGTGGGCTGCCCTCTATGGGGTCGCACAGAGTCAGACACGACTGAATCGACTTAGCAGCAGTAGCAGCAGACATCAAATTAAGGGTATGCATATCAAAGCATGTGGACATTCTGAGAACTTAAATTTTTTTTCCTAAAGTCAGGAAAAGACAGAACCAGGACTCAAACCTTGGTCAAAAGTATTCCACTAAATTTATTGCTTCTCTTTTTCCCTACTATACTATACTTCTAAAACTAGCATAGCATTTTTCTCTACTATCTTTTCTATTTAATTACACAGTATATTTTAACTACATTCTAGAACAATGGGTTATTTGAGAAAACCAGGGAAATGTTACGATTTATGATATTTGCATAGAGGAAATACAGTATGAATTTCCAACACCCATGTTCACTAATATAATTTTATAATATAAACTCCTGTAAAATTGAGATTTTTTTCCTATTGAGTATTCACACCAAATGTGGGATCAATACTAGTTCTATTTTATAGTATCTACTGGTTTTTTGAATCTTAAAGTGACCAGAGTGCTTACAAATAAGCACATTTTCCCCTGTAGCTCAGTCGATTTGTAAAATATCTTGAAGAATGGGGTGAAGGCAAATGTAATGCAGTGACTTAAAGAAAGCTGCCGAAAAATCAATACAACCATCTTTCATTTCATCTGAGATGTAGTTCACAAGTGGAATTTGTGTATAGCAAATCTTATGCTTTTATATCGACTTTTGTTACAAAACCTGAAGAATATTCCTGTGATAAAGAAAAATTTTAGGCAGATTGAAACCATTTTTTAAGGAAGGGGTGTGTCAATAACCAAGCACGGAGGACTTCTGGTCTGGAGCTGTGTTTCTGAGGTGTATTCAGATCTTTGATAACCACCCCTCCCCCATGTCTGTAACCTTCTCTCTCTGGCCAATTTCATCCTCACTACTCCAATGAAGTTTTAAAAAATATTTATAGTGCTAAGGTGGTCCCTATATTTTCCATTCTAATGCTCTTCCCCCTTGGCCTTGATATTTATAATTGACCAATCAAAGCTAGAATGATGTACTTTGACAGCAGATACCACAAACATAAACTAAAAATTACGCACTTCTTCAGCAAAACTATTCAGTTTTTCCTAGGCACTGAAATGCAAATTCTTTCCATTGTTACAAATTGTTTCTGTCAAGATTCTACCTTATCTACTAAAGATTAAAAGGGAGATCCTGAACATTTCTCATGGCCAGCATTTTCCAATTGGTTTTCTCATTCATTTCTCTCTTAGCTGCCATGCAAGTTAGGTATCATAGCCATTTCACAGATGAAGGAACGGAGCCCTGAAACCATTAAATGACATGCCTAGCAGTTAAGTGGAGAAATTTGACTTTGGATCTAGGTCTGTCTGAGTTGGATGCTCAAAGTCTATTTGAAAACACTAAGCGGGATTTTTAACCTGAAGAACCATGGGTCACATTTCTCAGACACATCAAAATTCCATTAAGTGGTTGTTTAAGATGCAGATTTCTAAACCCAGGAAATCCAAATATGTGGGTATGGAGCTCAAAATCTGCATTTAACATGACTCCCCAAATAATCCTCATTCACATCCAAATTTGAGAATCCTTAGATGAGTTCAGGAGGGGAGTTCAGGAGCCTATGAACTCTGAAACTGCATTCAAACTTTGGTGCTGGTGTTGTGGGTACATTATTCAGAGAGTATTTTTGAGATTCTCAAAGGGGTCTTTTGCCCCAAAAAGGCAAAAACACTAGCCGAAAAAGAAAGAAATTGGAACTGTGTCTTGTCACTTCCTAGTTTTGATCAGCTGCTGGGAATGAGAAATAGTTAGGTCATCATAAGGGCTTCCCACGTGGTACAGTGGTCAAGAATTGCCTGCCAATGCAAGAGACCCGGGTTCGATTCCTGGGTCAGGATGATCCCCTGGAGGAGGAAGTGGCAGCCCACTCCGGTATTCTTGCCTGGAGAATCCCATGGACAGAGGAGGCTAGTGGGCTACAGTCCTTGGAGTCACAAAGAGTTGGACACAACTGAGTATACACACTGCTCTAAGCCAGCTTGAAATAGAAGCAGTCTTCACATTGTGTGTGTTTCCCCACCCCCACAACCATCACCACCTCACCCCACCACTCCTCCCTGGCCTGGGTCCTTCCCACTAGAACCAGATCCCACAACCATCTCATTCACAACAGGAAACTCTCTTTTAACAGAATTCTTTTTACTGTAAATAATGCAGAGTTGTCTGTCTCTTTGTCTACATAACTACAGAGAGTTAGTTGACTCAGTGACCCAAGTTGTCTAACATTTTACTGTAAACAGGATACCATTTATGTGAAAGAACCCAGTTACCGCATTTCTCTGTCATCTGCAGTCTGCAGAAGACAAAAAACAATGGTAACCTAACCCTTGGGCAAAATGCTAATGGCTACATAATTGACTTAGCAGATAATTATAAAATAGTTCCATATTAAAACACAAAAGATGTAATTATTGCACTTTACAAACTAATTAATGAATGCTAACTCAATTCAATAATTAATAATTAATTATTTAACCTCTAATTAAATGATCATCTTTCCTTCCCCTGCAAACTTTGCTGGTGGCTTAATTGCTCTGGGTCAAAAATATGGGAGAAACAAATCTTCGCTGTTAATTAAACAGTGAAGAGATTTAAAATCATTATAACAGAGAAAATCAGGGAATTTAAATTAGAGTATCTCCCATTTGGGTGTCCCTGGTGACTCAGTTGGTAAAGAATCTGCCTGCAGTGCAGGCGACCTGAGTTCGATCCCTGGATCAGGAAGTTCCCCTGGAGAAGGGAATAGCTACCCACTCCAGTATTCTTGCCTGGAAAATTCCATGGACAAAGGAGCCCGGTGGGCTACAGTCCATGGAGTCTCAAACAGTCCAACATGACTGAGCAACTAACACACACATCTCCCATTTGAAAGAGACAAAGAGCTCCAACCTCAATTCCTACCCAAAGCATGAACCAATTACAGTGGGGCAGGGTAATTCCTACCAAAACACCAGACAGTTCTCCAAGGTATAGGTCAGGGCTTAGGAGCAAGGCAGGAGCCAGTCAGCCTGGACACCTAGAGTCCCCTGAAGCAGTTGTGTGTGGGAAACAAGACAGTGGCTCCCAAGGGACAGCTATGTGAATCTTCCCAACTCTGCTTCCTTGACATCACATTAGCAGTCTGAAATCAGTCATTGCAGGAGTATTTACACCTCAGAAATTGGGACACTCTCAAATGAGGGCTTTTCCTACCCACCCCCCACCCCACCACAGTGCTGGTTATTAAGCATTTACCAACATACTACTACCCCTAGAGAAAAAGAGACAACTTGTGACTGAGTCCTGGATTGTCTGTCTACCCGGGCAAGAGTCCTGGTCAGCTTTGAGGCTCACCTGCAGGCTAGAGTTCTGTCCTCAGAACCTGTTCCCTGGACCTGATGTGTTGCAACTCTGTGCTCTACATCCAGTCGTGTGCACAGCCCATCTCATTGAATCCTTAAACAACTCTGTCACAGACAGTTACTGTTCCCAGCAATCTTTTGATTAAAAAAAAAAAATAGTACATACTTCCCTCACAATTATTCTTTATTACTTTAAAACTTATTTATAATCTGTTAGTGGCTTACTCTTTTATTTTTTTTTAATTAGACAAATTCTTAGCATTTCAATAAATAAATTTTTTTTCTGCTTATGAAGTATGTGTACATATGCATTCAGAATGAAATTTATGTCTTTGGTCCTTTTATGTTATATCAATGGCAGGGTGGCATTGTTACAGCATACATGACATTTCTATTGGGAGCAAAGACCAAGCTGGGTAACAACCATGTTCCTCACAGAGAGGGATTTCTATGGCAGAAAGTACTGGTGAGGGTGTGAGGTAGGAGTGAATGGGAGCCATGGCTGGGGAAAGTCATCACTTAGCTATGCTGCATCACCTTCTAAGAGACAATATATCTGCTTCTCCCTAAGCAAAGACAGGGAGCTGGAAAGAGGGGTTTGTGTGGGTATCTGTGTGGAGGCCCTCGAGCCCACAGGAACAGAAGGAACATGACAAGTGACCAGTGACTGGCTCAGCCCGTGGGTCCAGTTCTTTGGTCCCCTGATTTGGAGTCTTCCTAAGAGAAGCAATTGTACTAGCCAGGACATGACATTCCTACGTGATTGTAATCATATGAGAGGAGTTCAGGTTCTTCTCCCTAAGTAACTGCTGAGCTCTGTAACTAAGGCAGCCTCTTCCTTGCCTCCCCCTCCGCAGACCTCAGGTATGTCTTCCTCTCTTTGGTTCTCCCTTAGATAGTAATTTATCAAAAACACACATGTGACCCCCCTACTCCTTTTCTCAAAACCCTTCAAACCTCCTCATACCTTTCATGTGATAGAATAGCTAAAAAGGCCTTTCACGTCTGGCCTCTGCTTTATTCTTAAAGCCACTTCACGCCACACCCCTTCCCTCCAGCCACACTGCACCTGGCCCCAGCCTGCCCCTGCCTGGCTTTAGGCCTTTGCATATGTTGCTCCCTGTGTCTGCCAAGTGGGCTCCAGAGAGACCCCATTGAACATGCTAATGTGGTGGTGACACCTCGAAGGTCACCTCTAACATCACCTTCTCTGTGATGCCAATCCAAAACCTCCAGTTTAATGTGAGTGCCGTAAATGTTTGTCTTTCCGTAAATGTCTTTCCAAAATTTGTGTTCTAAAACCTAACCCCCAATGTGATGGTGTTTAGAGGAGGAGCATTTGAGAGCTGATTAGATAAAGAAGATGGATTCCCCATGACTTGGATAGGTGTCTGACAAATAAGAGCCCACTCAAAACTTCTTCCATGTAAGGACACAGCAGAGAATGGCCATTTATGAAGCAGGAAGTGGGCTTTCACAAGACACCAAATCTATGCACCTTTATCATAAACTTCCCAGCCTCCAGACCTGTGAGAACTAGATTTCTGTTGTTTGTAAGCCACCCAGTCTGTGGTATTCTGCTATGATAGTGTGAATAGACTAACACAATAGGCCCATTTTCAATGCATGCAGAGCACCCTTTGCGTAATTCTAACCTGAGCCAAGTCACACTGTACTATTTGTCACATTGTACTATTTGTCACATTGTACTATTTGTCACATTGTTTGCTTGTTTCATTTCACTACCGTACCATACATGCAGACACAGACACACACACAGGTCCCAGTAACTAGCCAGTATCAGAATTAAAGGCTTCAAATTCTGCTTCTGCAATGGAACTGGAACTTGTAAGACAGATCTCATAAGAGCTAGCACTCCTAGGATTATTGTGAGGGTTAAATGTGATAATCCATAGTTTCTCAAAACTGCCTGGCATTTCATAAGTGCTCAGTAAATTTTACTATATTATTTTTCTTCACAGTCAGGAACCCTTCAGCACTAGAGGATCAGCACTGCAGGTCAAGTATAGGACAGCTCAACAAAGATTTGGGTTAAAAGCATGAACTCTGCAGTAAGACACTCAGGTTGCCATACTGAGCTGTGGAGTCTGAAAAATTGTATAATAAGAGTTCTTATCTCACATGCCTGCTGTGGATAGTCAATGAAACAAAGTGATTCACCTTGCCCACGTAAATCTTTTAAAAAGGTTAGATATCATTATAAAAGTTGGAAATGAATGATGAGCATGTCAAGGTGAACGCACAGCTCCCATTGACAGTTTCTGCCAGGAGTGTGTGCAGGCAGCTGCCCTGACCAGCTGTGATCCATTGGCTGCACTGTGCCCACAATGCTCCACATTGCAGATCAAGCTGGGTTTAGCCCCTTTGCCTTCTGAAAAGCTTCAGTGACCAAGATCTGGTTCCTGCTACCGTCGCACCTCAAGCCTCCTCACTAAATCACAGCAAGTGATAAATGGCTGGGGAGTGGGAGGAAGAGTGATGGAGGGGGTGTGTAGTCTGCTTGAGAAGCTCACCCAAACTTTCAAGTAGCCTCCACAATAAATCCAGGTCTGTCGCTTGGTGATTAGTTAGAGGAAACAGAAACTGCAGGACAAAGCCAGGAAATGACCTTAGAGACTAAACATGGTGTATTTTATTTTAGGGCTTTTTCTCACTTAGAAGTGCTGCCAGGTTGTTTAAAGAGACCAAGTGTTATCAGGGAAGGAGTTGGGGATCTGCCAGGCTTTTGACAACATCTGGTAAAAGATTTACAAAGCCCGGAATCAAAGGAGGAGGATGGATAGGAGGCTGTGTACTCTAGAGATGCTGCAGGTGGGCGTGAGATTGACATAAACTTTTTATTGCCCTTTGGGGAGCTTTCTAGTAAACCTGATGGGCTCCGTAAGCAGGGCGGAAGCCCCAGCAGAATGGCATGTTTCTGTGAAGGATGGCAGAGTGAGGAAAGGGTGGGAAGCCATTTGGATCATTTGGGACCCATGGGAGTTAATCTGGGAAGGGAGTGGAGGGGTAAGGAACCTGCAGGACAAATGAGACTCTGGGCACTGTCCTGCCCCCATTATTACCCACACGGAAATCAAGATGATGTTTGAGCAAAAAATAAGCCTCAACAACTTAAAGCAACCCACAGGAAATGGAGAGGAAGGAAGGCTAAAAGAATTGAGCCCCTCTTATGCTGCTGGATCACTAATGCTAACCCATTACCATCCTTGACATGACAGAGGAAACTCCTGAGGGGCTGACTGGTTGAATCCACCTTGTATATTGCAAGTGGGGGGGACTGAGGTTTGTACCCATGTCTGCCTGGTTCTAAAACCATCTAGTATCACTTTGCTTTGGAAAGGAGGGCCGGAATTTAATATCAGCTGGCAGGAATGCATTCGTCTCAGCTCCCTTAAAGGACTGTATTGCTGCTCATTGTTGCAACAATGAGTGTGTACGTGCTAAGTCACTTCAGTTGGGTCCAACTCTGTGCAACCCTATGGACTGTAGCCCATCAGGCTCCTCTGTCCGCTGCTCATTGTTGCGACAATGAGTGTGTACGTGCCAAGTCACTTCAGTTGGGTCCAACTCTGTGCGACCCTATGGACTGTAGCCCATCAGGCTCCTCTGTCCAAGGGATTCTCCGGGCAAGGATACTGGAGTGGGTTGTCATGCCCTCCTGCAAGGGATCTTCCCAATCCAGGGATCAAATCTGGATTTTGGTCTCTTCCGTTTCATCTCCTGCATTGGCAGGTGGGTTCTACATCACTAGCACCACCTGGGAAGCCCTATGACAGTATACAGGTCCCCACAACATGGGTCCAAGGGTCTCCCTCATGAGTTCCTTGCCCTTCAGGGATGGTTCTGGCTTTCTAACCATGAGCTTATATATATTCTCTCATCTGTAGACAGTAGACTGCAGGCTCCTCTACTTATTTCATCCCTGGGTGGCCTAAGACCTGTTTATTTTTAATGATGCCATTAACTGAGGCATACAAAGGAATAATTCAGAGGCCATTTATTTTCTCTCTTAAAGAGAATCTGCAAATAGTTCCAGAGGCTTTTTTTTTTTAAGTGATGAAATAATAGCTAGTAATAGCTCCAATTTATAGAGTGCTTACTATGTGCTAGGCTCTATGTGAAGTGTTTTATGGTAATTGTCTTAAATAATTGCAAACTGGTGGCATGCAGGCCAAACTGGCCTAGGTGGAAACTCTGTTTTCTGCACATAAATCTGAATGTCTTTAAATGGGACCTGCGTTCTTCAGTTTTCTATAGTTCACAGTTCAGTTTAGTTCAGTCGCTCAGTCGTGTGTGACTCTTTGCGATCCCATGAATCACAGCACGCCAGGCCTCCCTGTCCATCACCAACTACCGGAATTTACCCAAACTCTTGTCCATCGAGTTGGTGATGCCATCCAGCCATCTCATCCTCTGTCGTCCCCTTCTCCTCCTGCCCCCAGTCCCTCCCAGCATCAGAGTCTTTTCCAATGAGTCAACTCTTTGCATGAGGTGGCCAAAGTATTGGAGCACTCCCTAATTTTGACCCCCTTCAATTCAGACCCCTGGAAGCAGTTGCATTTGTGATTTCTGCTTTTAAGCAGCCTAAAACAGATGAAATAGATCATACATAGTCCCCATTTTATTACTACATAGTCCCCATTTTATTACTGAGGCCAAGAAAGAATATGCAACTTAACTAACACCACACAGTTGGTAAGCAGGTTAGGATTTGAAAACAAATTCTTCTGACCAGGGAACAATATTAACTAATATTAACATACACTGTATTCCCTACTGTCATGGCGAGGTTTCCACAGGATGGTTTAGTATTTTTCTTTAAGGACAATGGTCACTATGCATCATCCCTTTTTTCCTGTCCCCTCACTTCTTTGCTCACTGAGCAGCCGTCTGTAAAAGCTACTGGCATGGAGGTGTTGACCCTCCCACCTCTGCCTCTCTCACAGACCTCACTGCCATTTTTCTATACTGGCCAACAGCTGTAAACTCACCTGTGATTACGATTTCAGTTCCT
The DNA here is from genome assembly GCF_032452875.1 of Bos javanicus. Lineage (NCBI taxonomy): Eukaryota > Metazoa > Chordata > Mammalia > Artiodactyla > Bovidae > Bos > Bos javanicus. The sequence continues at coordinate 24,877,086 of NC_083875.1, forward strand.
TTGGTTTCTGGATTGGAAGATGCATGAGAAAAATGCCAAAGTAGAAGCTTTTAAAGACAAGACAGTGGGACTTGCCACTGGCCCAGTGGCTAAGACTCTGTACTCCCAATGCAGGGCAGCTGGGTTCAATCTCTGGACAGGGAACTAGATCCCCCATGCTGCCAATAAGGGTTCACATACCAAAACTAAAGATCCCACATATAACAAAGACCTGGTGCAGCCAAATAAATAAATAAATAAATATTCAAAACAAAAGAGTGGCTCTAGTGGCATCCATCTTTATGGCTTTATCTGGCGACACAGAAACTGTGTCCACGGCCACTGAGCAACAAGAGTGGGCTAGTATGATTGCCGCTATCTTAGTTAATATTGTTACCAAAGAGTAGCAATGGTTTGGATATGGCTGACAACTGGACTGAATACCAGTACTACTACTACAGTGAAGACAATGACAACTACGGCAGAGCTGGCCAACAGGTAGTAATGCTCTCCCAAATATCCAAAATCACCTACCACCTAAGGGTGACACTTATCTTTTATTTTATGCTTGTATCTTTTCTGATTAGTTTGTAAATGATAGTTTTCCAGGTTGGCCAACATCCCTGCCTTATATATCTTGAATATAGAATATTAGCCTCAACTTATTCATTTATTTATTCACCACTCATTTATTTAACAAATGCTTACCAAGTGACCAAGTATTAGGAGCTGGGATACAGAGCGATTATAATTTCTAGTATTAATTCTACTATAGGGTTTTCAAACAGCAGGACACAATACATTAGTGAGACATAAAATGAATTTAGTGGGTCCTGACAAGCACTAAAGAAAACAAAACAGAATAGAATAGAAAATATCAAAATGCACTTTGGGTATTATTTTATGAACATTTCTTTCCACAGGATCTATGAATGCATTGTGAACATCCTGCATAGCATTGTAAAAAGCATTTCTTACAAAAGACTGAGATCAAAAAGCATTGAAAGCTACTGGTCTGGTGGTCTAGGGAAGGGGCTATAGAGGGACAGCTGCTTGAACAAGAAGATGACCAGATGGCTGAATTACGAGGCTTTACTTTGCCCCTCAGGTGTTTTCCAGTAAGTCAACAGATGTCCACAGACTGAAAAGCACTTGAAAATACTAGTCCGAAGCTCTTTAGGTTCAGATGCTTCATGCTTCAGGACTAGATCTCTTTTTTGGCCTGAAAACTGTCTCCTCTTTTCACAGTGACTGAAATTAGCTAGATATACAAACACACACATGTACCACATACATGCATATATTGTTATACTTTCTTTACATTTGTAAACTCCAAGGCTTTTCTTATCAGGGAATCCACTAACTCTAATCACGTAAGATCATATAATCACATTCCAATGCCACAGACAGCTTAAATATTTACAGGGTTGAATGGGAACCAATAAATGTGAAAAGGCAGTCAAGTTTGGCAGCAGTGTCGGTAATTCAGGAGTAACCTGCTTGCTGAAGGCCAAAGCCGGAAAAACCAACTGTGGGTTCCAACAAAGTTCACGTATCTATTCTAGTCCCAACGCTTGCGTGTGTGTATATGTGTTGTGGGTGGGAGTTCAACAATTGTTTATTTTTTTTTTAAGCCGTTTGTGAGGTCTCCTCCCAATTGCTTTCCAGGTCTGTGCTTGGAATTTTCTGCCACACATTCTCAAGATTTTTAACCAAATCCAGACAGCACAGTCCCATTTTGTTTGGATTTGTGTTCCTTTAAGTAGTCCCCCAACCAGGCTTTGAAGCAAGCCCCCAGGATGATAAATGGGAGAAACTCACACCTCCTGGAAGGGCTGTGATTCCACTCTGTCTGCCTGGAGTCTAAGCAAAGCAGCTCTAAATTGATTTACAGAGACAACTGAGAAAATGGGAAAGCATTTCCATGGAGATGCGGCAAATTAAAGGCTAGAGTAGTCAGCTTGGTCTTCTTTGACTCTTTATTCTGCCCGAGTAGCATAGTCTTTTACAGTACAGAAGTTCCTAGCTCTAGGATGTCCATGGGCCTTAGCTCATTGGAACATATGTTTTAATTCGAATGGTGGGCACTCCTTAAAGACATCCCTTTTTGGACGCATTGCCCAGCCATTTGCCTTCTCTGATTAAGGGGCAGGAGGTCCTATTGTTTTCCTTCCTGGTTTGTTTTTGAGGAACAGCTGCTTCTCTGGGCATTTGGCTAACTCTTCTCTAATCCTGAACAAAATCACCAAGCCAAGAGCTTGGTAAATGAAAAAGTAGGTAACTTAAGGCCAAGCAGGTTGTGCCTTTTCTCCCACAGATGAATGTTTTCTAAGCAAGATCAGAGAAAAAGTACTTGACCATAACTTGAATTGGTGATGGTAGGTGGGGGAGTTTCTGAATGCCTGTGAAATGAACCAAACTCCTTGGTTTCCAGTCCATGTGAAATCTGAGGTCATAAGTGAGTGACAGCTACAAAGATTGTGTAATTTCCAAAAGCAATCATTGCTACCCAGGTAATTATTAACAGCAACCAAGGCTGGTAATTCTGTCCCTTTTCTCTATCACCTCCTGTTTACCTCACTTTGGAGTTCCCTTTGTGTTTCCATGCAAATGCAGAGGGGTTAACATTAAATATGCTTTAAAAGCAGGTATGGGAAACCCATCCTTTGTGAATTGAATTTATTAACTATATTCCGTTGCACTACTTTGATATTATGTCAAATGGATCATTTCAAACCTTTGACCAAGCATTTTATTTCCATGTTCTTGCTCAAATCTATTGTGAAAACATACAGCGAGTGTGCTTTAACAGTCCCGTCTGTTGTAGTTTTTATAATTGAGTAGGCTGATTTTTCAGACTGCTCAGTATGTGAATGACAGTAGATCCACAGTGTCATTTCATGTTCTCTTATGTTAGTAAGTGAAGCATATAGCCCTAACTAAATTTAATATTTTATTCTGATTATTCTGGTGTTGACTCCAGACCTCCTCCCACTTCACAGTCATACCCATCCCATATCATCTTCTTAAATCAAACAAGTTAATTCAGGTGAACATGCCTAGACAGATGTCTGGTATACAATAGGTACTTCAGTATATGATTTTACCCCTTTCAGATCTGTAATATTCATCCTTATTAGCAAGTAAACACCTGTTCAAGGGAATATCCAAGGCTGGATAATAGCATCACACCAGGTTTGTTAGTTTGGCTGGTTTTTAGTAACAACCAACTCACTTTCCTCACATCAAGTTCTTGGATTAAGGTCCGTTAGAGGGAGGGACCTGAGGGAGTTGAGTTTGGAGCACAGTTGAGTCCAACCGTGGAGGCGAGTCTGCTGAGAACTAATGCTGATACAGACTGTCATCTCCCAGCTCCTGACAGGTAGAGTGGGAAGCGACGCTAGTGCAGAGGGGACCGATGGCTCCTCAACTAATAATAATATGATGAGAGACACCAGATGGAAAAGAAGTAAATGACTATTGGGAGTAGCCCAATACGTGAGGGCTACAATCTGAGCTGGAGTTTGGGAGGAAGTTGGAGAGAAAACAGCACAAGAACAACGGACAGAGTTTTCCATACAGGAGGCTGCACTGAACCCATCCGTGTGTTTGCAAACTTCTCTGGTACTGCAGTCTGATTCTGAGTGAACCTGTGTTGTCTCATTGCTTCGTCTCTTCCTAACAACTTTCTCACCATGGAAACACTCCAGGGCAAAGAGAAACAGAGCTCCTTCTCCCGGTACTGCAGCTTCTGTCAACCCGCCTGGATTTCTACAGCTGTGACAGCTGCCTTGGATTTTATCTTGTGTGCATGCATGAATCTGTGTAAAATTATACACACACACATATATCTGTATATATATATATATATAGCCTTCCCACAATTCCTCATAAAGAAGGAAATAAATATTACTAAATGCTTTTGTTAAAAAAAAAATGGATTGTACACACACACACATCTACCTGCATTTCCCTCCCAATTTATGTAACTCCTTTAAAAAGGGAGGATATTTAATTATTTGTATAATAATAGTTACTTATTTTAACATGAAAATATTCATCTTTAAGTCTACTACTCCTGTATTTCAATATGTATATACAGAAAATATATAAATACACTTATTCATATTATGTCTATGCACACAGTATGTGGTGTCAAAAGTACTCATGTACTCATGAATGTAGACAATGACCCAACTTCTGATCTTCAAGGGGACAAATGAAAAATAAAGACTAGAAGGAAAGTGCCAGGTAGGAAGGATTCTTCCCATATATTCTCATTTAAACATTGTTGAATGTAATGGAGTCTATGATTTAACAGTTTTTACCTAAATTTTAAAATAAAGGTACAGGTAGCATAAGAGGAGGAAGACTGCAGTCTCCACCTACAGATGAGCTCTTTAATGCCTTAGTGCATACATTAGCCTTGTACCAATTCCTCCACACACACCTGTGAAACACAAGTAGACACATACTTGATAGATAGGCACACAGATAGATTAGATAATAGGTAGGTAGGTAGATAGATAATAGTTTTATAAAATTGAAATCACACAAGGCATGCTTTCAATATTTTTAAATTAATTATACTTTAACATAGAAAAGATTATAATTATTAACATGCACATGTTATTATGAATATTTAGATTGATTTTATTTTGATTCAGATCTATGCCTTTTTGAAGTTTAAATCTGTTGCCTTTTCATTAGAACAGTACTTGTTTCCTTAAGTGTACAAGTAGTAAATAAAACACACATTTATACTGTGAAAATTACAAGAGGGAGTCCTCTTTTATCTCCCCTAATACCAAATTACCCCCTTCTCCCTCCCTGGACATTCTCACTGTCCTCCCCAAAGATCTGCCACTCACAGGTGGGAGTGGATCCTCCCATACCTTCTCCTAAACATTTATGTGTGTGTATGTTGTTGGAGGTTTTTTGTTATATTCACTTTCAACAAATCAGTCACTGAATTTAAATACATCCTCTATGATTTAAAAACACTTAGTACTTTGAGAAAATATTTATACAGCTTTAGTTGAGGAGTAAAATAAATCATACATAGTTCATAGTTTATTTATCTTGAATTATGCATAGGATTAGGTTAAATCTAAAAAATCAGTCACCTCAGATCCTTTTTGGTAGTGGATGGATATGGGTGAATGTAGCAAAAATTATAAGCAAAACATATTCAGGAAATCACTTGGGAATCAATGTAGAACTCCACTCACTTAACCTCATGAACTGTTTCATAAGTTTCTCTATTATACATCTCACTTATATCTTGAGAAAATAGCTTTCTAATCCAAGTCCTAGAATTAGATATTGTATGTATCAATCAATAGAGTATCTATTACATTTTCATGTTTTTCCTAAAAACAATATCCTAGTGAAAGGATTCTGAGTTCTTTAATAATACAATAGAATCAAGCTAAAAATAACATTTTGATCCTGTAGAAATCTGATATTGCTAAGAAAGGGGATGGATTATATAGTTAGGATAAACAAGGATCTACTTGATATCATTTTTTACATTCCTTTCATAGTTTAAAAAGCACTGGTTTAGATTTTGCATTCTGTGGTGCAGACCTACATTAGTGAAATTGTCATGTATACTTTTTAAAATTTGCTTATTATACTTGTGAACATTTTCAGGTGATCATAGAAATGTCTAAATAGCTAAAGCTATACTAGCACAGTCCAGTATTGATCCCATCCCACTCAGAAAAATTCATTTAAAATAGAAAAAAAAAATCTCATGTAATGGGATTGTAAGCTAGAAGCTTAAGTGCTATAATAAAATACAATCTTATGCAAATACAGTCTTAGATAGTGGGACTTTTCCTGCTGCCTTGGAAATGGTGACTGGGGCCTGAAACTGTAAGTAACAAGATTCAGGGACCCTACATTCCAACACCTGGGGCTGGTTCTCATCCAGGTCTACTAAGAGATTAGCTCTGCTATCACCATCCACTCCCCACTTATATCCATTCACATCTATATGAGAAGATGGGAAGATAGGGTCATGGAGGGATGAAAGAAACACTGGAGTTAAAAGTCTTAAGCCTGGGGGTATTTTACACTGGATCAACGTAACTAAGCTGGAACTAAGTTTCCCAGAATCCCCTTCTTGGTAAGGTCTGGGCTAGGGTTGGCCACAAGAGAAATTCTCTTGGGAACAAAAGGCAGAGGTGAGGGAGCAGCCATCTTTGCTTTCAGAAGATGAGATGCTATTGCAGCTCAAGCATTCTGCTGCAACCTGCTCACTGATTTCCAGGCATAAGGCAGAAGAGCCCAGCCCAAAAGACTCTTTTGTTCTTGTGAGATTTCCTGCTTCAGCTGAACTCTTGGGTCAGACGTACCTTCTGTGTCATGACAAAAGGCACCAGCTTCCCAGGAGTCCTGTCTTGGAAGCTGGAGACAGTGAGAGACTGACCCAGATTCCACTTCATCCCTGTGGGTTGTGGCTCATCCTTGCTCTCCCCTACTTTACTTCCTTCTTTCCCTTCTGACTGCCTGACCTGCTGATGTTAGTCTCAGTATCAGGTTCAAAAGGTACAGCTATAAATGAATCATATGAACATAAAGGAGCATTCAAGAGAATGATTTAGAGATTGAAGGTTCCCCAATGAAGGGAAGACTAGCATCTCTTCACTTAAATACATGCTCTTTTGATGGGCACCGTGAAGACTCCCTTTGGTCCTGCCAGCATGGTGAAGCAGAGGGTGGAGAGAGAGTAAATGGGAGAGCTCAACGCATCCTCTAGAGTTTGGGGCTTGAGTGACTATAGAGTCTGGGATCTGTCTCGTTCTTGGAAGTTTCTGATGACAGCAAGATAGCCCACAGCAGTTTATTGTGCTTGAGAAGAAATCAGGCACGAATTCCCACCCACCTTATCATTGAGAGTATGTAAAAGGATTCCCCAGGGCTTCATAGCAGGAGGCAGAAACTCTGGGGCTACCAAGGTGTCTCCCAACTGATATTTACCCCATCTGGAGAAGGGATTGAACGTATGGAACTCTGTCTACAAAAGTAACGTGACTGCCCTTCAGGAATAGAGGGATGGAATGAAGATGGCCATCACCTCCTGAAACCATGAAGAGACTATCCCATGAGCACAGGCTACCAGTGGCAGACAAAACCAGACCAAGCCAGAGATCAAAGATGCCTCTGACTATAGACAGGCAGTCAGGACCCCTACCTTCTCCCCTCTTTCCTTTTCCAGAGGATCTACAGACCCAGAATTGGATGGGGCTGAGGGAGAGAAGGTGTCCCAGAGTCTGACCCAGGAGAGAAAGGAGGAAAATGAATTAAAGGAGAAACCCACTTGATTTCACTTCTGCAAGTCTCTTGAAATATAGACTAAGCCTGTGCTGCAGAGAAAAGGAGAGGAGATCTGTAATAGTTTTGGGGTTAGACTTTCAAAGTGGGCTGAACTAATTCCTTTTTAAATAGCTACATTTTTAACAGAAACTAATGGGATATGCCCAAAGGGGCCTCTGACATAACAGTTTAGAACAGTGATTAGTGAAAAATAAAACCATGTCATGTTAGAATCCCCAATGCATTCAGACTTCAATAAAATTGATACTTTATAGATATATAAGTGGATTTATATACACATACGGATATGTTTGTGGATTTGTATACACATATAGTCATACATGTTCTTCCCTGGTGGCTCAGAGGTTAAAGCGTCTGCCTGCAATGCGGGAGACCTGGGTTCAATCCCTGGGTCGGGAAGTTCCCCTGGAGAAGGAAATGGCAACCCACTCCAGTATTCTTGCCTGGAGAATCCCATGGACAGAGGAGCCTGGTGGGCTACAGTCCACGGGGTCGCAAAGAGTCGGGCACGACTGAGAGACCTTACTTACTTATAGTCATACATGTACATACCCCCTCGTTTATATGAAGATAACTGAGTTGGATAGGAAAGCTTGAGAACCTAGATTAGTTTCAGCAAATATGTGGCACATGTATATCACCCGTCTCACCCCACCTCCATCCCTTGCCCAAGGCAGACATTACTAATTGATCACTGCCGTCTTTCACACTGAGCCAGGACTGGAGTGCAGAGTTCTTTTCAAGCCAACATTCCAGGAAGCCACTTCCAAGAGATCAGAGTTGGCATACAAGATGAAACTTGTTTATCATCCTGTTCAAGATTCTAGAACACAAATCTGGAACAGGGAGTCTGATTTTAAGCAGCCATGAAAACTATGCCTATTATTTGCTCAGAGCCTATTTATTCTTTGTTGTCATCTACTTGCTAAGTTGTGTTCAACTCTTTGCAACCCCATGGACTGTAGACCACGAGGCTTCTCTGTCCATGGGATTTCCCAGGCAAGAATATTGAAAGAAGTCGCTGTTTTCTTCTCAAAGGGATCTTCCCAACCCAGGGATCAAACCTGTGTCTCCTTCATTGGCAGGTGGATTCTTTACCACTGAGCCACCACCAGCTGTCACCTAGTATGTCAGTCCACAGCATGAAAGAGTAAGCTAATTAATAGTGAGGATTTTATAGAGTAAATAGCGCTAATAGTAGAAAGCCAGGATACTGACAAAAAGGGTGACATAGTAAGAATAATTTCCATTTACTTTACATTTTTAACTTTGTTCCAAGTCATATGTACAAGTATTACAATTTATTCCCATTTTGTAGATGAGAAAAATTTAGGCTCATGGAACTTAAATGACTTACCCAAAAACACACAGCTGGAAATCAATCCAGGTCTTTAAATCTCCAAAGTACGTATGATTTTCTTGGCACCACAAAGAATTTTCCAAATTGCAGCTTATATATTTCCAAGAGAATAGCAGCCTGGTGTCATGTAATGTAGGAGCAGATAGTCCCTAGACCTCAATGAGACTTAAAGGCATACATTTTAGAAAACAATAATACGTAGTTTCTGATGACTACCCTGTCATTAAGAAAACCTTGGTTAACATGCTCTTTAAGTGAGGAAGGTAGGTAAATTAGAATTTTTAATTTTTGAAATTAAAATACTATAAAATATTAAAGAAGAGTCAATGTATATATATATGTATATATATTGTATTACACTACATATAGTATATCATGTAGTCCACTATTAAGCCAGATAAATTGAGTGACTACGCTTGTGTATAAGTGCATGTATGTGATATGACATACATGAATTTCCTAAGAGAAGCTATTAAAATGCTAGTTACCAGCTGATCCTATGTCTCCCACCCCCCCAGAATTCAGGTCATTTTCATATATATGATCAATAGCCTTAAGTTTTTTATTTTTTGAGAAGCGAGCAATGAGATCCTCGAATTTCTGATCATTTTTAACAATTTATCTTTTTCCATCTCTACTCCATCTTTAGCACCTGGTTCAATCATTAGCCCTTAGTTTCATAGAATAATTTCACATTTGGCCAACAAGGTAGAATTATTTTGTTCCACTCCACCCAAAAGAACTTCTTTCTGGGAAAAGCCTCCTTTGATACACTCAAGAAATGCACCCCCTTCCCAAGGTTTTGGAACCTTTCCCTTTGGGTAGGCAACATGCTGGATGAGTTGAGGTTTTCGACATCTCAGAGACCTGAGTTTAAGTCTTGCTCAATATCTTCATAACATTGTCATACTGCATGAAGTAAGACAGAGAAAGAGAAATATCTCATATGTGGAATCTAAAAAGAAATTATACAAATGAGCTTATTTACAAAACTGCAGACTCAGACTTAGAGAAGGAACTAAAAGTTACCAGGGGGAAGAGTAGGGGAGGGTTAGTTAGAGAGTTTGAAACTGACATGTATACATTGCTGTATTTAAAATGGAAAAGCAATAAGGACCTACTGAAATCTGCTCAATGTTATGTAACAACCTAAATTGGAAAAGAATTTGAAAAAGAATAGATACATGTATATATATATAACTGAATCACTTTGCTATATACCCAAAACTAACAACATTGTTAATCAACTATATATTCCAATGTAAAATAAAAGGTTTTTTTTTTTTTTTCAAAAAAGCAAGTTCTTAACTCTGTGACCTTAGGCAAGATATTTGAACTTATTTCCTCATCTGTAAAATGGTAAAGCATTAGTGTCTACACTTTGGGCTGCTGAGAAGATTAAATGAGCTAACACATAGTATAAGGCATATGCACTTCCCAGAGAGCTCAGCCGGTAAAGAATCTGCCTGCAATGTGGGAGACCTGGGTTTGATCCCTAGATTGGGAAAATGCCCTGGAGGAGGGCATGGTAAGCCACTCCAGTATTCTTGTCTGGAGAATCCCCATGGACAGAGGACCCTGGAGAGCTGAGCAACTGAACACATGTACACATATATAGTATAAGTGACAGAGCAAGCCCTCAAATCAAGTTTAATTATTATCACTACTCCCTAAGCCCTTCTACTTTTAGGATTGCCAGGTGATTGATTGTCTTTGTCCCCATACTTGCCATGGATGATTTCCAGGATGCAACAGTTTATACAAAGGGAAAAGAGCCTCCCAGTTAGACTTTATGGTCAATTGTGGATGAAGGGAATGGTAATGTTTTATCTTTGAGGTGCTTATCAGATACACTCAGATTAAAATTAAAGAGACTGCTCCAGGCACTCTTCTCTCCATGAATTTTATTGTGACATTTCAATGCTCGACTTTGGATATAGCCCATCTATTTCCACAATAATTGGTAACAAGAACTATAGTTTGGGAAATTATTTCATTGTGCTAACTAACAGAGTGGAGCACTAGAAAGAAAAATCTCTTATTTAGTATTAGATCCTTGAAGGAAAGAGAAAAAAAAAGTTTTTTTTAAGAAATGATATTGTTTTCAAGTTTGCCTCTTTCAGAAATCTTCTCTTTATATCAACTCAAGTTCAATTATGTAATCCCAAAGAAAGAAAAGAAAGCTCACCGTCTTCACAGCACATTGTTGGGACTGCTTAATAAAAGCAGTGCCTGCTTTGTTCTGTTATAATCCCCCATTCTTTGGGATTTAATGAGACAAGATACTGTATTTTGAAATGAACACATATACAAAGGCAAGTCGATTTCCTTTGGGGATAAATCCCTTATTAAACTCCAGCTCAACAAATTTAAATATAATAATGGCTTTGACTAAATCTGTATACAGTGAAATCCACTAATGGGGACCACCCCATAGTTCAATAAAGCAAAACAAAACAAGAGAGTCTTTTAGGCAGGTGGTCTCGTAACACAGATTCGTGATAGCTTGTGTTCAGTTATTAACTGGAAGGATTCGTGGTAAGACAGAGTCAACACTGTTCTCCTTCCTTTGTAAAGAATGTCACCTCTCTTTCCTCCCTTTCCCCATCGCAAATTCTCGGGTGCCCAGTGGTGCACCCAGCTTCCCTGGAAAAGGGCAACCACCACAGTGACCACAGGCCCAGCTGAGCCCAGGTCAGCGAAGTGATTTTACGCCAGCCAGAGGGAAACATCTAAAGATAGCAGTTTAAAGATTAGGGAGAAAAGCCTGTTATGTGTGAGCACAGTCCATGCTTTCTCATCATCCTTTGACTGCTTGGTAGAAAGACTTGTTTTGAAGGGACCTGAATCTACTTTGTACATATTCAGAGTTAAATATATGAAAGAATATCAAGACTAGGAAAATCTTCTTCAAAGCAAAGAGAAGAAAATCATCTCATAATCCTAGCTCTCCAGCCCAACTACTACTTGCTTAAAAAATATAGACAAATACCTTATACACAGTTGTTATTATTGAGATTATGCTGTTTTTTATCCTGCTTTTTTCATTAACTATCTCCTGTTAATACAGTCTTAGTAACTGTCATTTCAGTGATGGTGCCATGAGTTGGCAAACTACTTCTCACCAGCTCAATCTGCTTTTGTAAATAAAGTTTCACTGGAACTCAGTCATGTCTAGGTACTGCCTATGGCTGTTACAAATGGCAAAACCCAGTGGTTGTGACAGAAACTCTATGGCCTACAGATCCTGAAATATTTACCCTCTGACCCTTTAGATAAAAAGTTCATCAACCTCCACATACTTTTCATTGAGTTGAGATCTATAATTTATGTAACCAATCCCGTGTTTCTGAATATTTAGTTTCATTTCTCCTTTATTCTTGCTGCTACCCCACTGAATATCAGACTTTTTACATTTTTTTCTTTTTTCAAAAAGGATTTCCTTAACCTAAATCCTCTGAAGTAGGATTACTACATCAGGTATGAAAACTTTGATAGCTCATAATCTCATTAAAACCTCATTAAACAAAGCTATATGTCTCATAATGGTGCATTTCTCTGACAGCAGGGTATCTACCACATGGACAGGGCTGTGGACTTGGGCTGACCTGTGGATACACAGCTAATTGCTGGAGGACAGTCTCAGGGGCATAGTCTTAATCTTGCACCTATTGTCACAGCCCTAGTTTTCCAATGTGAGCATGTGTTATGTGTTCTACAGTTTGGCTAGTTGCCACGTTATCACCTGCAGTGACCATTCTCCATGCATTTTGTAGGGAATCCTCTCTTATGGGATTTGCCACACAAAATCACCTAAGCACAATCTTATGACTTTGACAAACATAAAATGAACACCAAAGAAGCAGGCAGAATGAGCTTCATAATTTTGAGGCCTGGAGAAACATGGCAAAAGTTATTAAGAATTTCAAGATAGGAACAGCATGGCATTGAACCAAGCACAGCACCCTCCCCAGTGCATGGCACTGTGTGAATGCACACCCATGAAGCCAGTTCTACACGTGGGCAGAGTGTGTGTATGGAGGCCACCGCTAATAAGAACCCTGCTATGTACAGGACAGTCAGCCCCTACAGGCAAACCCTGCTGGCATCATCAGATGCAGGGAGCAGGCAGGGATGGCAGAAACATCTGGAAGAAGGATTTGGCCACTCTACATCAAGAAGAGGGAAGGTCAGGCACTTCTGTGGCCTCCTCAATGACAGCCACTCTGAATAAACCAATCTGGAGTCCCTGTCACCTACCTGTCTTTTCTGTGGTTAAGAGCATGAGCTCTCAGAGTCCGACTGCCTGAGCTGAAGTCCCTGCTGACTGCCTATGAGATCCTGGAGAAGTTACCTTGTTTCCTCATCTGCAAAATGGGTTTAATAAGAGTACCTGTCTTGTATGGTTTGCTTTAACAGTAAGTGTAGGAAAGATACTTCTGTTTTCATGTCTGATCATCCCCTTGGGTTATCAGTGGATTTTCTTGGCGTTACACTATGATCTTTTCAAGTGGATATTAAACTGATTATTTTTACTGAGGGGAAAAAAGCAGTAGACAGTGTAGAAGAAAATGCTTTTTTTTTTCTCTCTTTCTTTCCTAACACAGAAGCAACACGTGTTGTACAGAGACATGATCTAATTGCTGGTGAGGCAGTGCAGGCTTGTCAGTCTGTGTACACACAGTGCTGAGGAGGCACAGGGTGACAGTGTGATTGGTCTAAATATTACTCCTCTGATGTCTAAGTCTTGTGGTGCAAAGCAGAACACCTGCCTACCTGCCTGTGCCCAAATGCAAAAAGTGATGGAGCTGGAAGCCATAGAAGGAATAGGTATCTCCTGTGGTCACCAACTCCCTCTGAGCTTCTGTGGCAGGTCTGTGGGTTTCTATGTCATGGTGACTTCTGAGATTTCTATCTCGCTCTTCAGCGAGACTGAGTAGAATCCTTGAGGATTATTTACAGGCAGCACAGAAGGTGCTCCCTAAACTCTAATCCAAGGTAAGTTTCCTCCCTGTGACAACTGCAAGGCAGTCTGGATCCAATCTGCCTGGTCAAGCCTGTCTCTGCCATTTGCTAGCTCCATCTAGCTATGCACAGGCAAGTCAGTGAAGCCCTCTGTTCTTTCACTTTCCTTGTCTATAAAATAGGGAGTTGTTGTGAGCAAAATCCATGTCCTGTGCTTAGTGTAGCTCTTGGCCTATAGAAGCACTGTGTGGATATTAACTATCATTAATATAAGGTAGAATGACATCCGCTGAGTACCAGCCACATTCATACACATTCATTCACAATGATCTTTGTAAGTAGGAATTATCACCCCCATTTTTTAGCTAGGAAAATAGTCAGAGAAATGTAGTTTTCTTGTCCCAGGTCACACAGTCAGTGATTAGCAGAGTTGGGATTCCAGTCCCCAAGACTACAGTCTCTGCTCCTCTCCATGCTGCCCTCCCCCGTCCCGCACCCCCCACAGCTAGTCCTTAGCCCATGAAGATCCTGAATTGGGGGAGTACCAGTATGGCTCTTCTGTCCCCTGCCAAAATCGCCACCAGTAATCACAAGAAGGAGTGGGGAAAACAGGTTCCTCCTAGATGTCACATTGCCAGCTGTGGGCACGGACTGCACTTTATACCCCCTGGGTCTTGCTGATGAACTTCCTCTGTGACTCTGACTCAGAGAACTTTGGGGCAGTAAACAGGAGGTCAACCCTGTAATTCCTAACTGCTTGCTCACTGACTGCTTAGGGAGAAGCCGTGATGACAGCTGGGATCCTTTCCATGATGAGTAATTGCCCTGTCATACAAATCTATTTAGACCACATCCTTCTGGTGCACAACCACCAGTTGATTTAAGATGCAAACCTTTGTATAGCTCATTGCCAGAGGGATGAAATATAGAGCTTACCCAGACTTTTCTTTACAGTATTTATTGTAAATCATTAGTTTCTCTGAGTTGCTACCCATATATCAAGCAATTCCTACCCAGTTTTGGGTGCTGAAAGAATTCTGTGTTTTTCTAGAAAATGTACCATTTGTCCAAGAATGTAATTACTATATACTTAAAAAAGAATTCCACACTCATATATTCATATGGGGAAGCTCAGGCCCAAGGACACCCAACTAGCTGGGAACAGTGAATGTGGTTTTCGATGCAGGAACCACAGGTCTTTGGGGATGTTTAGGAACATGGATAACAAATACCTCATCTTCCATTAAGGCTTCCAGCCAGAGAGCGGAGCGGGGTAAAGCTAACACTCAGCATTCTTCTGCTTCAAGCTTTATGCTAAACACTTTATATAAGACCTTTAATTATTTCAGCAGCCAGCCCCAATCAGTAGGTGTTATCATCTTCATTTTATAGACAAGTAAACTGGGGATCACTATTCTCATACCATGAAGCAGTGGAACCACAATCCATACCCCAAATAATCAACTTGCACAAGTCTCTCGCCACACACAAAGAGACTCCGTGCCCCAGCTAGCTGATTCCTGGCTTGTACTGGTCTGAGTCTTCCGTGGGTGGCTCACTAACAAATAGGATGGCTGAGGTCCCCCATCAGCAGGGCTGCCATTGAATGTCAGGGAGGAAAGCCGCTGTGTATAGCAAGCATTTTCATCTCGCCACCAACGAAGATCAAGCACATGAAATCTGAATCCCCCCAGGGGTGGGAGAAGGAGTGAGGTTCCATTTCCCCCCGGCCATTCTATCCGAGGCATACAGCAATATGGGCAGACAATTAGTATGAACGGATTTGCGCAAAATACCAAATCTGATTGATGCTGAAAGCACACCCAAGCAGGAGCACACAAAGGGGTAGTGAAGAAGAGGGGTGGTCATATGTAGCAGGGCCTTCTTAAAAATTCTAATCCTCATAAGCTTCTGAGGAAGCTGCTCTTTTCACTGGGCAGGTTTTTAATATTTATTGCTGAGGGCAGTTTTAATCCTAATGAAAATAGCATGTCCCCAGGAAAAGAAGTGCTGTAGCTCAAAAGAACAAATGTGGCTCTGATGTTTAAATGTCTCACAAGGCTCACAGAGGGTAGAGGTGACCCGGAAGTGAATCACTGAAAGGCTTCAGGAAGTACTACCAACAGAAAAATGTTGAGCTCAAAATGGGATGTGTGTAGACCAATTCTGGCTGAGTTATCCCCTGAATGGAAGGGCCCAAACTTCTTGGCAGAAGAACAATCAATATAGCTCATAGGTGAAGAGAGACAGATTCGAAATTCGTCTGCCAAGGTTTGAATCTCAGCTTTGCCATCTCTAAGCCTCAATCTATGATAATTATGATTACAGATCTTATTGATTTCTTGTGGAGATCAACTGAGACCATGAATGTAAATCACTTAGCACAGGCTCTGGCATAGAATAAGTGCTAAATAAGAGATATGTTATCATTATAATTTTTATTATTTTACAGCTTATCCCCAATATTACTAGGGTTTTTATTTTTTATTTTTGCCCAGAAAATGAGGATGTCAGATATGAAGAGCTAGCAACTAGGAAGACCTGTTGGAGAGAGTCAGAGAAAATTAACGATTTATCTTCTCTTGATAAAACCAGGATTCAAATTAGGATTAAGTTGGGAAGGAAAATAAGAGTTTCATGCCTGCAGTGAGAAGCAGTGGCAAATTAACTGTTTATACAAATACTATTTCCATTGGCAGAGAAAATGTATTGGTAGAATCCAACCGTGTCATCATATGGGATCTAAGAAGTGAGCCTGTGTAGCATTGCAAAGACTAGACATTTGTTTGCCAGGCCTCCAGGTGCTGTTGTATGCCAGTTTTTCCAGCAGTGGAACCATTTGTAAACACTCAGTAAATTCTGTGACTTTCCTCACCAATGAAAGTGCATCAGCAATTGAGAAAACCTTCTGTCTTTGGGTGAGTGTGCATGACTCCTAACCTGTCCTCTGGTCTGCTCAGTCTCCCAAAATATGGGAACTCAGTGTCCTTCCCCTGGGCTAAAGTTTAAGGAGCATCACCCTGAAAGATTACAGTGCCTACACTCCCATAAGCAAGTAAAAAGGAAAACAGTATCGAATCATTAGATAACCTCATCTCTCAAAATGGCATAGATCTCAGATGTAGGATGGCACTATGGTATATTCTAATTTCTCTTTCCCTTTCTCTCTGTGCCCCTACTTTGCTGGTGCTGTAAACTCATGCAGAGTCTGAATATTGAGAATCCAGCACCAACATTAGATTATAAAAATATTTTAAAAGAACTAGCAAAGGTCCTCTTCTAGACTGAATTCTAGACATTTCTTTCAGTCTTGAGAAAAATACCTCTTTTTGGTTCTTATTCTCCAGAGACACACCTAGCCAAAGGGCTCTATACTGTTTTCTTTCTGGCTTTTTACACCATCTTTGACCTGTGATATTGGCACTGTTTCCTAACCGGTTGTCTCCCTCTCCTTTGCCTTCCCTCCTCTCTACTCCCTCCCCTATGCTGTTGCCACAGAGTGCTTTCTAAAATTCAAGTTGAATGATGTCCCTTCCTAGTTTAATACCTTTCAATGGCTTCTCTTGTCTAGACCTGTGATTCTCAAACCAGGGGAGGGGTCCTTCTCTAGGTGAGGAGCCTCACATGATAAATACAATGGATCTTTTGTAATGCCATTGGTGATAAATTTAAAACATAATTTTTACATTAACAAATGAAAATATGTTATGGAGTAGAACACATAATTTTCCTGGCTGTTAAAGATGAAACATGGAATTCCAAAGGAATTTCACACTTGGGGTTGTTGGCTCCTGACCAGGAATGTATAGAGATAGGCAATCATTCCCTTAAGATTTTAAAGTGGAAACATTGGTGAAGCACTGACCTGCAGGATAAAATCAAACGCCTTGGTGCAGAGCTCTCTGAAGTCCTGGAGCCTGCTTTTCCTTCCCAGCTTCATATTTAATTTCCCTCCTCATTAGTTACAACACTCCTCACTTTGTGCAGTTCATGAACAACCCCACTTACAAGTGTCTTTGTTAACTCCACCCCCTTAACTCCATGTCTCTGAAAAACCTGTCTTTAGGCACTCATCTTAAAAAGTTGGACCATGCTGTTCTTGTGCAAACTTCCCTTTCCCTCACCCAGAGAGCCCAGTCCAGCTGCCTGTTGAGAGTGGGATCCAAGAGATTAGCTCAGCAGTGGGCACATGCCTGTTCATCTCCAAAGCAGGCAGAGGCAGAGGCCAGCCTGCCTTGACTGCACATATCCTGCCCCATCTCTTGAATGTTAGGAAAGAGTGAGTGACTGAGGGCTGGATGCTGTAGATATTCCAACTAGGTTGCATGTGACTCCCCCACTTCTCAACTGGATGGTCTTGGACCAAACACTCTGTGCTTCCAATTCCTCATCTGTGGAATGGAGATTATAACAAGATAACAATTTCATTAAGAAGGGCCAAGAGTTCAACCATATTAAATGCTTCAAAGACTGACACCTGACCAAACATTAGCTATTATTATCGTTAAACACCTGCTTCCACTGGGAGAAGGTCTGTTCAAAATACATAATGTCCTCATGGAAATTATCTTGGTCCCCAGGCACACTCACAAGGTGCTCTCACAGCCTGTATGCTGTGGTTCAGGACAAGCATATTCTGGGGGGCAAATTCAGCTCTTTTGTTTTTCCCTTCCAGAGGACCAGGGACTTTCTGATGTACGTACCCACAACCTCCACCCTCTCTTTTCTTTGGGGCATGTGTGTTGAAAAAGTGACTAAAACAGGAATGTATTTCTAAGGAAAAGGTTGTAAGGGAAGAGTTTAATGTTGAGTAAGATTATGATTTTTTACTTGACACCATTTACATACCCAGTTTATTATTTCTAAGTCCAGAAGATATTCATGGAAGAAGAAAGAAAAAGAAGGGAGCTGAATATTTGCTGCAAGTTCAAGTGCAGGTCTTCAACCCTTGCTCTTCCAATAATCCTGCATGAAGGGCATCATTATCCTTACGTGGAGAAAAAACCCTAAATCCCTAAAATATGAGCTCACACCAGAATTAAATCTCCTCACCATCCCACAGATTAAAAAAGACTGGCATTTGCTCCTACTGAAACTCAATATCCTTGATGTTTTAAGACAAAAGGTGTTACTTCAGTTACTTTTCATTAACACAATCTGCATCCTCTGGAAACAGACCCTTCAAAATCTCACCCCTCTCCCTGCATATTTGAAGAGACTTCTAGAGTAAAGTGTGTCTCTCTCTGCAGAGTGGCCAGCACAGGCTGGCTTCGGGTCAGGCTAAACGAAGAAGATAGGAAGCTGGTAGACCTTGGCACACAGAGCCATATCATCTGCAGGTCAGTGAGTGGCAGCCAGGACCTGTCCTCACACCTGCTGAAGTGTTTAGAGGCCACCAAGAAACTGCTCTGCTCCTCACTTGGGCATTCCCTTCCAGCTTGCCAGCTCCTGACTGGCTCTCCATCCAAGAGTTTGAACAGAGTCAAGAGCCTAGTCATCCCTTCCTCCCAGGCATGACTGGTTAAGCCCCAGTGAAGGAGCCAAGGTTAAAAACAACAACAACAACCTTGCAGCTGCTGGACCCACAGGTGCCCAACCCATTCAGGCACAAACCAATTGGCCATGCTCTAGCCCGGAATTTGGATGACTCAGAGTGGAGAATGGGAGCCTGGTCAAGACTCTGGTCCTCAGAACTGTGTTGGTGGTTAATTACCCTGGTCATCTACGCTAAAGTTCTCTTTCCATAGCCTTTTGCCAATGGTCACAGTTTGTTATTGCTGATTAATTTAGTTCTTGGCAGAGAGGACTCTTGTTTTGAGGTAATGAGGAATTGCAGCGTCTCTCCCTGATGGAGAAGTCTGTCTTCACTCCTCCTCTCAAAGTGTCTTTTTCAACTGGAAGCAGAGTGCAGAAGGCTGCTGCAGTAGAAAAGCCACTCACCTGCAGTCAGCCAGTTCTCAGCTCTGCTCCCTGCCAGCTGCATGAACTTCTGCAATCTGCTTGGCCACTCTTCACCTGAGTTTCCTACCACACAGAGCTGCTGTGGTTATTAATTCCAAATGAATAAGCCAATGGTGGAAACGTGCCTGGTGAAGACTGGGGGCTTTGTCTTACGTCTCTTCCTGTGTCTCAATCTGATCTCTTTCACCATGGGCATTGACAGTGTTCCGTAATCCATCTCTAAGCACAAATTCAAGGCTCTTTTGTTTGTGGTTTTGGGGGATCAAGTGGTAATATTCCGGAGGGGCTTAGCATCTTACTGGGGACAGAAGACTTAGAAAAAGTAGGACTGTCTACAGTAAAACTCTCAATTACCCATGCACACTCTGGACTCAGGGCAGGCAGAAATCTATGTGGGCTCTGGCTATCTGGCTCAGTTGCACGGAGGAGGTGATGTGGAATGAGGTCTGCATTGGCACATTGCCCTGAGCAAAGCAGGTACCCTGTGACATTTAACTGTGCTGAATGATGTTTAGTGTGCAGAACAAATAACTTCTAGTTTACAGCCCAAGCAGAATAACACTGAATATTCCTGGATGGTAGAGGGCAAATTTTAGGAAGGACAAGGACAACATTTTTAAGAGTTATAAATTGACTTTCATGTGGATTAGAAAAAAATTAACACATGAATTGTGTGAGTTTGTATATTCTATATCCTGACAGAAAACTAAAGCTTTAAAAAATGTATTGATTTTAAAAAAACTATTAAATAAGCAATATTAAAGGTAGCCTGTGATATGTCAACAGTCAGTCCTGTGCGGTATGTGAATGACTGAAGTTTGAAAAACTCTGCTGGAAGGAACAGAATTCATCTGTGGATACCCTGTGAATGAAAAGATAGGAATCAGAATCTTTACCTCTCTACTACATAAAGCTGTGGTCTCAGGCAGTTGCTTTCACCTCTCTGTGCCTCATTTTCCTCTTTTATTAAATAGGAATAATGATGCTACCTAACTGGCATGCTGCAGTCCATGGGGTTGCAAAGAGTCAGACACGACTGAGCAACTGAACTGAACTGAATGAAGATTAATATCTATAAAGCATTTGTAACACTGCCTGGCATATGTTAAGAGCTCATTTAGAGTAAGAAAAAAAGCCCAAAACCCATGAGGGTCATATTGGTCTGGGGGCTGCCACTGACTAAGTGAACATCCAGTAGGTCTTTGAGAGCAAGTGTTAACCTGCCCCCCATGATGCAAAATGATAGATCAACAGATTCCACTGTGGTTGCCAGGAAGGGATTCCCAGCTCTGTCATTCAAGCCCTTGTGGGTTATTTAAGGTCACAAGTCCTTTACTGTATGATTAGAGAAACCACAGACTTGGGCAGCTGGGAGCATATTTCTGCCAATGTAAAATGCTGATGTGATTCTACAAACAGAGGCATAGGTGGTTTTTTTTCCTGTGGGGCAAATAAGACCCCAATCAACTGAGCTGAATTTACTCTGAACGCTTGTCAGCTCCAGTGAAATACTGGGCTCCCCTGATTCTTCCAGAGGTACATGAAATAATTAATCAAACCTTATCTCTGTTTTTTTAATTCAGTTGATAAACATTTTATTCTGACAATTCCAAGAGCCTGATAATTTAATTGGGGTGGTACACAGTTTGTATAAAAAGGTATTTGGTTCCACCCAGAGGTAGATATAGTTTAGTATTCACCTACACTGCATTTTCAACTTATGGTATATACCTGCTGGTTTCAGAATTTTTTAGATATCTTTATTTAGCAGCGCATATCAAATGAGCAAGCCCTGTGACAGACGCAGAAATGCTGCCAAAGATCTGCTGAGGAAAATAATGCTCAAAATTCTACCCCCAAGCCAGCACCACACCCACACCGCCAGGACATCCCCCAAGGCCTAAGGCACTGTTCCCTTGATGATTCCTGATATACCTTAGTGTTTTCATACCTTGAGGAGTCCTGTGTCAAATAATCCTACTTAACACAAGCATGTTTGATAATGGCTTCCTTCTGAGGAATAATTTTAATGTTTCCCTTCAGTTCAATTCGGTCACTCAGTCATATTTGACTCTTTGTGACCCCATGTACTGCAGCATGCCAGGCTTCCCTGTCTATCAACAACTCCCGGAGCTTACTCAAACTCATGTCCGTTGAGTCAGTGATGCCATTCAACCATCTCATCCTCTGTCATCCCCTTCTCCTCCCACCTTCAATCTTTCTCAGCATGAGGGTCTTTTCAAATGAGTCAGTTCTTTGCATTAGGTGGCCAAAGTATTGGAGTTTCAGCTTCAGCATCAGTCCTTCCAATGAATATTCAGGGCTGATTTCCTTTAGGATGGACTGGTTGGATCTCCTTGCAGTCCAAGGGACTCTCAAGAGTCTTCTCTAACACCACACCTCAAAAGCATCAATTCTTTGGTGCTCAGCTTTCTTTATAGTCCGTCTCTCACATCCATACATGACTACTGGGAAAACCATAGCTTTGACTAGATGGACCTTTGTTGGCAAAGTAATGTCTCTGATTTTGAATATACTGTCTAAGTTGGTCATAGCTTTTCTTCCAAGGAGCAAGCATCTTTTAATTTCATGGCTGCAGTCACCATCTGCAGTGATTTTGGAGCCCCAAAAAATAAAGTCTGTCACTGTTTCCATTGTCTCCCCATCTATTTGCCATGAAATGATGGGACTGGATGCCATGATCTTAGTTTTCTGAATGTTGAGCTTTAAGCCAACTTTTTCACTCTCCTTTTTCCCTCTCATCAAGAGGCTCTTTAGTTCTTCTTTGCTTTATGCCATAAAGTGGTGTCATCTACATATCTGAGGTTATTGATATTTCTCCTGGCAATCTTGATTCAAGCTTGTGCTTCATCCAGCCCAGCATTTCTCATGATGTATTCTGCAAAGAAGTTAAATAAGCAGGGTGACAATATACACACCATCGTAGCCATCTCTTCCCTAGAAGACAAAAAAGGTGCACCAACATAGATGTAGCCCTACCATCCACTCATTCATCGAGCTAAACTCCTGATGAACTATTCTGCTTCTCCTTTTTCTTCATCCAGCCATTCCCAAGTCCTACTGCTTCTACCTTGCAGGTGTTTTTAGAGTCCCTGCCCCACATTCATCTCTGCTGCAAAAGCCTTAGCTCCAGTCTTATTTAGGTTTATTTTGAATGCCCAGACAAATTGTGAAAGTCTTCAGTTCTCCCAGCCATCTCTCAGCTGAAAGGATGGTATCACCTCTTTCCTCTATAATCCATCATTCAGAGTTGTTTTCCTAAAAATTTTATTTCCTAAAAATAAATCTCATCATACTTTTTCACTTAAAACACCCCCCATCTCCCCCATTGCTCACATAAGGAACCCAGCGTGATCATCATGGACACTAATTCTAGGGAAGAATATAGCATGGGGGTTAAAAGAATAGAATTTGAAATCAAATAGTCCTGGATAAAGCTAGGGCAATTTACTTAGTCCTCCCAAGCCTCAATTTTGTCACTATAGGATGAGTATAATTATAGTTTAGATTTAACAGGATTGTGGCAAGGATTAAATCAGATAAGACATGTAGAATACTCAACCCAGCACCTAAAATATTGAAAATACTTACAATTATACCATTCTTATTAACATTATACAATATTCTGAATAACTGAGCCCTAGCTCTTTAAACTCATCAATGTACAGCCTTTCTTCACAGTTACCTATGTTCCAGTCACCCCAAACACCTCACTCTTCTCCAACATGCCCCTTGCCTGTCTCCATGATTTTGCATTCTGTTCCCTGTCTGCACAGCACTGTTCTCCCCTCCTCCGGTGGATATGCCCTCACACCAGGACATTTTAGAAATAAATTTCATAAAGCCCATGTTCTTCTCTTTACAGGAAGGTCTTGAGACCGTAGTCTGCTTATTTAGAATTGGATGGAAATTTAAAGCCAGTGATTTAATAAAACACTGGTGAAAGAAATCAAAGAGGACACTAATAGATGGAGAAATATACCATGTTCATGGATCAAAAGAATCAATATAGTGAAAATGAGTATACTACCCAAAGGAATCTATAGATTTAATGCAATCCCTATCAAGCTACCAACAGTATTTTTCACAGAGCTAGAACAAATAATTTCACAATTTGTATGGAAATACAAAAAACCTTGAATAGCTAAAACAGTCTTGAGAAAGAAGAATGGAACTGGAGGAATCAACCTGCCTGACTTCAGGCTCTACTACAAAGCCACAGTCATCAAGACAGCATGGTACTGGCACAAAGACAGAAATATAGATCAATGAAACAAAATAGAAAGCCCAGAGATAAATCCACACACCTATGGACACCTTATCTTTGACAAAGGAGGCAATAATATACAATGGAGAAAAGACAATCTCTTTAACAAGTGGTGCTGGGAAATCTGGTCAACCACTTGTAAAAGAATGAAACTAGAACACTTTCTAACACCATACACAAAAATAAACTCAAAATGGATTAAAGATCTCAACGTAAGACCAGAAACTATAAAACTCCTAGAGGAGAACATAGGCAAAACACTCTCCGACATACATCACAGCAGGATCCTCTATGACCCACCTCCCAGAATACTGGAAATAAAAGCAAAAATAAACAAATGGGACCTAATTAAACTTAAAAGCTTCTGCACAACAAAGGAAACTATTAGCAAGGTGAAAAGACAGCCTTCAGAATGGGAGAAAACAATAGCAAATGAAGCAACTGACAAACAACTAATCTCAAAAATATACAAGCAACTCCTACAGCTCAACTCCAGAAAAATAAATGACCCAATCAAAAAATGGGCCAAAGAACCAAATAGACATTTCTCCAAAGAAGACATACAGAGGGCTAACAAACACATGAAAAGATGCTCAACATCACTCATTATCAGAGAAATGCAAATCAAAACCACTATGAGGTATCATTTCACGCCAGTCAGAATGGCTGCGATCCAAAAGTCTGTAAGCAATAAATGCTGGAGAGGGTGTGGAGAAAAGGGAACCCTCTTACACTGTTGGTGGGAATGCAAACTAGTACAGCCACTCTGGAGAACAGTGTGGAGATTCCTTAAAAAACTGGAAATAAAACTGCCTTATGACCCAGCAATCCCACTGCTGGGCATACACACTGAGGAAACCAGAATTGAAAGAGACATGTGTACCCCAATGTTCATCACAGCACTGTTTATAATAGCCAGGACATGGAAGCAACCTAGATGTCCATCAGCAGATGAATGGATAAGAAAGCTGTGGTACATATACACAATGGAGTATTACTCAGCCATTAAAAAGAATACATTTGAGTCAGTTCTAATGAGGTGGATGAAACTGGAGCCTATTATACAGAGTGAAGTAAGCCAGAAAGAAAAACACCAATACAGTATACTAATGCATATATATGGAATTTAGAAAGACGGTAATGATAACCCTGTATGCGAGAAAGCAAAAGAGACACAGATGTATGGAATAGTCTTTTGGACTCTATGGGAGAGGGAGAGGGTGGGATGATTTGGGAGAATGGCATTGAAACATGTATAATATTATATAAGAAATGAATCGCCAGTCCAGGTTTGATGCAGGATACAGGATGCTTGTGGCTGGAGCACTGGGATGACCCAGAGGGATGGTACGGGGAGGGAGGTGGGAGGGGGGTTCAGGATGGGGAACACGTGTACACCCGTGGTGGATTCATGTTGATGTATGGCAAAACCAATACAATATTGTAAAGTAATTAGCCTCCAATTAAAATAAATTTAAAAAGAAAGAAAAAAAAATAAAGCCAGTGATTTAAATATACCAGGTTATCTAGTTTCCTTTAAGGGAAAGAGTATTCTTAGTTTACAGGGCGTGTGTGTGTGTGTGTGTGTGTGTGGTGTGCACGTGTGCTCAGTTGCTTAGTTGTGTTTGACTCTGCAACCCTCAGACTACAGACCCTCAGACTGTAGTCCACCAGGCTCCTCTGTCCATGGAATTTTCCAGGCAAGAGTACTGGAGTGGGTTACCATTCCTACTCCAGGGGATCTTCCCAACCCAGGGATCGAACCCATGTCTCTTGCATCTCCTGCACTGGCAGGATCAGATTAAAAGCAGCAAAGGGAAGGACTGTAAAAAATAATAGGCGAAGATGCAAAAGCTAAGATATAAGAAGGATCAGGAACAGTGACAGATCACTTAGCATAAGCATAGCCTAGAAGAACTTTACAGTATTAACACCCACTTTAACAAATACTTATGTAAAAAGACTGACACATTTTATGATGATTCCCAAATCAGTAGAAATGAGTAACAAAAATAACATTTACGTCTTTTATTAAGTGTTTATGCAAGCATTGTGCTAACTGTATTTTATGTTTTTGACTCTCATTGTAGGTGGTATCATCTGCCTCCATTTACAAAGGAAGAATGAGGCTTAGAGAAATTAAGAGACTCTTCCGAGGTACTTAGTTGTGGCAGAGTTCTATTGATTCTAGAGTTAGTTATCCCAACCTTATATAAAACTGTCTTTGTACAAGGTTTTTATGATTGGAAAACTGTTTAAACAGACATAGAATAATATCAATACATCCTGTTTATTATTCTGAGTGTGTATAACAAATATATTTTATTAAAATTTTTTATCTAGCATTGTTTATATTTTTAAAATGCTGGTGTGTTAGCTGTGAAATTCATAAATAGGACAACTTCATTTTTTTTTTTGGCTGCTGAATAAATGATGTTTCAAAAAGAATACCAAGAAAGCCAGCTTTCAAAAGAAAATGTGACGGCGGTGAGCATCATTGTGTTGCAAATACCTATTGTGAAAGTTAAAGTTTTAAGTAAAATCTTGGTTTATTTCCTTATAGATTTTTCCTAAGAGCTGGAGTCAAAGGAGCATGCATGAACTGGAGTGAGTGGATTCCATTCTTCTAATCTTGGTCTTGTTTCAGAGCCAGATAATTATGTGTAAACTTGTACCTCTCCTGCCTTCTTGGTTCTTCTGCAAAAGCAGAACCACCCCGTGGGGGACATCGCCTATTCCCTGTCCCTTCAAGCTTGTCTTTAGGATGTCTAAAGCCAGCTTGTCTCTCCTCCTATTCAAACCAGATCCTCCCTCCCTTGTCTAATTCTTAGCCAAGCATAGCAAGGCCAGCTGGTGAGAGCCTTGTAAAAAACAATGGCACCAGACCTTGCTTAATGGAACACTGATTGTGCCGGTCAAAGCTTCCTGGATCGGAACATTTGATTTTGAGTTGTGGCCCATTCTCTGATCCATACTGGGGTGCTGTGTTCAGTGAGGATTAAAAGCCTTGTGAACTGGAGTAAGAAGAGGTAGAAGAAAGAGGTCATTGTGGGTCTAGAGGGAATCAGTATTGTCTTTTTGAAAAAGCCTGTATCTGTTCCCAGCCTGACCATCTGGGGCTGTGTGGCTCAAAATCAGCTACAAAGGAGGGAAAGAGAATTAAATTAGGGCAGGGAGAACTTTGTGAGGGCAGGTTTCCAATGTGACTTATCTGAGAAGACTAAGGAAGAGCCATAGAGGTTGTGAAGAGAAATGGTTCAAGAAAAGGAGAAAGCCCCTAAATTCCTATATAGACCTAGAGTTCATCTGTCCTTCTTTGTGGCTCTACCAAATGTTTCCAGATGTGAATAAAGGAATATTTCTACAGGGCTCACAATTTCTTCCTTAATTCTTGAAAGCTGCTTTGCAATAATTTTACAAAAGCTTTTCTGTTTTCAGTAAAATTAACATTTGCAATGGATTCGTCAAACTTGAGGCTCATGGGCATAAAAACAGGGTGAGAAGTGGTTAGAACTTAGATGGTATTCCTGTGTTAGTGCCCATACAGCAAAGAAACTTGTTTCCTTGATCTGGGGATTCACTTTTCTTTGGGAGAGAGTGCTAAGTGGGTGAAGAAGACAGAGCTGCAAATGTGGCCCAAACAAGCTGAGAATACAGATGTATGATGCTGAAGGATTCTTGAGTTAAAATGGTGTTTGCTCAGAGCAAAGACCTTGCTCTGGTTTTAAGATACCAATAAAAACTGCACCAGCTAACTTTCTGGATTTGGAGAGACTTTTACAAAAATAGATACATTTTCCCAGGAGGTAAACCAGCCTGGGAAGTGATGCAACTCTTGGTTCTTGAATCTGGGATTCAATAGTAAAATCGTGCCTGATAAGTGCATTGTTTAAGCAAGAGTGCTAAGAGTTGAGTGTTGGAAAATTCTGTTTCTGGGATGGATAGGCTGAGTATCCCTGGATAAACTCTTAATATTATACAATCCTCAGTTTTCGTTAATCAATTAAATGGCAAAACTTAACCTACTGAAAGGATCTTGTATTGTAGTAGTAAGGTAGGAAGTTAGTGATTTCTTGTACATGATTAATATTTTGACTGAGAAGGGAGTTTCACCCATAAGGCTTGTCCACCAGGGTGTCCTAGAACTCTTCTCTCCCATTATATTCCAGAAGTCAGTGGTCCAACTGACGTGAGAGACAGCTCCACCTGCACTTCCACAGGCACCCCCATCCTCATGGCCCAACTAAACCCACTGTCTTCACACTTCAAACTCAATCTTCCTCCCCATTCCCATTTACAGCAATGTAGCATTAGCTCTTCCAGGTGAAAAGGCTCAGTATCAGCCTTCCCTCCCCGCTCCCCTAGTCTCCTCTGTCCACTACCACTCTCATGGTCTGCTTCATTTCCTCCATTCTCACTCTCTGCTTGAATTCAAGCTCATCATCTTTCACCAGGGCCAACAGCAAGCTTTTTAAAAAACTTAAGTTGAAAATCACAGGACAGAATATGAACCATTTTAATTTTGTATTGAGTTGTCTGCTTTGTAACTTTTTTCCAGCTTTACTGAGGTATAACTGACAAGATTATATCAACTTAAAATGTATGACAATGGGCTTCCCTGGTGGCTCAGAAGGTAAAGAATCTGCCTGCAATGCAGGAGACCTGGGTTCGATCCCCGGTAGGGAAGATTCCCTGGAGGAGGAAATGGTAACCCACTCCAGTATTCTTGCCTAAAGAATGGACAGAGGAGCCTGGCAGGCTACTGTCCATGAAGTTGCAAAGAGTCATACACATCTGAATGACTAACATTTTCACTTCAATTTTTCAAGCTGTACAACATGATTAATCCTTTTAAAGTAAACTTGGTACAATCACAATACTACACAACCACCACCATTTACCCAGTTTCAAAGTATTTTCATAATCCCAGAAGGAAAACTGTACCCATTAAGCAGTTACCTTCTATTCCTTCCCACTCCCAGCCCCTGGTAACAACCAGTTTGCTATCTGGTTCTACAGATTTACCTATTCTGGGTATTTCATATACATGGAATCACACAATATATAATCCTTTATATCTGGCTTCTTTCACTTGGTATAATGTTTTCTAGGTTTCTCCACATTGTAGCATATATCAGTACCTCATTCCTTTCTGTGGCTGAATAACATGATATTACTATATGCATATGACACAATTTGTCTATCCATTCATCTACTGATGGATATTTGTGTTCTTTTCACTGTTGTGAATAGTGCTGTTATGAACATGCATGTATATGTATTTGCTTTGCAATTTGGAGGGGGTGGGTCTCTATCTAGGAGTGGAATTGCTTGGTCAAATGCTAGTTCTATGTTTAAGTTTCTAACAAACTCCCAAACTGCCTTCTACAGCAGCTGAACCATTTTGTATTCCCACCAGCAATTACAGAGCTTCCAATGTCTGCATATTTCCACCAGTACTTATTACTTTCTGTTTTTTGTGTTTTTTTTTTTTTACCACCCTAGTGGATATGAAGTGGTATTGATTTGCAATTTTCTAATGGCTCATATTCAGCACCTTTTACTGTGTTTCTTAACCATTTGTATGTCTTTTAAGAGGGAATGTCTGTGCAAGTTCTTTGCCCAATTTTTAATTGGATTGTCAGTCTTTTTGTTACTGAGTTGTAATGTTCTTTATATATTCTGGATATTAGACTCAGATATGTGATTTGCTAATGTATTTCATTCTGCATGTTGTCTTTTCATTTCCTTAATTATGTCCTTTGATGCACTAATTTTTAAAATTTTACTGAGTCCAATTTACCTATTCTTTTCTCCTGTTGCTAATGTTTTTGATGTCATATCTAAGAATCCATTGCCGAACACAAGATGATGAAGATTTACCCTTCTGTTTCCTTCTGAGTTTTATAGTTTTAGCTCTTATATTTAAGTCATTGATCTATTTTGGGTTCATTTTCAATGCTTTTAAAAATCATCCTGTGTTGTTGTTGAATTGCTAAGTTGTGTCGGACTCTTTGTGACCCCATGGACTGTAGCATGCTAGGCTCCTCCTCTGTCCTTCACTATTTCCTGGCGTTTGCTCAAATTCATTTCCATTGAGTCACTGGTACCATCCAACCATCTCATCCTCTGTCATCCGCTTTTCAATCTTTCCTAGCATCAGGGTCTTTTCCAATGAGTTGGCTCTTCACATCAGGTGGTCAAACTATTGGAACTTCAGCTTCAGCATCAGTCTTTCCAGTGAATATTCAGTGTTGATTTCCTTTAGGGTTGACTGGTTTGATGTCCTTGCAAACGAAGGGATTTTCAAGAGTCTTCTCTAGAACCACAGTTCAAAAGCATCAATTCTTCAGTATTCAGCCTTTTTTATGGGCCAACTCACACATCCGCACATGACTACTGGAAAAACTCTAGCTTTGACTATAAAGACCTTTGTCAGAAAAGTGATGTCTCTGCTTTGTCATGCACTGAGTTTGTCATAGCTCACCTTTCAAGGAGTAAGTGTCTTTTTAATTTCATGGCTGTCGTCACCATCCATGGTGATTTTTGGAGCCCAAGAAAATAAAATCTGCACTGCTTTCACTTTTTCCCCTTCTATTTGCCATGAAGTGGTTGGGACCATTTGCCATGATCTTAGATTTTTTGAATGTTGAGTTTCAAGCCAGCTTTTTCACTTTCTTCCACCCTCATCAAGAGGCTCTTTAGTTCCTCTTTGCTTTCTTCCATTAGAGTGGTATCATCTGCATATCTGGGGTTGTTGGTATTTCTCCCAGCAATCTTAATTCCAGCTTGTGATTCATCTAGCCTGGCATTCTGCATGATGTACTCTGTATATAAGTTAAATAAGCAGTATGACAATATACAGCCTTGTCACCCTGATAATAATCACCTTATCAAAATATAATGTACAAATGAAAACATTCACCAATTTTTAGTACAGATTTTGGTGAGTTTTGACAAATGTATGTAAACATTTGACAAATATGTAAACACCACCAAAACCAAAACATTTCCATTACCCCTCAAAAGTTCCTTTATTTCCTTCCAGTCAGTCCTTCCTCTGACCCTGACCCCCTGACAAGAATTAAATTGCTTTATGTCAATACAGCTATCCCTTTTCTAGAATTTTATATAAATGAAGTCATAGTAAGTGGTATGTAGTGTCTGTGTCTGAATGTTACTTATAATAATACTTTTGAGTTTCACCCAAGTTGCTGTATGTAATTCATTTCTCTTTATTTCTGAGAACTATTTCCATTATATATTTATATATAATTTGCATATCCAATCACCAGTTGATAGACTTTTATTTCCGGTGTTTGGCTATTATGAATAACTTTGCTATGAACATTTCCTAACAAGTCTTTTTTATGGATATATGTTTTTATTGTTCTTGGATAAATTCCCAGGAGTGGGACTGCTGAGCCATATGGTAAGCAGTGTGTATTTAACTTTATAAAATGACTGCCAAACACTTTTCCAAAGTAGGTATATGATTTTCAATTCACACTAGCAATGTATGAGATTCAGATGCTCCACATTCTCAACAACACTTGTTATTGTCAACCTTTTTTAATTTAGCTATTCTAGTAATGTATATTGTTGTCTCATACAGAGGACTTTTTTCCTAATTAGAATTTTTTTTAGAGCATTTTTAGGTTTACAGGAAAACTGTACAGAAAGTAAAGAGAGCTCCCATATGTTCCTCTCTCAACACTTAAATTTTGCATATGGTGTGAGGTAGTGATCCAACTTTATTTTTTTCGCATGTGGATATACAGTTGTCCCAGAACATTTGTTGAAAAGAATAACCTTTTCCTACTGAATAGCTTTGGCATCCATGTGAAAAATCAATTGACCATAGATGTACGGATTTATTCTGAACTTTTAATTCTATTCTACTGGTTCATATGTCTATCCTTATGCCAGTATCATGCTATTTTGATTACTATAGCTTTGTAATAAGTTTTAAAATGAAGAAGTGTGAATCTTTCTACTCTGTTCGTTTTTCATTACTGTCTGGCTATTCAGGGCCCCTTGAAATTCTGTATGAATGTGATGATCAGCTTTTCCATTTCTGCAGAAAGATCCATTGAAATTTTTATAGGGATTGTATTCCAGTATTCTTGCCTGGAAAACCCCAGGAATAGAGGAACCTGGCAGGCTACAGACCACAAGGTTGCAAAGAGTTGGACATGACTTAGCAACTAAACAACAACAAATTGAATTTGAAGATTGCTTGGGGCAATATTAACATCTTAACATTATTAAGTCTTTCAATCCCTGAATATGGAATGTCTCTCCATTTACATAGTTCCTTATTTTCTTTCAGCAGTGTTTTATTGTTTTCAGCCTACAGATCTTTTACCAGCTTGGTTAGATGGATTTCTAGGCATTTTATTCTTTTGCATGCAATTATAAATGGAATTGTTTTCTTAATTTCTTTTTTATAGATTTTTATTGCTGGTATACTGGAGGAGGCAATGGCAACCCACTCCAGTACTCTTGCCTGGAAAATCCCATGGATGGAGGAGCCTGGTAGGCTGCAGTCCATGGGGTTGTGAAGAGTCGGACATGACTGAGCGACTTCACTTTCACTTTTCACATGCACTGGAGAAGGAAATGGCAACCCACTCCAGTGTTCTTGCCTGGAGAATCCCAAGGATGGGGGAGCCTGGTTGGCTGCCGTCTACGGGGTTGCACAGAGTTGGACACAACTGAAGCGACTTAGCAGCAGCAACAGCAGCAGCTGGTATACAGAAATACAACTTATTTTTTTATACTCATCTTATATCCAGCAACTTTGCTGAAGTGCTCATTAAGTACCAGAAAGAATCACTTCTGTCTTTTCATAATTCTCCCTTGATCTAACTCTGTCCTCTTTCCAGCTTCACCTCCACAGCCTTTTCCCTACAATTGTTGGTCTAATCATTCCAAACTGCTATGGCTCTTTAAACCCAATGTATTGCTTTTCAGTGTCATGGAGTCACTCAGTCATTTCTGACTCTTAGCGACCCCATGGACTGCAGCCTACCAGGCTCCTCCATCCATGGGATTTTCCAGGCAAGAGTACTGGAGTGGGTTGCCATTGCCTTCTCCAATCTTTATGCCAGTATTCCCTTAGTCTGAAATGTCCTACTCCCTTGCTTCTCCAGATGTGTGACCAACATTCTTAAAACTTGTTAGAAAATGCAGAATCACCAAAAAAAAAAAAAAGAAGAAGAAGAAAGAAAGAAAATGCAAGATCACATGCTCTGCTTCAGGTGATGTCAGTCTTTTGATTCCAGTGATTTGGACGCAGATTTAATTTGAGAAGCATGGCTCTAGTCTCTCCTTTTCTACCAGGTATCTCTTTCTATCCTTCAAAGCCCAGCTCAGCTATCAATTCCTCTGGGACTGGGAAGACTTTATCCCCCAACCCCCACCCAGTAAAATGACTCATCTCCGCCCTGAGCTATTTCCTTAACATACTGCTACTGTGTTTTCTCTACTACACTATGAGTTCCTTGAGTCAAGAAATGTATTACCTTCATTTCTATGTCTTTTGTAGGCAATCAACCTACTACAGATATTTGATGAATTAGATGAATCTACATGAGGAAGATCTTCTTGTCACCACATTGGAGCAAATGCAGAAATTGGAGCTCAAGGAGATTAAAGTGAATGTGAAGTCACTCAGTCGTGTCCGACTCCCTGCGACCCCATGGACTGTAGCCCACCAGGTTCCTCTGTCCATGGGATTCTCCAGGCAAGAATACTGGGGTGGCTCACCATTTCCTCCTCCAGGGGATCTTCCCGACCCAGGGATTGAACCCGGGTCTCCTACATTGCAGGCAGACGCTTTACCCTCTGAGCCACCAAGGAGATTAAAGTTGTGTTGTAAGTGACAGAGCTGAGATTTAAGCTCAAGTCTCCTCATTTCAGTACCCTTGCTTTCACTCTATGTGATGCAGCCATTTTAAGAATTCCAGACTGTGAAGAGAAATACCTTCTTAGGTACGGGAATCATATTCTGCATGTAGGCAACAGTCCATCTTAAAGTCCGCTAATAACTAGGAATAAGGAATGCAAGGCCATTCAAAGAGATTGGTGCTGGAGAATGATTTTTAAAGTCCACTTTCACAGATCACTCCTAAAATGTGTTCTCTATGTGTATGTCTCTATGTATAAGGTGCCTGCCCTTAAAAAGTTCACCCAAAATTTATTGTCTAAATGAATGAGCAAATGTCTTTCTCTGCACCTGTATGTGTATCCAAGTTCATATGTTTACATGCATATTGCACATCTTTGAATGTCTCTGTATTTGTGATTGCATATTCTAAGCTTCTGCTCATGAAAGTTTGGTCTGGGGATCAGCAGTGTTGTTATCATCTGGAAAGTGGTTCAGTTCAGCTCAGTTGCTCAGTTGTGTCTGACTCTTTGTAACCCCATGGACTGCAGCACACCAGGCCTCCCTGGCCATCACCAACTCCCAGAGCTTACTCAAACTCATGTCCATCGAGTCAGTAATTCCATTCAACCATCTCCTCTCTGTCGTCTACTTCTCCTCCCACCTTCAATCTTTCCCAGCATCAGGGTCTTTTCCAAGGAGTCAGTTCTTCGAATCAGATGGCCAAAGTGTTGGAGCTTCAGTTTTAGCATCAGTCCTTCCAATGAATACTCAGGATTGATTTCCTTTAGGATGCACTGGTTGGATCTCCTTGCAGTCCAAGGGACTCTCAAGAATCTTCTCTAACACCACACCTCAAAAGCATCAGTTCTTCGGTGCTCAGCTCAGTCATGCATGGATGTGAGTCCAACTCTCACATCCATACATGACTACTGGGAAAACCATAGCTTTGACTAGATGGACCTTTGTTGGCAAAGTAATGTCTCTGCTTTTTAATATGCTTTCTAGGTTGGTCATAGCTTTTCTTTCAAGGAGCAAGTGTCTTTTAATTTCATGGCTGTAGTCACCATCTGCCAGAGAAGGCAATGGCACCCCACTCCAGTACTCTTTCCTGGAAAATCCCATGGATGGAGGAGCCTGGTAGGCTGCAGTCCATGGGGTCGCTAAGAGTCGGGCTCGACTGAGCGACTTCACTTTCACTTTTCACTTTCATGCATTGGAGAAGTAAATGGCAACCCACTCCAGTATTCTTGCCTGGAGAATCCCAGGGACGGGAGCCTGGTGGGCCACCATCTATGGGGTCACACAGAGTCGGACACGACTGAAGCAACTTAGCAGCAGCAGCAGCAGTAGTCACCATCTGCAGTGATTTTGGAGCTCAAAAAAATAAAGTCTGCCACATTGTTTCCCCATCTATTTGCCATGAAGTGATAGGACCAGATGCAAAGATCTTAGTTTTCTGAATGTTGAGCTTTAAGCCCACTATTTCACTCTCCTCTTTCACTTTCATAAAGAAGCTCTTTAGTTCTTCTTTGATTTCTGCCATAAGGGTGGTGTTATCTGCATATCTGAGGTTATGGATATTTCTCCCAGCAATCTTGATTCCAGTTTGTGCTTCAGCCAGTCTGGCATTTCTCATGATGTACTCTGCATATAAGTTAAGTAAGCAGCCTGGGCATACTCCTTTTCCAAATTGGAACCAGTCTGTTGTTCCATGTCCAGTTCTAACTGTTGCTTCTTGACCTGCATACAGATTTCTCAGAGAAACAAAAGGCAAAGGAGACAAGGAACAACATACCCATTTGAATGCACAGTTCCAAAGAATAGAAGGAGAGATAAGAAAGGATAGTGGTAGAAAATGCAAAAACTCAAACATAATGAACCAGAATCTGCATTTTTCATCAGGTCTCCTGGTGATTCATATGCACATGAAAGTTTGAGAAGCACTCATCTAAATCATCCCAGGTATGCCAGGATAGGTTATCATGTCATGTCAGGACTAAGCCCAAGATACTGAAAAGCTGCCAGGAAGAGAGATTGTTTCAGTTCCTTGCAGTACACTGGGATCATTATCTCATGCCTCCACTGGGCACACACCTGTAGGCAAAGATCTAATTTACCACTCAGAAAGGAAAGCACACACGTGCCACCACAAGCTTGCAGTGTATTTAAACCCAGTGTTGATACTTGATGATCCAGATGGGCCTCAAATTCTTCCTCTGACAGGATGTAGTTTTCTTTCCTCAGCATGCAGAGAAACTCAACCCTTTCGTTCAGTACAGCTACTCTCCTGCCCCTTACTCTTCTCTCTGCCCTTCTTCTCTATACCTATTTTTCTTCTTTCCTTCCTCTTCAGCCCCTCATTTAGCAAGACTGCTTGTCTCTCCACTCACCTCAATTCTAGCAATTCATATATTACTTTCTTACTCATGAGAATTAGAAGTGGTGTTTGTTTTGCTTAGATGGAGTTGAGGAACAATTGATATTTCTAAAATTGTTATGAAAATGAAAGTTAGTCGCCCCATCATGTCTGACTTTTTTTGCAACCCCATGGACTATAGCCCACCAGGCTCCTCTGTCCATGGGATTCTCCAGGCAAGAATACTGGAGTGGGTTCCCATTTCCTTCTCCAGGGGATCTTCCCAACCCAGGGATCAAACCTAGGTCTCCTGCACTGCAGGCAGATTCTTTACCATCTGAGCTACCAGGAATCCCACAATTGTTATAGGGCTTCCACTTTCTGAAGAAAAAAGTATGTTCTTTCGTTTCCTTGAATTGTCTTGGGAATCATAATGTCAGTTGGTTGCATGGACACTATCTCCTTTCTTTATCTATTGCCTCCCACCTGTCTTAAGCCTTTTTAAGATTATAGAAGTTATACTAGGGTCATATTTTCTCCCTGTAGTGGAGTGACACAGCCTTCAACTTAAAATAAATTGGCACTTGGAGCAAGCTAAAGATAACCACCAGTGGTTATTTCTGAAGAACAGTACATTGAAACTCATCATTTCTCTCTAAAGCTCTCTTCTTAAAGAACTGATAAAGGTGAATTTTTTTTTTTTCTGAAGATGGCAATCATGTGATGCAAGCAGTAACATAAAATTATACAGGGTATAACAGTTTACAGTTGAAAAGCCAGCATAGTAAATAACTATTTTATAAATAGAAGCAGGTATTTGATGCAAGTTGAAAATCTATTTCATAAATCCAAGAGTTCAGAAATGTCCTTTCTCCTATTCTTGGTAGTTAAGTGAAATCTAGATCTAAGCACCAATCTATCTGTACTGGCAGGAAATTTAAGTTATTAATAAGACTCCCGAGGGTTGCAAATTTAAGTTATTAATAAGACCCTCCTGAAGGTGGCACAAAGACCTCAGGGCCTCACACAGCAGACATAATCAAGGAGATCCTTCCGGCCATCACTGATCTATCCATTCTGTATGTCTCTGAGATACCCATTATCCCAGGCACATGATCCTTTCTGGTCCAGAAAGGACATACAGTTACTTGGTGTAGCTGGGAATGCAGTGTCCAGAGTCCATCTGGCCTAGATTGCCTCTTCCTTCTCTGACCTCCAGCTTTTTAAAAAATTTTTTTATTCTAGGTGAAATCTCTCCCTCTTCTCTGTAAATATCCTCAAATGCACTCCTCAGCTAAATCCTTTCATTGGGTTTACACTTTTGTAAAAACAGGAGATAATTGTCTTCAAGCAGCTGCTATTTCCTACCCTGAAAAAATCCCCAATGCAAGGAAATATTAGAGTTCCAGCTACTTGCCTGAAATGCAGGGGAATGCAAAAGATAAAGATTTAGTAAATCAAATCCAGGTTATTAATTCAGAATAGTATCCAGACTGTTCTCTTTTTGAGGAGCTCATACCTATTTCTCCATTATCTCTTCTGGAACTTACTACAGAAAGAAAAGGCCATCTTTCTCTTTGGTTCAGGGTCTATGATTATCATCAATTAAAGCACAATCCCTCTCTACTTATCTTTCTTCTTTATCCCTGTCTCAACTCACTCCTCTAAGCCACCCACTAGTATGCATTTAAGTGTGCCTTTGTGTGTACTTTGTTGAAATCTCTTTGAATTTTTAAAAAACTTTTAATTTTAATATAACTTCAAACATATGAAAATGTCACAAGAAAAATTCACTTATACTCTTTGCCCAAATTCACCAACTGGTTATATTTTGCCCATTAATCATTCTCTCTCTCTCCCTCTCCCAAACACACAGGGGAAAAAAGTACATAATTTTCTTTACATATTTGAATGTAGTTTAGAGATTTACCCCTAAATACTTAAGCATATATATCCTAAGAACAAAGACATTTTCTTATGTAACTACTGTAGTTAGCAAAATCAGAAGTTTAACATTGTTACAATACTGTTCTATGAACAAAGAAAAGGAAAGCATTGCTCACCACCCATTCTGCAAGGGTTGCTTACCCCACTGCTGTTGCCTCCTGACAGTGCAACCTGAGAGAATACAGGATGGATGTGTTCTGTGCTTTGGGTAAACAGGCCCTTAGATAGTTAGATGTGTGCATCCCAGGAAGAATTTCAGTGGCCCTAGATTCTTACATTTTTCCCATGCAGAGAAAAGCACTAAAATCATTACTTGATTTATCTGACATGTGTGATTAGCAGTAATCTTTTACCAAGATATATGTTTGACTACATGTCAAAAAATGACAGATAAACTGGCTTCTTTCCTAACTCTTCAGAGCAGTTGCCTCAGAGCCACCTTTGAGAGGCTATGTCCTGGGCTATTGTCCTCAGCAAGTCCCTAAAAAGAACTTACACTCAAAACTTTTATGTTGTGCGTTTTCCTCTAACACAGAGTTTAGAGGAAGTTTATTCCAACTTCATTCAAGTTTCCAGTATTTCCCTTTACTGAAACATTTTCCTCTGGTCTATGATTTAATCTAGGATCACTCTTTACCCTTGTCTTGCATTTCCCTTTAGATTCCTTTAATCCGGAAGTTTCTTAGCCTTTCTTTTGCCCTGAGGATACTGACATTTCTGAAGAATATAGGAAATTTTTTTTTTTGTAGAATGTCCTTCAGTTTGGTTTTGTCTGAAGTTCCCTCGGGGATTAATTCAGGTTATGAATAGGACTGAGTTAATAGTGTCTTTTCTTCAATCCATCACGTTGGGAAGAATATGATATGGGTTGGTTCCAATTTTGGTGATATTAACTTTCAGCATTTGGTTAAAGGTGATGCATACAAGTGTTACCAAACCAGGTTTGATTTGCCCATCTTGCAGCAAATCAAAATGCTGAGATGCTTAGATTTGCAGCAAAGACAGGACTTATTCACAAGGCAGCCAAGTGAGGAGATGAGAGAACAAGTCTCAGATCTACCTCCTTAAGGAAAGAGTCTCAGAGTACTTATGAGATAAAGAACAAAGAAGTTAGGTGGTCTTAGGGGAAGGTGGGAGCATAGGGAAAGGTGATTGGAAAGAGGTGCAGTAATCAGGGTTCTGCACAAGCATAATGAAGCTATAAGCACCTGCATGTTCAAAACTACAGGCACTGAGCATGACCTGATGGAGTTTCCAGCCCTCTGACATCAGAACATCACCAAGGCAACAGTCACATGTGCCCACTTAGAGGGTCAGTGATATGAAAGCAACAAAGCCATTACGTCTGGAACTATTTAGGCTATCTAAATGACTTTACACTTTAGGCTATATACACGGCTGCTTGCTTTCTCGAAGCATTAATCATACAGCTCCACGTATCTTCCCTTTAGCTTAAAGGATAAATTACTCATTTTCACAGGGGGGAAAAAAAAAACTTTTTAAAAAAAACTCCCAACTTTCAAGGAAAAATCCCTGCCAAAATCCACAATTTTCATATCCTCTATGATCTGTTAAATTATGTATTTATACCAAGTACCATATCAAAGATCTAGAAGCATGTGCCATAATGGTTAAGAGCTCAGACTCTGCAGAGTGTACACCTTGGAATCCTGTCAGGCAATATATTTACTGTGTGATCTTGGTGAGGTTACCTTGGCCCTCTGTTTCCCAGTCTTCT
Source organism: Bos javanicus (assembly GCF_032452875.1). Taxonomy (NCBI): domain Eukaryota; kingdom Metazoa; phylum Chordata; class Mammalia; order Artiodactyla; family Bovidae; genus Bos; species Bos javanicus. The sequence goes on from NC_083875.1 coordinate 24,916,916, forward strand.
CATCTGTAAAGTGGGAATGATCGTGATGATACCTCAGAGGGTTGGAGTGAGGAGTATGCTAGATTACATGGTTAAGCACTCAATGAAAGTTTGCTCTTATTGTTGTTACCATTTAGGTTTGATGGAATTAAAACTACTTCTCTTGGGATTCCACTATTGCTAAGAGGAGGCTGTATCAAAACACAGCTCAATTTCGGAGGCACTGGGTCTGAGAGAGCAGCAGGTTAAGTTTAGAGTCTGAAATTGGGAATGAGATTGGGATTTGGGGGCAGGGATTCACAGAGGATTGAATCTGTTGGGGCAAGGCCAGAAGCCAGTGAGGCGGGCAGGGCTGAGCAGTCTGGTGACTAGTGGAAAGAGGACTGCATACTGGTAATTCAAGTCAGAAGAAACATTGACACTTAAGAGCATAAGATGCAGATCTCCCCAGAAATGGTAAGATGGGAGATAGAAAATCTTGAGTGGTAATCAAAATGAATGTTACTCATCAAGAACATAAATGTCAGGGTGAAGAATAGGGTCAGGACACCAGTCATCAACTGAGCTGAGGTCAAGTATTGAGTACATACTGAACAATTAATGTGGGGCAGTGTATCAAAGCAGATAGTCTAAAACACCAACAAAAAGGACTTGATAACAATGGCCAGTATGTCTTCTGCATCTGATCCTAGGGTAAACACTGAACTCATGGTCTCAACAATATGTAAGAGCAGGTAAATTATTTGTGAGACATTTCACTGCACCCTGGGCTTCCCTAGTACTCAGATGGTAAAGCATCTGTCTGCAATGCAGCAGACCTGGGTTCAATCCCTGGGTTGGGAAGAGCCCCTGGAGAAGGAAATGGCAGCCCACTCCAGTATTCTTGCCTGAAACATCCCATGGACTGCGGAGCCTGGTAGGCTACCGTCCGTGGGGTGGCAAAGAGTCGGACATGACTGAGCGACTTTACTTTCACTGCATCCTAGCCCTGTGTGACTAAGAGTACAAGTGAACCCAATTATGGATGATCAGTGGTTAGAGCCAGATTGAATTGTACTAGATGTTACTTGGCTTCTGAGGGTCTATAACATGGGTATCCAGAAATGAAATTAAAAATAAATACTTGGTGTAACAACACACACACACCATGAAAAAGATTAAAACATGTTGACTGTGTACCTAAATTAAGCAAATATAGCTAATTATAAGTGTTTCATTACATTTTAAAGGAAATCTACAGAAATATACCCTTTGGGTTTCCAGGTCTTTTCTCAACAGTTTATTTATCTGCATGGTTTGGGTCATGCCCAGGTCCCTCTCTCCTTTGATCCATTGTCTTTTCCTGATCTGTTTCTGTTGCTCTCTTTTACCATACCTGATAATACAGTCCTGTGAAGTTCTCTCTCCTTGTTGCTATTCATGTTGCTGGAGACTACCTTACCCATTGCAATTAGCCACCTGCCCAGCCTTTGTTTATGACTGTAACTGGGCTTTGCTGTTCTTGATTGCACTTTCTCATACATTCATTGCATTTGTCTTCTTTTTTCAAGTTCACAAGAACATATTATTGCTGTCTTGCAGACTGGAACACAGGGGTCTGAGCGTCTTTTATCCAGAGCTGTGTTGGAATCAACAGACAAACAGCAGAATATTAAAAGCATTGGGCATGTCTTGAAGGAGCACATGTTAAAGCCAGAGTAAGCCAACAAAAACCAATATGACAGCTGGGTGATGAAAATAAAGTTACTCAATGCTTCCAGGTGGTTTTCTAACTCACCCTGCGTGGTTTAGTTTCTGAAATAGCTTCCAATGTTGCCTAAAATGAGCTCCCAAAAGAGGCTTTTGACTTCAGACCCCTGGGATGTTGCAAGGAAAATCAATTAACAGTTTAAAGCACAGGTTTGTGTTTTGCTCAGAAATGAATATTGGAATGGTTAAAGGCAAAAAAAGGTTAGTAAAACCATAAAGAGTACACAAGAACTTGTTGACACAATTTAGGGGCAAATTACTGAGGAAATGCCAAAGGCTCAATGCTGCCTCAGAAATTAGCCCAAGTGCAGACCTTGAGAATCATTTATCATGGAGATCTAATTATCATTCATTTGTAGAAATTTCACCATAGCATTTCAAGGCAAATTTGTAGAAGCTGTAAATCACACGTGCCTATACCTCCACCTTCTAAGTACAAATAATTTCATCCTGTTAAGTCTTAAAGTAGGAGAAAAGTACTATTTGATTATATGTAATCAAGTGCTATCGAGTGGCATTGACCTGAAAATAATAGCACTTATAAATAAAGCAGAATACAGGGGAAAGATATTTATCCAGTGCTTATTATGTACTTTGCATATATGAGATAATCTAATGGACTCTCCCTACATCCTTGTAGACTTCCCTGGTGGCTCAGACGGTAAAGTGTCTACCTACAATGCAGGAGACCTGGGTTCAAACCCTGGGTCGTGAAGATCTCCTGGAGAAGGAAATGATAAGCCACTCCAGTATTCTTGCCTGGAAAATCCCATGGATGGAGGAGCCTGGTAGGCTACAGTCCATGGGGTCTCAAAGAGTTGAAAACAACAGAGTGACTTCACTTTCCTTCTTTCTTTCTTACATCCTTGTAAGATAAAATTATTAGTAACCTCCCAAAGTGAGTTTGTGGGCATGCCCACCAAGTCACTTCAGTTCTGTCTGACTCTTTGTGACCCTATGGACTATAGCCTGCCAGGCTCCTCTGTCCATGAGTGCATCACAGACTCAAATAATTTTTCAATGTACAATAGACTAGAATACAGATTGGGGTCAGGAGGAGAAGGGGACGACAGAGGATGAGATGGCTGGATGGCATCACTGACTCAATGGACGTGAGTCTGAGTGAACTCCGGGAGTTGGTGATGGACAGGGAGGCCTGGCGTGCTGCGATTCATGGGGTCGCAAAGAGTCGGACACGATTGAGCGACTGAACTGAACTGAACCATCCTAAATGATTAGACACTGTGTATGGAAACAAAACATGCAAATTACTCAGTTATTCAAATTTTACAGTTGAGTCAAGTGACCTTGTTTCATTCCTTGCTGAAAAAAAATCCACTTGCTGAGTAACTAACTTAGAAAAAAAGAAATTTTTTTTTGTATTATTGAGAGGTGGCCTAGCCACAGCATTTGAAAGGATCTCAAACAAGCTGGTTAAAAGCTGGTTAAATGTATTTGGTTTGGGGGAATCTGATGTAATTATCCTCCTACTTCAGACTTGATGAGAGCAGTTTACATAAGTTACCTTATTAAATTACCCCAGAATCCTATGAGGTATGAATTATTCATATTTTACAAATGAGAAAAAAAAGTTCAGAAATGTTAGCATGATGCCAAGACTTCACAGCAAGACGACGACAAAGGCAAGGCCCAAGTCTAAATGTGTCTAAAGCTCCAAAGCCCATGTCTGTCTACCACTTTTCGTGGTAATCCCTGCATGATTGTATCTTTAACAGACAATAGGAAGAAATTTCTTTGAATTTTAAACCACAAAGTGAACTGCCTCACTAAATGCAGGGTCCATTAGAAAATTTTTCTTCAGTGCAAATTTTATGTATTTCCTATTTTTCTCCTTCAGGGAGTGGCAGAAGGAATAAAGGAGAAAGCTTTGCTGCGACTCTGCATGAATCATGCCATGGCTGTGTCTCCTACATGAGTAGCATCATTTTGATTAAGTAAAGCTCTCAAGTCCCATGTCTACACTCTGGAATGACTTGACTGACCAGCAATAGAAAGGCCAATAGCTACCAATCTCCTTTCAGCTCTGCAAAATCAAGCTTAGCATTATTGTTTAAAGAGGCAGGAGTCAGCAGGCATGGTATTAAGTTGAATGTTAATTTTAATAAAAATAGAGAGTTGATGGGCTTTGGAGTTGGACTAGAGTTTGAGTCTTCCTCTTAAAGACTAAAGATGTGGCTCGTTATTCTATTTCTCTGAGCCTCAGTTCTATTATCTAGACATTTCTTAAACCATATTTCTTCAATTTCCAATCCATTTGAGGAAAAATATTTCTGTAAAATTCACTGAAGTTAATTACCAGGAAAATAAAAATCAGACATATAAAATATACACTCATTTTTAGATGATTAGACTTAATAGTCAAAAAAATTACCCTAATTGTTAAAAGTCTCTAGACACCTGCTGTCAGTTTCTAGTCTCACTGTGGACTAGAAAGAAAGAGCTCATTGCCTCCCACCCCAGTCCAGGAACTGCATTTTGAACAGCACTGATCTTTGAGGATAAAAATATCTTTAATCATTGGAGGTTGGTTGTTAAAATTCAATGCATAATGTATGTGAAATGCTTAGAAAAGTGCCTGGCACGTACAAAGCATAAGGAAATTCCACTTTCTTCAAATAAAATTGCACCCAGAACCTCTAAGGAAGCAGTAACAGGTAGAGAATCTCCTGGGAAGAGTGAGTGAGGTAAGCCCCTGACTGAGGGCACTTAACCTTGTACCCCAACTTCACCTTTTCCACTGGGGTTTTCTTCTTGTTTTTCCTCTTGCTCCTGCTCTCACTCTCAACTCTAGCTCTGTCTCTTCCCTTCCTGTTGTCACCATGCTATTGTCCTCATGGTGGGATGAAATTTTTTCCCATGCAGAGTCAGAAACCACAGACAAGGAATATCAACAGTGCAGTTTCTTTACAAAGCATAACGTTCTGGTCCCAACTCAACATGTTTGTTTGGTTCCCTGAGCCCTTTGGCATAGAGGTCCTTGAGCCAGATTTGTGATCCACCCCCAGCTCTATTCTTTCATTCTTATTTGCCTCTGGGAAGTCACTTAATAATTCTGGGCTTCAGTTTCCTCATGTATAAAATGGGGGAAAAAACAATACCTGTCTGATAGGATTGTTGTGAAGATGAAATGAGCTAATACAGATCAAGGGCTGAGTAGAGATCTGGGACGTAATAAGCAACCGGCTCAGTAAGTGTCAGCTGTCGAAATCATCATCATGGTCACTTGGAAGTTCCTGGGCCCTTCACTTCTCACCTCCTGATCAATATCCACACAGATAAAGTCGTTATGAATGGACCCTAGAGAAACACCCTCCTACACAAAATCTCTCGACATCCTGTTGTAACACCCACCTGACTATGATGCTTAATCTTAATTTCTACCTGGAGAGAGACTTTTTCCCTGAGCAAATGGTGCAGAAATGATCTCATCTTTTAAGTGAGAATCCTCCCGCTACTTACCTGGATGTGGCTCATTCACATAGGGCTACAGTCGATCCTAACACAAGTCCCTACTGCCTCTTTCACATATCATGAGAAACAACTACAATGCGCTGTCATCCCAAAACCATTTTCTCACTGTAGGTTTCGTATCAATTACCTAGTGCCACACAATAATATTACACAGCAAACCACCACAAACCACACAGCAATAAGCATGTATTACTCATGCATCTGGGAGGTGTGCTCAGAAACTTTGCTGATTTGGGCTCAGTTAAGCAATTCTTTCGGTCTTGGTTGGACTTGCTTATATGTGCAGGGATCGGCTGGGTGTTGACTGATCTAGATTGTCTCTGCTGGGGTGACTGGGGTGACTTTATTCTGTTCTGTGTGTCCCTGATCCTCCATCAAGCTAACATAGATATGTTCTCGTGGCTATGGCAGGGTAAAAGAACAAGTGGAAACTCAAGTACTTTTCAGGTCTTGGCTTGTGTCACACTTGTTAACATTGCATTGGCCAAAGCAGGTCACAAGGCTAGGCCCAGAATAGGAGTGGGATAGCAAGCACTATAAAGTTACATGGCAACAGGCATGGGTAGCGTGCTCATTAAATGTTAATTCTGCCTTCTATTTCCTTATATTCCTGTCCAATTAGATCAGAAAAACCACTTGCTGATTCATATTACTGAGTCAGGACCTTATGTCAAGCCAAGATTTTATTGAATATACACTCCAGGATTTGTATTGTTTGTTTGTTTTAATGGAATCTGTACTTTTCCTTTTCTTTCTTTTCCCCACTAGATTGAAAAGTAGCAAAAGAAAACAGGTTCATTTTTAATAATGGATATCTGAACATTTCATGTCCTAATCCCTAGGATGACTTATAACTCCTACTGGGACCAGTCTCCATCCCATGGTACTATGTTAGTCTCAACAAATGAATTTAACACACAAGGAATAATACTCAAAGAGCTACTTATTAGAGTTGAATGATTTTTTCATAAAACCTGCAAAATATAAAATGAGCTTTCCTACTGAAGGTAGACTCTAGGGAGATTTCCTGTGTTAGGAATTTGATATCTTCCTCTCAAATAAAAAAAAAAAAAATACTGCATTTTTCCTTTCTGAGAGGGTTTCCTAACAAAGTTATTATTCCATTTCTTGGGGAGGAAAATTATTTTTTCATTTGCATGAAACTTCCACAGTGACCTCTTTGTCCAATGGAAATAAGAAGTCCTACTATTATCAGTTAACTCTCCAGTTAGTGACTTTGTGGGAGGGTTCCTGGAAAGCATCAGTTGTTTCAGAAAAGGTCCCTTCTACTTTAAGATGAAAATCAGAACTTCCTCAGCCATCTTGCACAAGCTACTTGAGCACATACATGATTACGTATGGAGGGAGGATAAGGCAATGAGAGAGGACAAGGTTCTTGCCCAAACTCTAGCCTGCACTTGCTTTTGGCCCCTTTATTTGTTATACCCAAGGTCATTCGGATAATTCGTCCTAAAGATGTGTGGAAGAAGTCGCCAGCCCTGTGTAAGGGTGGGATGCTGGTGGGGCAGAGAGACGCTCCCAGTCCTCCCCACATTTATGTAACTGACCTCATACTTTTGCATAAAACCTGGACTCTGGGATGGGATAGCAAGGAGTTAGTATCTTAACTAGGCTGTTTACAAACACTTTGACTTTGAAACTTTGAAATGATTTGTAGGAGTTTGAGGCTGCTCATCTATAAAATGTTTCTTACACCTACAATGATACCTGACATACAGAAAGTCACTAATCGCAATTTCCTATATTCCCACTACATCTCCTCTCCTTCTAACTTTCTCCCCCACCCTTTCTTGGTCCTTTATTCTCACCTGAGCCTCAAGTCTCACAGCCATGGCTTACCCCAGAGAGAGAGAGAGAGAAAGGGAGCCAGTCAGAGATGGACTAAAAGTAGCTAAATCTTGTTTGCAGAAACATTCGGCTTCAGATTCATCTCTGCAGAAAAGCAGTAATGTATTGATACTTGAAAAGAAGAGACTTCAGAAGAAAGAAGAGGGAGAGTGGGGTCTCATCCTGAGGACAAGGGGGAACGTGGAATGTTTAGGGTTTCACTGGCATGAGACCGAGGCTTTCAGGGAGAGAGGAAGACTGAAATTACTTTGATTTTCATGGAAATTATCATCTGACTTTGATCTTGACAGAATGTCACTGAATCAAATTCTGAAGTTTAGGTTTGAAGTGAGAGATTTGGGGGAGGGAGTGCAAGCTGAAAGAATAGATGTGGGGGGGAGTAGATTTCTTTATGAGAAAGTAATTGTGTGTGTGTGTGGGTCGGTGGGTGGGGGTGTGTGGAGAGCAATGGGCATGGCAGATGCAGAAAGAGGGATTGTCCTTTCCTCCCAGCCTACAGGAATTCAGGTTTAAAACACAAGTTTTAGATGAGCTGAAATAAGACTGTTCTTAATTTCTCTCAGATTCATGCTAGTTATAAATGCTGGAGAAAAAATTGGATTGAAGAATGTCTGGTAACACAAACACTGTAAACCTTTTATTATCATATTTGTGGCTTCTGGGGTATGCTTTTAATGTCATCTTAAGATGTTGCTCACTTAAAACAATTGTTCTTAATTTTAAATTAAATTAAAAAACCAACCCAAGTGTCTTACTCCCTTCAATTAATTTTCCTTTTAAGTATATGAATTCCTTGCTGAAGAAGCTGGAGCCAGCTGGCTCTGAAAATAATGCATCAGTTCAGTTCAGTCACTCAGTCATGTGTTTGTGACCCCATAAGATTGCAGCACGCCAGGCCTCCCTGTCCATCACCAGCTCCAGGAGTTCACTCAAACTCATGTCCATTGAGTTGGTGATGCCGACTCATGACCATCTCATCTTCTGCCGCCCACTTTTCCTCACACCTTTAATCTTTTCCAGCATCAGGGTCTTTTCCAATGAGTCAGTTCTTCGCATCAGATGGCCAAAGTGTTGGAGCTTCAGTTTTAGCATCAGTCCTTCCAATGAATACTCAGGACTGATTTCCTTTAGGATGGACTGGTTGGATCTCCTTGCAGTCCAAGGGACTCTCAAGAGTCTTCTCCAACACCACACCTCAAAAGCATCAATTCTTTAGTGCTCAGCTTTTATAGAGCAACTCTCACATCCATACATGACTACTGGAAAAACCATAGCTTTGACTAGACAGATCTTTGTTGGCAAAATAATATCCCTTCTTTTTAATATGCTGTCTAGGTTGATCATAAATTTTCTTCCAAGGAGCAAGTGTCTTTTAATTTCATGGCTGCAGTCACCATCTGCAATGATTTTGGAGCCCAAGAAAATAAAGTCTCTCACTGTTTCCATTATTGCCCCATCTATTTGCCATGAAGTGATGGGATTGAATGCCATGACCTTAGTTTTCTGAATGCTGAGCTTTAAGCCAACTCTTTCACTCTCCTCTTTCACTTTCATCAAGAGGCTGTTTAGTTCTTCGCTTTCTACCATAAGGGTAGTGTCATCTGCATAATTGAGGTTATTGATATTTCTCCTGGCAATCTTGATTCCAGTTTGTGCTTCATCCAGCCCAGCATTTGCATGCTGTACTCTGCATATAAGTTAAATAAGCAGGGTGACAATATACAGCCTTGACGTACCCCTTTCCCTATTTGGAACCAGTCTGTTGTACCGTGTCCAGTTCTAACTGTTGCTTCCTGACCTACATACAGATTTCTCAGGAGGCAGGTCAGGTGGTCTGGGATTCCCATCTTTTTCAGAATTTTCCATAGTTTGTTGTGATCCACACAGTCAAAGGCTTTGGCGTAGTCAATAAAGCAGAAGTAGATGTTTTTCTGGAACTCTCTTGCTTTTTTGAAAATAATACATACATAGTTTAAGTATTTTCATGCTTTAAGAGATCTATTAATTATGTGAAATAATAGTAAGATAAAAAGCAGCACATTGTAGAGACAAGTTTTCCTGCAAATAGTCTGGTCCTGGCTCATCACAACTGGCTGTGTGAACTTGGCTGGAGTTGTTAACTTCTCTGAACCTTAACTCCTTCATGTGGATTTTGTTCCGTCATTCAGTCATGTCTAACTCTTTGTGACCCCATGGACTGCAGCATGCCAGGTCCCTCTGTCCTCCACTATCTCCTGGAGTTTGTTCAAATTCATGTTCATTGAGTCAGGGATGCTAACTAACCATCTCATCCTCTACTGCCCCCTTCTCCTTTTGCTTTCAATCTTTCCCAACATCAGGGTCTTTTCCAATAGGTCATCTCTTCGTAAGAGGTGGCCAAAGTATTGGAGTTTCAGGTTCAATATCAGTCCTTCCAATGACAGTCAGGGTTGATTTTCCTTAGGATTGACTGCTTTGATCTCCAACCCAGGGATTGAACCCATGTTTCCTGCTTGGTGGGTGGATTCTTTATCACTGAGCCACCTGGGAATCCCTATTATATAACACCTTGTGCACGTGCTTAGTCCCTCAGTTGTGCCTGACTCTCTGTGACCCCATGGAGTGTAACCCACCAGGCTCCTCTCTCCATGGGGATTCTCCAGAGAATACTAGAGTGGGTTGCTATGCCCGCCTCCAGGGGATCTTCCCAACCCAGGGATTGAACCCAGGTCTCCTGCATTGCAGGCGGACTCTTTACTGTCTGAGCCATGAGAGAAGCCCATACAACACCTTAAACAAAGTTAATTTCAAATAAGTCCATTCTCTTCTTCTTAGATTCTGTGAATCATAATCTATAAACAAACTAACTTCTCCAATTTCCTCATCTATAAAATGGAAATTATAATAGTGTCTATCCTATTAGGCTTGTTGTGAGGTCTGCATGAGAAAATGTTTGCAAAGAACTTAGCATAATGACTGGCACTTAGGAAGTGCTCCAAGAACGTAGGCTTAGAAACGAAAGGACAAGAGAAGCTGCTGTGCTTCAGTCAGATCATTCTCTGCAATTCTATTTTAGGCACTGTGGGCTCCCCAGTGTGTATACATGAACAATGTTAATGCAGAGTTAGCAAATGATGATGGTAATGATGACTGCAGTAACCAGGCTCTATTCAGAATGCTTTATCTGTGTTAACACATTTAATTTTCATACCAACCCTATGAGACAGATAAAATTATCATCCCTGTTCTTATAGATGAGGAATCTGAGACACAGAGAGGTTAAGTGACTTGCCTTATGCCCCAGCTAGTAAAGATCACCCTCTATTTGGAAACCAGAACTGATCCTGAAGTATCTGAAAAAAAAAACAGAAAATTACTCCTCTATTAGTCTCTTTGGTTTTTCAAGGATGCTCAGAAAGTTGAGTGACTAAATGATGCATAATCCTCAATCACCCCCTCCCCAAATTCCTCACCTATGTCTAGCAGTTTCTTGCCACCTGGTGCTAATGAACACGCAAAAGAAAACCTCAACATTTGTCTAATGACGTTAACTAATGCTGCCCCCTGCGTGGTGATTATGAGTGGAGCTGTGCTGTGGCTTCAGCAAGCAGGTGGTGGAAGTTCTTAATGAAAATTGCATACAGATTATAGCATTTTGGTATATTTTAGGATGAAATTCACTAAGGGTTCAAAACCTTTTCCAATTGGCTCACTTCTCCTTACCACTAACAGGAGGGCTTGATGTAAAGAACTAGAAGCATGGGAAGAACTAAATATAAATTGCATTAGAGCTGCCCCCATGGTAGAGAAATGACTCAGAATGATAATGAATAAAGCTTCTGTGGTGCTTTTCATGAACGGAACTGACAGCAGGCAAAATACGGACGCAGAAGGCCAATTCTGACTAAAGAGTACTGGCATAGATTGAGACTTTTTCTATTGGGGAATAGGAAGTTTGCTAAGAATTATGAATTATATACACCAAGTTGTATGTGTAAGTGATGGAGAAGGCAATGGCACACCACTCCAGTACTCTTGCCTGGAAAATCCCATGGATGGAGGACCCTGGTAGGCTGCAGTCCATGGGGTTGCTAAGAGTCGGACACGACTGAGCAACTTCACTTTCACTTTTCACTTTCATGCATTGGAGAAGGAAATGGCAACCCACTCCAGTGTTCTTGCCTGGAGAATCCCAGGGATGGGGGAGCCTGGTGGGCTGCTGTCTCTGGGGTCGCACAGTCAGACATGACTGAAGTGACTTAGCAGCAGCAGCATGTGTAAGTGAATAAATGAACTTGAAGAATTGGATGTGATTAAGAAAGATAAAGGAAATGATGAATTCCTTTCTACAACAAGAGGAGAAATTTATTCATGCTGATGCTGGAAGGTGAAGTATTGAAAAATGGCTCAATAACAATAGAACAACTTATGGTTATTCCAGAGAAATAGATTGGAGAGGAAAAATTCTTCTTATTCTCTTTTGCTTGGTATACTTCATAAAGTCATGCTAAAATGTTCATTTTTTTCACCTCTAACTGCAGTAAGTATATTCAGATATAATTAAGTATATATTTGCTAAACAGGAAAACAAGACAAGCAGAAAAGGTCAAAACCCATCTCATCATTTTCAGGACAATTTTCCAGGGTTAAGAAGAAAACTTGCTTTGTAGTCATTTTAAAAGCCTTTAGACTTTTGTTTTTAGTCATTTCTGGGTTTTTTTTTTAATTTTTTCTACTAATTCAATTGCTTGAGAGGAAAGAATCTGTATTCAAAATCCCAAATTCTTAGCAATTGCATTCAAACATTACCATTTGTTAGTCAGCATATCCACTTTTCGTTTAGATTTCAAAGTTTGTTTTTAACCATAGTCAATATTTTCCTGTTTAGTTTTCCCTAGAACTGGTTCAACCTATATTTCTCATTTCCCAAAATGACAGTGAGTCAATGGTGACATGTTTATCAGTTAGGGTGGGCTTCAAATGTGGGCAAATTAAGTCCAACTGTCCTAACTCTCCAATGGGAGGACTATTTAAAGTATTTCAGTATCGACATATTATTTTTCTGTTTACAATTGGAACTTCTTTTAATGACAAATATTAATTTCTGATAGTTTGAGCTTATCTAAGAGACATCACTGGCTTTAAGGACACTGAAGTGTTCTTTGTTATTCTTACTTACTCATCACTGAACAAGGCTGTCTTTTCTCTTGAAGCAAGAAGACTGAATTCCTACACCATTATTATATGCTCACAAATACTATTATGGGCATGCACACATGGGGGTCCAACTCTATTCTTAATTATTCATGCTAGTAGAAAGGAGACTGAGACAATACAGAGCTATACACAATCCAAAAACCGTATACATTTCAGTTTAGAAAGTCCTGCTTGACGTTAATTTGCAGATGGAAAATACACCAAAGCGATACATGAAACAAGTATTTATTAGGCATCTGCTGTATAAAGGCATTCTAAGAACCAGGGGACATACAGGGTATAAAAGGAATAGCTGGTAAGTGGTTTGCTGGGAGATCAATCAACAAGAGGGAAAACAGCACAGTGGTGACGCTCTCTTGAGAAGGCAGGGCAATGATGGATCAACTCATGAGAAATAATTGCCAGATCCTGGTTATGAGACAGTGAAAAACAGAGCTTGCTTCTTGGGTGAAATTTATCTTTGCTCCAGAATTGAAGGGCACGTTGGCTATAGTTTTCAAGAATGGAAATGTATTCCAGAACTCCAGAAAATCACAGACAGGAAAGACCAAATAAAGTCACCACCTTCTGGCTGCAGGATGGGTTGTGGTAAGTGACTTGTCTAATATAAAATGTGTCAACAGCAGAACAGAGCCTAAAATTTCTGTTTCATGAACCCTCACTGAGTGGAGAAATAGCGTCCTGGTATTCTATCACTGGATTAAATTCCATTTCTCCGCAGAACAGTTTTAATAGTTACTGTGACTCTGGCCACGTAAGACACAACCGGTTAAATCAGTTTCATGAGTTCCATTGACTTAACTGGGGTTGAAAACTACATACCAAGCCAGCCAATGGCCAAGTCACATTGAAAAACGTGTTCCTCATCACACTTGCCCCACATATTTTCTCATAGTGGCCATATAGCTAGAATGCACCAGTATGATAATACCAGTTGTTAGACCAATAAAACATTTGTATTCTAGTTGGTAAGACTGCATCTCTGATAGACCCTTCAAATGCCTTCACAACCACAAGAACCACCCAGACTTCTCAAATAGTCTCCATAATCTAGTAACTGAAGGAGACACAGTCAGGCCCCTTGAGGACCTTGCTTCATTCTGACTGGTCAGTGCTTGGGCCAGCATTTATTCTGATTGGTCAATACCAATACCGTGCCAGTGGTTATTACACCTACCTTTCACTTCCATATTGTTAATGCTATTCCCTCTGCCTTGAATGCTTTTTCTCATTTCACCTGTTCACATTTTCTCTCATATCTGTCACAGGGAACTGGATTATACAATATCTGTGGTGGTTGAACTGTATCTATTAGGCTGCTTGTCTTCACAGCCAAGACTGGAGCTTCAAACAGGCAAGAAGGCTGACACCCCCAAAACAAAGAAGGGCTGAAACCCTGTATGCTCTTGCCTTTCACTTTGGTGATGAGAGTATCCCTAGACATACACACCAAAGACAGAAGTCAGAATAAGCTAAAGGAGTACGAAGAGGAAGGTAGAGACACTGCAGGCCCAGCTGCTCGCTTCACACCAACAAAGTGAGTTAGCTGATCAGCATCAACATGTATACACCACAGACTGGCTGCTGTTTCCCTTCTGCCTGCAGCAATAATCTCCTTTGTGGCCCATCCTAAATAAAAGTGCGGAAAGGGAATTCTGGGGGATGTAGTCAGCCTGGCCACGGTGACCCATTAAAAAGCTACCACACCTTGGTATGAAGGCTGAAGTGCCATTCCCTTCCTGTTTCATCCTGTTCTCATCTGGTCAGGCTGGAAGTCCTCATTCCCTCCTTTGAGTTCCCAAAGCCTTCTAAACAAAACCACATGGTAGCATTTAGCATGCCACTTGCCTTTTAATTTTTAGTCTGCTCATTATATTCCCACCACTGTAAGGACAGTAAGCTCCTTCAAGTTAGGATCTGAAGGTCATTACATTGCCTAACACACAATGAATGGTTCATAAAGGTTCATGGAATGAATGAGAGAATTGTTGAATTAATATTGAACTGACTGATGTAACACAGAGAAGCAATGGGAAGCAAGATTCAAGGGTAGTGTGGGTCACTAACTATACAACAAATTATCTCCAAAGCTTAGCACCTTGAAAAAATTATTTAGTTCTCAGGTTCTGAGAGTCCTGAATCTGGGAGCAGCTTTGTGGGTCATGCTGGCTCAGGGTATCTGGTGAAGTCATAGTCAAACTATTGGTTGAGACTGTAGTCTTTGAACAGGCTGCAGGATCAGCTTCCAATCTCACGTACGTGAGTTGTTGTTTTGTTCAGTCGCTCAGTCTTGTCTGACTCTTTGCAACCCCACAGACTGCAGCATGCCAGACCTCTCTGTCCTTCATCTCCCGGAGTTTGTTCAAACTCGTCTCCAATGAGTTGGTGAAGCCATCCAACCATCTCATCCTCTGTTGTCCCCTTCTCCTCCTGCCTTCAGTCATCTCTGTCACATGGAAATTTCTATTGGGCACAATATGGCAGCTGGCTTCTCACAGAGCAAGGGATTCAGAAGACAGAGGGGCAATACCACATTGCTCCTCTGACCTGCTCTCTGAGTCACACACTGTGTTTTTCACCGAGTGTGTTTTACACACTCTGTGTTTTACACAGAGCATGAATCCCCTGAGGCTGCCTCACAGGTGGGAGGGAGTAAGGCTTTGGGCAGGGGGCCTTGACACAGAGTTCTTTAGCTGACCTCTGAATTCAATTCACTTCCCACTATGTAAGTGTCTAGAGTCATGTTCTTTCTTTTCTTTTTTATTCTGGGTGTGTGTGTGTAAGTCTGCTCACTGAAAATAAGCCTTTAATGTCAAGTCAAAAATTGGATTTTGTGGAAATACTTTAAAAGAAGAACAAGGAGAGGGAACCCAATTTGGAGCTAACCTTTCTTTACTAAAATGATTTCCTCTGCTGCAGTCAGGTTTGTTTTGGCCTCTAGAAAATACTGGTTAAAAAAAAAAAAGTAAACAGCAGTTCTGATTTCATACACACACATATGCATATGTATGTACACAATCCTGAGTCTGTATCATCAAAACAGATATTGTAACCTAGTCTGGGGACTTTAGACTAGCTTTACATGGACAGTAATAATAGATATATTTGTTCAACAGCTACTACAGCCAATAATAGCTTATTGAGCATGTACTAAGCACCAGGCCCTGTGCTAAGAGTTTTTCATATGCTATCACATTTAATTCTGAAACAACCCTGTGGGGTAGGTACTACTATTTCTCCCAGTTTTTTTTTTTTTAAGATGAATATAATGACACTTAGAGGAATTGCATGAGTTAGAGAGACAGTTAAAGAAATTACTTATGTAAACTCACACTGATAGCTGGTGCTAGGACCAGCACTCTACATTCTTCAGTGCATCGTTTCACAGCTGTCACCATCCTTCTCGGGGACATGCTAGGTGCTACAGTCGGTGTTTATATTCATTGCCCATTCTTCTCTATAACCCTTTGAAGTAAATGTTATTATCCCCCCTTTATGGATGAGAAGGTTCACAGAAGGCACTGCTTGCTTTAGCCCACACAGCTAATAGAAGAGCAGCCTAGGATTCAAGCCCCACAATGTCTGCATCAAAGGTCCATGTTCCTTCTACTATGTTTATTGCTTTCTAGCTCAGGGGTTTCCCAGCTGCATATCATAACCTGTTAGTGTATAGTGAGGTCAAGTAATTGTGTCCTAACGAGCCCTTTAAACACTGGAATAGAACAGAATATAACAGAAGAGAAGATAACTGAACAGAAAATATTAGTGTGCATCACACATAGGAAATGGCACCCCACACCAGTCCTCTTGCCTGGAAAATCCCATGGATGGAGGAGCCTGGTGGGCTACAGTCCATGGGGTCGCAAAGAGTCAGACATGACTGAGTGACTTCACTTTCACTTCATAGTGATGGTGACGCACTGCTTAGTGAAAGTTTTATTTCAATTATGTGTATCAGCATGATGTGTGATCATGCATGTGTGCGTGTGCACGTGTGTGTATATATTAAAATGTAAAATGCATTTCTTATTCTGGTTACCATGAAAAGCATTTGAAAGCCTCTGCCTGAACCACTCCATCTGCTCTTAAGGTCACTGCCAACAGTGTTCAGGCTTCAGTGATAGCTTACCTACACTGTACACATTTTCTTTTGACCCTAAACCACTCAGACAAAGGTGGTTATAAAGATCAACTTCCTAGTGTCCTTTCTACTAAATAATTAAAGAAAACCATATGCAACTTACTAGCTATGTGTGACTTTTGCCATTACTGCTGCTGCTGCTGCTGCTGCTGCTGCTAAGTTGCTTCAGTCGTGTCCAACTCTGTGCGACCCCATAGACGGCAGCCCACCAGGCTCCCCCATCCCTGGGATTCTCCAGGCAAGAACACTGGAGTGGGTTGCCATTTTCTTCTCCAATGCAGGAAAGTGAAAAGTGAAAGTGAAGTCGCTCAGTCGTGTCTGACTCTTAGCGACCCCATGGACTGTAGCGTACCAGGCTCCTCCATCCATGGGATTTTCCAGGCAAGAGTACTGGAGTGGGGTGCCATTGCCTTCTCCGTTTGCCAAGTTACTAACCCTGTCTAAAGGCAGCCTCCCTGAATTTTACTTTCTCCATCTTTTAAGTACCATAATTATGTGCTCATTTATGTTGCAAGGATTGACTGAGATCATGTGAATGTCTCAACACACATGTGCCCAAAAAAACCATTAAATAAGTACTAGCAATTATTAAGTTATCTACAGACAGTCGCTAACAACTTATGATGGTAGAAACCATATTTTGAACTTTCAAGTTTGATCTTTTCCCCAGACTGTGTGTGATACTCTTGTGCTCGGCAGCGGCTGAACCACAGCTCCCAACCAGCCACACCATCACAAGGATGAATGACAAACACAACCATTCTGTTTTTCACCTTCAGTACAGTATCCAAGAAATTACATGAGCTATTCAACACTTTATTACGAAATAGGCTTTGTGAGAGATGATTTTGCCCAACTGTAGGCTAATGTAAGTATGTTATGCAGGTTTAAGGCTAGGCTAAGCTCTGATGTTCAGTAGGTTAAGTGTACTAAGTGAATTTTGGGGGATTTAATGACATTTTCAACTTACAGTGAATTTCTTGGGACATAATCCCATCGTAACTAGAGAAAGACCTGTACATAGACTGGAGGGGGTCTTAACTGAGAGTCTCATGTTCAAGGAAATAAAAGGATAAGGAGGGAAATGTACTTTTCTCTAGCTTTGAATCTTCCAACCTCATGAAAACATAAATTAGGTAGGTCTGCAATGGTCCAGTTTATTTATCCAACACCTATTGAATGTCTACTATATGCCAAAGATGGGCTAATCAGCAATGACATACCAAGAGTTTTTAGAGTCAGATCCAAATTTACAGATGCTTCCTAAAGTTGGGGTTTATTAGACAAGCAGAGTGATAAATCACACTGGCACCTCATTTTATGATTTTAGACAAGAGTGATCATCACTTAACTCTTACACATAAGCTCTGTCAAATGAACTTCAGCGATAATAGCCTCATTTTTTTTAAAGCCTTATCCACCTGGCATTCGATTGATTGAATCTGAGGTCCTCACTATCCATTTTTACAGCTTGGTTCCTTCTCCTCACATGTCACAATTGGGAGGATTGATTTTCTTTGTACACTGTCTTTTCTCCTTTCCAATTCCCAGCTCCCTATTTTTCTTTTCTACTCCTGCTATCCACCATTGATTCTCTTCCTGTGTTCTGTCCACTATCTCTAGCCCTAAGCTAAGGGACCCAGCTCTTCTTTCCTATACGCATTTCTAATGAGAGGTGGATTAGCAAGAAATAAAAGTGTGGTTCTTAGGCGGGGAAAGCCACCATATTCCAGGACACTGGTTTCTAATTCTTTGCCACACATCTTTGCTTTGAGATGCAGGGAGCTTGCCAAAGGAAAATCGCCTTTCCATACCTAACGTGTGTGTGTACCACTTAACATTCCTTCCCAAGGGGTCAAGTACAAAAGCAGGGCCTCAAAAATGTTGGTTGACTTTAATTGAACATAAAAATGATGACACTTTAGCCTGGATTTACTATTTGAGTCAAAAGCAGTTGTTTTTACATTTATGGGCCCCTTAAAACTTCAAAGTATTTTCGCACACATTTTCTTTTATTTCACACACTTATGCTTCCACTGCTTCATAAAACCAATGAGAACAAGAATTGTCTGATGTTATAAGAATTCTGCGAAGTAGACAGAGCAGGTATTTTATCCTCATTTTCTAAGATAAGGAAACTCAGGCTCAGCGATACTGTTTTACCCCAATGTCACTTAGCTCTTCAAGAGCAAAGTTAATGCTGGAGTCTGACTCTCAATTTAGCCACCGCATGTTGATCAGTGCCTGAGGCCCAAACACATTTGATGGCCAGTACACCATGGCCTGGTTCCAACTGCACCACGTCCGTTGGACATCATTTTCCCGGTCTTTGCAGCTTTCTAGCACTGGAGCTCAGCCCAAAGGAGCCCCACTGTGGCAGAGAAACAGAACCTCTGGATAGACTCTTCTAGAAGAGCTTTGCTAATGTGGACAGTTGGACAATGTCCCTTGTGAGCAGGATCATCACATTTCACTGGGGTTGAAGGGACTCTGGAATTCTATACAGTTAAACCACCTGGATCTTGGTCTTCCAGTGGCTTGGAGAGAACCCCAAGGGTCTGCCCTTGAGCCTAGTGGGCCTCCAGGAAAGATGACCCTCCCCACCAGGATGTACTTACTATCAGGCATTCAGTCATGACAATGCCCTCAGGAGCTCTATACAATGTCTCCTCTTCCTTCAGTTATGGGCAGTACTCCCTGGAAGCCAGTGTTTCCAGGGTGCAAGTATCAGAACCTTGCCAAGATAGACTGGGGAGACACCAGTTATGCCCTCCACTGCCAGGACCCTATAGCATTGACAATGTGGATAGGTGGTAAAGTCTAGAGCTACCCATGTTATCATGAGTTCTCTGATCATAAAGCATATCGGGGAGAGCACTCAGCATTTTGAACAACAGGCAGGGCTGAGAGGTGCTGGCTGTACACTCCAAAAGGATCTTCCCACAGAGGGTGATAAGTACCTTCAAGTGGCAGAAGTGTTAGTGTGAGTCATTCAGTCGTGTCCGACTCTTTGCAACCCCATGGACGGTAGCCCAACAGTCTCCTCTGTTTATAGAGTTCTCCAGGCAAGAATCCTAGAGTGGGTTGCCATGCCCTCCTCCAGGGGATCTTCCCAACCCAGGGATTGAACCTGGGTCTCCCACATTGCAGGCAGATTCTTTACCATCTGAGCCACCAGGGAAGCCCAAGTGGCAAAATCATGTCACAAACTGCACAGTGGAGGGAAAACAAAAGAGTAGAAGCAGTCTCCATGCCAAACCACCCCTAGCAGCACCCCTCACCCATCCTCTAAGCAGAAACCCAAAGGCTGTTATACTTCTGTTCTTCCACAGACTTCCCCAGCCCAATCCCAGTGCCATGGATGTTGCAAGCAGGCATAAGGACACAAATTCAGATACATGGAGCTTCTTTGAGCAAGAACACTCCAGGCCTACAAAGAAGCCCTCTCCAATGGAGCTGCTCTGATCTAGGCCACCTGAGTGGCTGAGGATCCAGCAACATTCAAGCCACCCAAGATGGATAACCCAGTGATAGAAGGAACAATTGCTGGAGACCAATAATCTCATAATAGAATATGCTCATGCCTACTGGGTTCTAGAGCTCTTTCTATTCCAGGGACTCTGGATAGAGGGTGTCTTGTTCCCCTTTACCTTACCATAGGAAATGTTTTGTATTTAGGGGTTTGTTTGTTAAACTGAAGGTGGAGCTGGAGATAAACTTGGCTCTTGAGAAACACTAGGGCAAAGCTTATCATTCTGTACTGCTTTAATTATAGTCACTCTAAATCATATTAACCACTGATGTATGAGAGACCTTTTCATACTGTTCATGGGATTCTCAAGGCAAGAATACTGAAGTGGTTTGCCATTCCCTTCTCCAGTGGACCACATTTTGTCAGAACTCTCCACCATGACCCATCCGTCTTAGGTACCCTACATGGCGTGGCTCATAGTTTCATTGAGTTAGACAAGACTGTGGTCCATGTGATTAGATTGGTTAGTTCTCTGTAATTGTGCTTTTCAGTCTGTCTGCCCTATGATGGATAAGGATAAAAGGCTTATGGAAGCTTCCTGGTGGGAGAGACTGACTGAGGGGGAAACTGAGTCTTGTTCTGATTGGTGAGGCTTGCTCAGTAAATCATTAATCCAATTTTCTGCTGCTGGGTGGAGCTGTGTTCCCTCCCTGCTATTTACCTGGGCCAAACTATGGTTGGAGGTGATGAAGATAATGGTCAGATCAGAGATCAGATCAGTCGCTCAGTCCTGTCCGACTCTTTGCGACACCATCAATCACAGCACGCCAGGCCTCCCTGTCCATCACCAACTCCCGGAGTTCCTCAGACTCACGTCCATCGAGTCAGTGATGCCATCCAGCCATCTCATCCTCTGTCGTCTCCTTCTCCTCTTGCCCCCAATCCCTCCCAGCATCAGAGTCTTTTCCAATGAGTCAACTCTTCGCATAAGGTGGCCAAAGTACTGGAGTTTCAGCTTTAGCATCATTCCTTCCAAAGAAATCCCAGGGCTGATCTCCTTCAGAATGGACTGGTTGGATCTCCTTGCAGTCCAAGGGACTCTCAAGAGTCTTCTCCAACACCACAGTTCAAAAGCATCAATTCGTCAGCGCTCAGCCTTCTTCACAGTCCAACTCTCACATCCATACATGACCACAGGAAAAACCATAGCCTTGACTAGACAGACCTTTGTTGGCAAAGTAATGTCTCTGCTTTTTAATATGCTGTCTAGGTTGGTCATAACTTTTCTCCCAAGCAGTAAGTGTCTTTTAATTTCATGGCTGCAGTCACCATCTGTGGTGATTTTGGAGCCCAGAAAAATAAAGTCTGACACTGTTTCCACTGTTTCCCCATCTATTTCCCATGAAGTGATGGGACCAGATGCCATGATCTTTGTTTTCTGAATGTTGAGCTTTAAGCCAACTTTTTCACTCTCCACTTTCACTTTCATCAAGAGGCTTTTAGTTCCCCTTCACTTTCTGCCATAAGGGTGGTGTCATCTGCATATCTGAGGTTATTAATATTTCTCCCGGCAATCTTGATTCCAGCCTGTGCTTCCTCCAGTCCAGCGTTTCTCATGATGTACTCTGCATATAAGTTAAATAAGCAGGGTGACAATATACAGCCTTGATGAACTCCTTTTCCTATTTGGAACCAGTCTGTTGTTCCATGTCCAGTTCTAACTGTTGCTTCCTGACCTGCATATAGGTTTCTCAAGAGGCAGGTCAGGTGGTCTGGTCTTCCCATCTCTTTCAGAATTTTCCACAGTTTATTGTCATCCACACAGTCAAAGGCTTTGGCATAGTCAATAAAGCAGAAATAGATGCTTTTCTGGAACTCTCATGCTTTTTCCATGATCCAGTGGATGCTGGCAATTTGATCTCTGGTTTCTCTGCCTTTTCTAAAACCAGCTTGAACATCAGGAAGTTCACGGTTCACATATTGCTGAAGCCAGGCTTAGAGAATTTTGAGCATGACTTTACTAGTGTGTGAGATGAGTGCAATTGTGTGGTAGTTTGAGCATTCTTTGGCATTGCCTTTCTTTGGGATTGGAATGAAAACTGACCTTTTCCAGTCCTGTGGCCACTGCTGAGTTTTCCAAATTTGCTGGTGTACTGAGTGCAACACTTTCACAGCATCGTCTTTCAGGATTTGGAATAGCTCAACTGGAATTCCATCACCTCCACTAGCTTTGTTTGTAGTGATGCTTTCTAAGGCCCACTTGACTTCACATTCCAGGATGTCTGGCTCTAGGTCAGTGATCACACCATCGTGATTATCTTGGTCATGAAGATCTTTTTTGTCCAGTTCTTCTGTGTATTCTTGCCATCTCTTCTTAATATCTTCTGCTTCTGTTAGGTCCATACCATTTCTGTCCTTTATCGAGCCCATCTTTGCATGAAATGTTCTTTTGGTATCTCTGATTGTCTTGAAGAGATCCCTAGTCTTTCCCATTCTGTTGTTTTCCTCTATTTCTTTGCATTGATCGCTGAAGAAGGCTTTCTTATCTCTTCTTGCTATTCTTTGGAACTCTGCATTCAGATGTTTATATCTTTCCTTTTCTCCTTTGCTTTTCACTTCTCTTCTTTTCACAGCTATTTGTAAAGCCTCCCAAGACAGCCATTTTGCTTTTTTGTATTTCTTTTCCATGGGGATGGTCTTGATCTCTGTTTCCTGTACAATGTCACAAACTTCATTCCATAGTTCATCAGGCACTCTATCAGATCTAGGCCCTTAAATCTATTTCTCACTTCCACTGTATAATCATAAGGGATTTGATTTAGGTCATACCTGAATGGTCTAGTGGTTTTCCCTACTTTCTTCAATTTAGGTCTGAATTTGGCAATAAGGAGTTCATGGTCTGAGCTACAGTCAGCTCCTGGTGTTGTTTTTGCTGACTGTATAGAGCTTCTCCATCTTTGGCTGCAAAGAATATAATCAATCTGATCTCGGTGTTGACCATCTGGTGATGACCATGTATAGAGTCTTCTCTTGTGTTGTCTGAAGAGGGTGTTTGTAATGACCAATGCATTTTCTTGGCAAAACTCTATTAGTCTTTGCCCTGCTTCATTCTGTATTCCAAGGCCAAATTTGCCTGTTACTCCAGGTGTTTCTTGACTTCCTACTTTTGCATTCCAGTCCCCTATAATGAAAAGGACATCTTTTTTGGGTGTTAGTTCTAAAAGGTCTTGTAGGTCTTCATAGAACCATTCAACTTCAGCTTCTTCAGCATTACTGGTTGGGGCTTAGACTTGGATTACTGTGATATTGAATGATTTGCCTTGGAAACGAACAAGTACTGCATTTTGGACTCTTTTGTTGACCATGATGGCCACTCCATTTCTTCTGAGGGATTCCTGCCCACAGTAGTAGATATAATGGTCATCTGAGTTAAATTCACCCATTCCAGTCCATTTCAGTTCGCTGATTCCTAGAATGTCGACATTCACTCTTGCCATCTCTTGTTTGACCACTTCCAATTTGCCTTGATTCATGGACCTGACATTCCAGGTTCCTATGTAATATTGCTCTTTACAGCATTGGACCTTGCTTCTATCACCAGTCACACCCACAGCTGGGTATTGTTTTTGCTTTGGCTCCATCCCTTCATTCTTTCTGGAGTTATTTCTCCAGTGATCTCCAGTAGCATATTGGGCACCTACTGACCTGGGGAGTGTCTCTTTCAGTATCCTATCATTTTGCCTTTTCATACTGTTCATGGGGTTTGCCATTCCCTTCTCCAGTGGACCACATTCTGTCAGATCTCTCCACCATGACCCGCCCATCTTGGGTTGCCCCACGGGCATGGCTTAGTTTCACTGAGTTAGACAAGGCTGTGGTCCTAGTGTGATTAGACTGACTAGTTTTCTGTGAGTATGGTTTCAGTGTGTTTGCCCTCTGATGCCCTCTTGCAACACCTGCCGTCTTACTTGGGTTTCTCTTACCTTGGGCGTGGGGTATCTCTTCACCGCTGCTCCAGTAAAGCGCAGCCATTGCTCCTTTCCTTGGACAAGGGGTATCTCCTCACCACCGCCCTTCCTGACCTTCAACGTGGGATAGCTCCTCTAGGCCCTCCTGCACCCGCGCAGCCACCGCTCCTTGGACGTGGGGTTGGTCCTCCCGGCCACTGCCCCTGACCTCGGGCGTGGGGTAGCTCCTCCCACCCGCCACCCCTGGCCTCAGGCTTGGAGCGTGGGGTAGCTCCTCCCGGCTGCCGCCCCTGACCTCGGACACGGGGTAACTCCTCTCATCACCGCCCCTGACCTCGGACGCTGGGTATCTCCTCTCGGCCGCCTCCCTCCCCCCGCCCCCGACCTCCGACGTGGGGTAGCTCCTCTTGGCCATTCCTGCACCGTCGCAGTCTGGTACTCTCGGCTGCTGCCCCTGACCCTAACCTCCCTCAAAAGATCCCATGCATGTACTGCTACATTCAGTGCCCCCAACCCTGCAACAGGCCACCACCAACCCAGGCCTCTCCTGGAGACTCCGGGACACCGACAGGCAAGTCTGGAGCAGCCTCCTGTGGGGTCACTGCTCCTTTCTTCTGGGTCCTGGTGCACAAGGTTCTGTTGTGACCTCCGAGAGTCTATTTCCCAGTCCTGTGTGAGTTCTGGCAGCTCTATGGTGGGGTTAATGGCGACCTCCTCCAAGAGGGCTTATGCCGTACCCAAGTCAGCTGCACCCAGAACCTCTGTCCCTGTGGAAGACCATGGCCGACCTGTACCTCCACAGGAAATGCTCAAATACATTTCTGTCTCAGTATATGTGGGGTCCCTGGGTCCTGGTGCACACAAGATTTGTTTGAGCCCTCTGAGCATCTCTGGTGGGAATGGGGTTTGATTCTAAACATGAATTTGCCTCTCCTACCATCTTGCTGGGGCTTCTCCTTTGCCCTTGGACGTGAGGTATCTCCATATGGCCAGTCCAGCGAAGCACAGCCGCTGCTCCTGGCCTTGGACGTGGGGTTTCTCATTTCCAATTTCACATCCTACTAATTTTCCCTCTTCTTCAGCCGGAGAACTTGAACTGCTTCAACAGGATAAGTATCAACTCGCTGATCAGTTTTGATTAAAAAAAGCAAGGGAGTTCCAGAAAAACATCTATTTCTGCTTATTGACTATGCCAAAGCCTTGGACTATGTGGATCACAATAAACTGTGGAAAATTCTGAAAGAGATGGGAAGACCAGACCACCTGACCTGCCTCTTGAGAAACCTATATGCAGGTCAGGAAGCAACAGTTAGAACTGGACATGGAACAACAGACTGGTTCCAAATAGGAAAAGGAGTTCATCAAGGCTGTATATTGTCACCCTGCTTATTTAACTTATATGCAGAGTACATCATGAGAAATGCTGGGCTGGAGGAAGCACAAGCTGGAATCAAGATTGCCAGGAGAAATATTAATAACCTCAGATATGCAGATGACACCACCCTTATGGCAGAAAGTGAAGAGGAACTAAAGAGTCTCTTGATGACTGTGAAAGAGGAGAGTGAAAAAGTTGGCTTAAAGCTCAACATTCAGAAAACAAAGACCATGGCATCTGGTCCCATCACTTCATGGGAAACATATGGGGAAACAGTGGAAACAGTGTCAGACTTTATTTTTCTGGGCTCCAAAATCACCACAGATGGTGACTGCAGCCATGAAATTAAAAGACACTTACTGCTTGGGAGAAAAGTTATGACCAACCTAGACAGCATATTAAAAAGCAGAGACATTACTTTGCCAACAAAGGTCCATCTAGTCAAGGCTATGGTTTTTCTGGTGGTCATATATGGATGTAAGACTTGGATTGTAAAGAAAGCTGAGTGCCAAAGAATTGATGCTTTTGAACTATAGTGTTGGTGAAGACCTTGAGAGTCCCTTGGACTGCAAGGAGATCCAAACAGTCCATCCTAAAGATCAGTCCTGAATATTCATTGGAAGGACTGATACTGAAGCTGAAACTCCAATACTTTGGCCACCTGATGCGAAGAGCTGACTCATTTGAAAGACCCTGATGCTGGGAAAGATTGAAGGCGGGAGGAGAAGGGGACAACAGAAGATGAGATGGTTGGATGGCATCACCGACTCAATGGACATGAGTTTGAGTAAACTCCGGGAGTTGGTGATGGACAGGGAGGCCTGGCTGCTGCAGCCCATGAGGTCAAAGAGAGTCAGACAGGACTGAGCGACTGAACTGAACTGATGAGAGATCTTGTTACCTGTTTGTTTTTTGTTTTTTTTCTTATCATTCACAGTAAAACACTTTGACTATTGCTTATGAGGTAAATGATATTTGTGTTGTTTCAAAACCCAGGTTCAATTCTGTTAACTGGCAATGCCCCTAAAAAGCATTGTCAAATAGTTGAGTAGAGATGTTTAGACAACTTTGGTCCTCTTGAACCTATGCTGGTACTATGTACTCTGATATTGTCATGTGGGGACACCTAAGATCTGATTGAAATCTGGGTATAACTGAAAATCAGACTTGGCAGGCATTACTTTGCTGACACTGGACTCCCCCTGCCCTTTTAGCAGACCTAATGGATCACTTTTCTGGTACTACAGCCAGTTTTACTGTAGTACCTCTTGGGCCAGTGCTGTTAAAAGGAATCTCCTTTGTGTGTGTCACACAGAGCAAGCACTTGTCTTACATATCATTTTTTGCACTTTAAAGTGAGATTAATTCCAATTTGGTTAAACATTTTGTAAAGGAGAAGACTCAGTGTACTAGTTTGGTATGGATAAAATGATGCTAACCTTTTTAAAAGTAAAGAAGATGGCAATTACAGTCAGATTACAGTTTTGAAGTTCATGTCACCCTATTTTGGTTTCCTTGTTTGGCCCAGGGATTAGAATTTTTTTTTTCTGGATGATGGATGAAATTAAGGTTTTTCTATATGAAGGCATTTTTTCCCTCAAAATGAGCCTTATACATTTATACATATATATTCACCTTATTAAGGGAAGGAAATAGGAAAAAGCTTTTTATTTCCCACCATATCTCATCCTTAAGACTATATCCTTGTTAGGACTCACTGTCTCAAACATTGATTTCAATGCTGTAGTTTGTTGCATAGCATCTTGTCCTCAAAAGCAACTGGCCTTTTCATAGAGACCCTAGAGACTAAAATTATCAGAAAAGTTAATTTGTGTATTCTGTTATACTTGTATCTGTTATTCATTCTGATAATAAAATCCTTCAAAAAAGGTGGGGGAGAGAACCTGAGACTTTCTACTCCTACTCCAGCTTTTTCTTTATTCATTCTACCACATCTTCTACAAGCAAACAAAACACTGTTGAAACTTCATATCACTCCAACATGATTATCATCTTCATATTACAGATGAGCAGCTTTACGTCTTTAAATCTAAGACACCATTAATTAGAAAGACAATTATTTTATATACCATTCCACAAAAAATAATGCAGTCAACTAACCTATGATATATCACTAATCAAGGGACACACCTTGATTTCAGAGATAACAAACTGTGGAGCTCTATGTGTCTTAGAACTGGTAAAAGGGGTTAACTGAGTAAGTTACTTATACTTCAGTTTGCTAATTTATAAAGTGTACAGTTAATTTATGGGACTGTTGTATGTAACTAGTTCCAAATTTTGCTTCTTAAAGACATGGTCTAAAGAAGAGAACTTCTGACAAAAAGGTATCTCATAGGAAGAGGTTTCCTCATAGAATGAGGATTCCCAGAGATGGACGTTATATTCAATACAAGACTATGTTGCATTACTTCCTTCAGAGAAGGGGCTGAGAAACCCAGGGAAATATTTCAATATTCTTAGAACCAGAAACAGACAAAGTGAACTTTCTAGTCAGTCAGTTCAGTTCACTCGCTCAGTTGTGCCCGACTTTTTGCGACACCATGAACGGCCCAGGCCTCCCTGTCCATCACCAACTCCTGGAGTCCACCCAAACCCATGTTCATTGAGTCACTGATGCCATCCAACCATCTCATCCTCTGTCATCCCCTTCTCCTCATGCCCTCAATCTTTCCCAGCATCAGGGTCTTTTCAAATGAGTCAGCTCTTCACTTCAGGTGGCCAAAGTATTGTAGTTTCAGCTTAAACATCAGTCCTTTCAATGAAAACCCCTTAGGAAGGACTGGTTGGATCTCCTTGCAGTCCAAGGGACTCTCAAGAGGCTTCTCCAACACCACAGTTCAAAAGCATCAATTCTTCGGTGCTCAGCTTTCTTTATAGTTCAACTCTCACTTCCATACATGACCACCGGAAAAACTATAGCCTTGACTAGATGGACCTTTGTTGGCAAAGTAATGTCTCTGCTTTTTAATATGCTGTCTAGGTTGGTCATAACTTTCCTTCCAAGGAGTAAATGTCTTTTAATTTCATGGCTGCAATTACCATCTGCAGTGATTTTGGAGCCCCCAAAAATAAAGTCAGCCACTGTTTCCACTGTTTCCCCATATGTTTCCCATGAAATGATGGGACTGGATGCCATGATCTTTGTTTTCTGAATGTTGAGCTTTAAGCCAACTTTTTCACTCCCCACTTTCACTTTCATCAAGAGGCTTTTGAGTTCCTCTTCACTTTCTGCCATAAGGGTGGTATCATCTGCATATCTGAGGTTATTGATATTTCTCCCAGCAATCTTGATTCCAGCTTGTGCTTCCTCCAGCCCAGCGTTTCTCATGATGTACTCTGCATATAAGTTAAATAAGCAGGGTGACAATATACAGCCTTGATGAACTCCTTTTCCTATTTGGAACCAGTCTGTTGTTCCATGTCCAGTTCTAACTGTTGCTTCCTGACCTGCATATAAGTTTCTCAAGAAGCAAGTCAGGTGGTCTGGGATTCCCAACTCTTTCAGAATTTTCCACAGTTTATTGTGATCCACACAGTCATAGGCTTTCGCATAGTCAATAAAGCAGAAATAGATGCTTTTCTGGAACTCTCTTGCTTCTTCGATGATCCAGCAGATGTTGGCAATTTGATCTCTGGTTCCTCTGCCTTTTCTAAAACCAGCTTGAACATCTGGAGAGTCACGGTTCACATATTGCTGAAGCCTGGCTTGGAGAATTTTAAGCATTACTTTACTAGCGTGTGCTGCTGCTGCTGCTGCTGCTAAGTCACTTCAGTCGTGTCTGACTCTGTGCGACCCCATGGACTGCAGCCTACCAGGCTCCTCCGGCCATGGGATTTTCCAGGTAAGAGTACTGGAGTGGGGTGCCATTGCCTTCTCTGTACTAGCGTGTGAGATGAGTACAATTGTGCGGTAGTTTGAGCATTCTTTGGCATTGCCTTTCTTTGGGATTGGAACGAAAACTGACCTTTTCCAGTCCTGTGGCCACTGCTGACTTTTCCAAATTTGCTGGCATATTGAGTGCAGCACTTTCACAGCATCATCTTTCAGGATTTGAAATAGCTCAACTGGAATTCCATCACCTTCACTAGCTTTGTTCATAGTGATGCTTCCTAATGCCCACTTGACTTCACATTCAGGATGTCTGGCTCTAGGTGACTGATCACACCATCGTGAGTATCTGGGTCATGAAGATCTTTTTTGTACTTTCTAGAATCCCCAAATAATAGAGAGTGAGGAAATCTGGTAGAAAAAGCTGTTTTATCGTCTAATGCATACATAGTCCTGCTAAAGTTGCAAAATCAATGATTTCCTATCCTTCTTGGGGGGAACATACGTGTCCTTTTGTCTTGCACAGCACATATTTATGCCTATTTTCCCCAACATTACTAAAATTTTTATCAATGGAAAAGAACTTAGAATAGCCAAGACAATTTTGTAAAAGAACTAGACTGGAGGATATTTACAACCTAACTTCCAGATTTATCATAAAGCTGAAAGTGCTGGGATATTGGCTTAAGAATGTATAAATTTGTAATCCCAAAATAAATACTTTATTTACGACCAGTAGACTGTAGACCAAAAAGTCAATGTGATTCAATAGAAAAGGATAGTTTTTACAAATTGTCCTGGATACTGAACCAGGGGAGAAAATGAGCCTTGATCCTTAACTTACATGTCACACAAAAATGAACTCAAACTGTGTCATAGATCTAAATATAAGAACTAAACTATAAAAGATTCCAGAGGAAAATTTAGGGGGAACATCTTTAAGACATTTAGTTAAGCAAGGAATTCTTAGGACACACACAAAAAATCAAAGCCATAAGAAAAAACTGGTAAATTGGACTTGATAAAATTCAAAAACATTTTCCCATTAAAAGACACTATCAAGAAAATGAAAAAAAATCACGAATTTGAAAAAAAAAATCCAGAACATATAAAAAATACTGACAACTTAAGGAAAAATAATCACACAACTTTAAAGAAATGAGTGGAATTAAGACACTTTCCCAAAAGTTATACAAATTAATTCCCATTGTGGTCAAGCGTCTCCATAGGAACTGGTACTTCCTGGTGATATTCATCAAGTGCCTCATGGAGGGGGCCTTTGTGTGCTATTCAGCAATGGATGAGCCTGGTCAGGAACTGAGCTAGAGACCACCATCCCAGCTCCACACTTAGACTTTGCTGTAGAATATAGATTTCCTGTAGTCTCCAAGTGTCTCCACTATGCAAAAACCTTGCTGACCCTCAGTTCAGTTCAGTTCAGTCATTCAGTTGTGTCCGACTCTTTGAGACCCCATGAATCACAGCATGCCAGGCCTCTCTGTCCATCATCAACTCCCAGAGTTTACTCAAATTCATGTCCATCGAGTTGGTGATGCCATCCAGCCATCTCATCCTCTGTTGTCCTCTTCTCCTCCTGCCCCCAATCCCTCCCGGCATCAGGATGTTTTACAATAAGTCAACTCTTCGCATAAGGTGGCCAAAGTATTGGAGTTTCAGCTTTAGCATCAGTCCTTCCAGTGAACACCCAGGACTGATCTCCTTTAGAATGGACTGGTTGGATCTCCTTGCAGTCCAAGGGACTCTCAAGAGTCTTCTCCAACACCACAGTTCAAAAGCATCAATTCTTCAGTGCTCAGCTTTCTTCACAGTCCAACTCTCACATCCATACATGACCACTGGAAAAACCATAGCCTTGATTAGATGGACCTTTGTTGGCAAAGTAATGTCTCTGCTTTTTAATATGCTATCTAGGTTGGTCATACCTTTCCTTTCAAGGAGTAAGCGTCTTTTAATTTCATGGCTGCAATCACCATCTGCGGTGATTTTGGAGCCCCAGAAAATAAAGTCTGACACTGTTTCCACTGTTTCCCCATCTATTTCCCATGAAGTGATGGGACTAGATGCCATGATCTTTTTTAAGCCAACTTTTTCACTCCCCTCTTTCACAGTCATCAAGAGGCTTTTTAGTTCCTCTTCACTTTCTGCCATAAGGGTGGTGTCATCTGCATATCTAAGGTTATTGATATTTCTCCCAGCAATCTTGATTCCAGCCTGTGCTTATTCCAGCCCAGTGTTTCTCATGATGTACTCTGCATATAAGTTAAATAAGCAGGGTGACAATAGACAGCCTTGACATACTCCTTTTCCTATTTGGAACCAGGCTGTTGTTCCATGTCCAGTTCTAACTGTTGCTTCCTGACCTGCATATAGGTTTCTCAAGAGGCAGGTCAGGTGGTCTGGTCTTCCCATCTCTTTCAGAATTTTCCACAGTTTATTGTGATCCACACAGTCAAAGGCTTTGGCATAGTCAATAAAGCAGAAATAGATGTTTTTCTGGAACCCTCTTGCTTTTTCGATGATCCAGCAGATGTTGGCAATTTGATCTCTGGTTCCTCTGCCTTTTCTAAAACCAGCTTGAACATCTGAAAGTTCACGATTCACATATTGCTAGAGCCTAGACAGATATAATAACCACAACCTCATAATCCTCAGGAGGCTTCAGTATTTTTCACTTCCTCTTTTTACGGTGTGTAAATTTTCCAAACTAGTAATCAAGAAACACCACTTTAGCCACAACCTGATAATGAGATCTAAACTTGATAGATGATCCCCATCTCCATGCCACCTACTTCCATCTGTTCCACTAAAATATAGTCTTCCTGAAGGTGGAATTTTTTGCCAGGTTTCTTCACCAAAGCACCTAGAAAAATGCCTGACACATAGAAGGTGCTCAACAAATACTTGTTGAATGTAAATACATTTTCTTGTAAGATCATCCTGAAAGACCCAAGATATATGGCTGTTCTAATTATAAGAACTGACACAATTTCTACCCTTCTCCAAATCTTCTCACAGTTCATTATAACAGTAGATGAATTCAAGATGTTGGTTTGACATCTTTATCAGTGACCAAATTGTTCAAAGCAAGATAGCAATTAACTTTTTGTAATAATAATAAGTCTGTATATAGCTTTATACTAACCTACTTGCATATATTAACTGATATAATACTTATAATTTGTGAGGGAGGTATTAATATCCCCAATTTACAGATGAGAAAAGTAAGTCAGACTTTCTGTAGTTTTCCCCAAGTAACACAGCTGATAAAGTCACAGATTTGGATTTGAACTCAGAATCTGGCTCCAGAATCTATGTTTTTAGCCACATAACCATGCTTCTCAACTTTAATACAGACTGTCAAGAGTTTTTGTTTTTTTTTTTAATGTATAATTCAGTAGGACTGAGATGGAGCCCAAGATTCTGCATTTTTAATAAGCTCCTAGGTGCTGCTGAGGATCTAAGGAGCACACTTGGATAGCAAGGCACTACACTGAACCACCTCTCTTGTGAACACTCAAGCAAGCAGGCAGTCTAGAGGTGCAGGCTCGTTCTGCACCACAAAGTGGTCCAAGGATGATGGTGCTTTCTTTCTGTTCAGCATCCTCTAGGGATTACCCTCCTCTACTTGTTCTGAAATGATCCCCCATCAACACAGCCACATTCCAGTCTTTGCAAAGAGAGAAAAAAAGCAGAGAGCAAGCAGCTTCCTTTTGAGAGCATGACCAGAAGTCACCCATCACTTCTGCACACTGCTCATTAGTCAGACTTGGTCATGAAGTCACACCAAAGCTGCAAGGAAGGTGTGGAAACGTAGTTTCCAACTGGACCAACACCTAGCTAAAACTCAAGAGGTTCTATCACTGAAATAAAAAAGTCTTTTAATGGATTAAAGGAGATTGGTAGGCTTCCCCAATGGATCAAGCAGTAAAAATTTGCCTGCAATGCAAGAGATTCAGAAGATGAGGATTCAGTCCCCAGGTCTGGAAGTGGCAACCCACTCCAGTATTCTTGCATGGAGAATCCCATGGACAGAGGAGTCTGGTGGGCTACAGTCTGTAGGATCACAAAGTCAGACACGACTAAACACACACACATCTCCAAATTGGTGAGAAAACTTATAGTTTCTGCCACAGTAGATTGAAAAGCCTCTGATTTTCACCACATTTTACCATCTTTCTTCTAAGGGTGAGCCAGTACAGTATCTCTCCCTTCCCTCCATTTTCTGCTGATCTGCACAGTTGTTCCTTTCGGTCTAGAAAAACCCATTTCACATCTAAATCATCTCCCTTAACTTGATCCTCCAAAAATCTGATTAAATGGAAAAGAGGGAATCCATTCTTGCACAGCCTAAAAATAGTACCTTAGGATGAATAAAATACAAGAATTTTAAATATCCAAGTTCCCCCTCTGCATCTTTCTTTCATCACATTTTGTCAGTGGCCCATCTCCTCTCAATCTCTACCTGATCCTTAAGGAAACTCAGAGAAGCTGGAAATATGGTCCTTGAATTATTTAGATTAATTTTTCCTCTTTCTCTAACTGAAAATGTTGATAACTAGTTTTTTGGTGTCTTATCTCTATTATAGACGGAGCAGTCCCTGAAGAAAATACAGTGAAAGTGATACATTCTAAGTTGATGTGATTTGAATCAAGTTTAGGCAGAGACTGGGAGGCTGCCTTCATTTTTATTGGAACATCTCAGCCTAAACCTAGCAACTTGGAGAGATTTGGATTAGGCAGTTCACACAATGCACTCACTCCACCAGCAGCCACGGATGAGCTGGCTGGAAGCAAAGAAAGCGGTGCAGATCTGTGGTAGCTGACGACATCCAGTCACTTGTGCAGGTTATAAGAAAGGGCTTACAAGTCCTGCATCTCACCCTGGAAACTGGATCTTTTATAAGCCATTTTATCTTCCAGTTGTGAAATATATTTGAGGCTATTGCACTTTTTACCAGCTTTTGAATTAAGCACAAAGGCTGAAGATACCCAAAGAAGAAAAAGAGAAGCAAGCTGGGATGAGGCAGAAAGCACTGTTGTGGCCTGGCACCGCCGTCTATACACTTTGGGTTTCTGAAACAGGTCAGGCTGCAAAATCTATCATACAAAACATTTTGAAGTAAATTGAACTAATCTTTTTTTTTTTCCCCTTTGTAGTCAAAATGTGGCCTTGCTTTTAGGTGGACCTGAGAGTTATTACTAATAACTGGTTTCCAAAAGATGGCACCTGTCTGTATATTGACAGAGGTTTTAGCGATTGAAGAGGCTTTAGCGGGCAGCGTGGCCAATCCATTTGTTTTCCCTTTCTCAATAATCAGTGAGTATCACTGCAGGCTCAGTTGGTCTGGCTGATTGATTGTAAAGACAGCCAAAATGAACAGCTCGACCATCTCACAATCTGATCTCCCTGCCATGTATTGACCCAATCCAAGTTACATATGTTACAGTATTTGCAAAGCTGTCACTGTTATAAAACACTTACTGGGTACTTGCAATCGACAGGGGCTTTATGAGAACCCATTAAAATTGGAATCCAACTCACCCTGGCCTGTTTGAGCTTTGAGAATTCTTCTGTATGGGAAGAGGGAAGTGGTTGATTAAATATCTCCACATTCACACAAACACAGCAGTAACAACAATGACAAAACAGATAGCTCTTTCTGAGAATTCCCTGGGATGTGATTCACTGGGCAGGAACTGGGAATGAAAGCAGATACGGAATAACCTTTGGGGGTAGGGGCGTGTGTTTGTTTTTGTTGCTTTTAATCTGTCTTTATTTTTAAAAATCTCAGGATGTGTGGAGTGGAGACCAAACCCCTGGGCCCTTTCTTATCCAAGAAGAGGAGGTGCTGGCATCTGCTGGTAGAGGTGGAAACTGTTCCTAGCAGGAATTTTCTCCTTAACTCAGGAGATGACCTGGTCTGTCTGGAAACTGTCTGCATTTCAGACCCCGTGGCTGATTTATGGTTAAAAGCAAAATGGGTTGTTTGAAATCGTGGAGCCAGTGGTTTGCTTTCATTCCTCTTTCAAGGCTTTGGTTGAATTTAGGATAGATCAGAGAGATCTCTCATTGTACTAAATAAACTCCTAACGATACTGATTGAGCTGCTCAGATGGGACACTACAGGGATGTGGGAAACTCAAGGCCCATTAAATCACTGAGCGCACTTAGCTGAAATTATGATACTCTGGTCATCCGTGGCTAAATGAGGAGCAGAGGTTTAATGAGTGTACCAGGTTAAAAATGAGCCTGTGTCAAGCAGGAATCAGATTCATTAATTAGTACTCCACTTAAACTATTGAGCAGTTTTACTTATCATACTGCTCAGGAAGTGGGAGGCAGGAGAAGCTGGGGAATAAGGATGGCCACCTTTGCTCATGGTCAGATATGAGCCACTCAAATGAGGCTTCAGAGAAGGGAGGGGAGAGAGAGCAGAGCATTCCAACCAATTTTCTCCACTGACTACCAGTAAGTTTGAAAATCTAAAATTCTTGCAGTTTTACTTTTGAGACGGACCATCATGCAGAGTGACAATTCTCTCACTCTTCGTGGAGGGGGTGGGAGGTTCTCCAACCACTAACAATCCTCGCATTCTCAGGCCACTTCTAAGGCTGCAGCCAGTGTGAAAGATGGACTTTCTTTCTGTCCTAGCCTCAAGGGACATATGGACAAAACCAGTCTGTTTCTACAGTAATGGGACGACACCTCCATTTCAATTAGCACCAATTACTTGAACGCTGAGAACTCAAAATGAGGGCTTTGGAGAAATATTGGCTGCCTCTTTCTGTGAGATCTCTGAGCCTCCATCTCAATCTCTTTGAGCCTCCTTTTCTTCATCTCCAAAATCAGGGTAGTAACAATGAACTCAAAAGGATCTGTGGGGATTCCTTACAATCATCTGTATAACTTGCTTCGTTCGTGTCTGGCATTTACTAAGCATTCCACAAACCGACATGATTGCTGTGGTCCACCCTCTACAATAACACCAAAATTGCTCCTTTTCACTTCTGGTTTCAACCACGTGAAGCAATGAACATGAAAAAGAAAAAAAGGAAAAATAGATGTAAAATGCGATTGGTGGAGTTTAGTCTGGTGAACAGCTGCAGGCACTGATTGTTCTCACGTGAGGGGGTCCATTTCTACACACCTGCTGCTCGCTCTCTGTCTGTCTCTCTCTCTCCACACCTCCCATCCTCCCATACCCCTCCACCCTTTCTGTTAGTACTGGAAGAACCTGGTCGTGCCAGCATTTTCTTATTAAAGCAAAGGCATTTTGTCCCTGATTCAGAGAAATCGCAAATGAAACTGTCATAGCCAAGTCTGCAATTTAAAGTCTTTTAAGCTTGTCTGTGACAACTCAATGCTGTGTTCAACATGCTAATCTTCTGATTTTGGTGTCCTGATTTTTTAATTCAAAGAAAGCAGCTGAGTTAGATGTGTATGATTTGACTGATCAGAACCCTCTGCATGCATGAAAGGGATATGTGTGAAGAAAGACCAGTTCTTCCATACAGGGAGTACGGAGGGGATATGCTAGGGTGAATCAAACAGAAATTGGACAACTTTTTTCTCCAAATGGAAATGTGACTAAAAGACTCTTTAAGTCCAGCAACTAGGAATGGTCTTTTTTTTCCCCTCTATAACTATCATATATACATACATACATACACATACACACATATATATAATCACATATATATCAAATATGTATATAGTTATATCACACACATACACCTATGAGCAGATGAGGATGAGTATAAGTGAAAAGAGATTTCTAGCTTCCAACTCACCTCCTCTCTTTGACACCTCCATGTGCATTATATTGCAGGGAACATTATGCCTCACGGTCTCATAGAAACAAAGGAACGCTGAAACAAAGGGACACTTCAGAAAGGCACCGTCCCATATGGATGTGGCGGAAGCCTAACACTGGCAGAAAATTGCGTTTCTACCTTGAAATACACTCCTGTTAATGAGAAGATCATATTGTGAACCAAATATCCTTTCAGATATTAAGCCTTATTTTGAAGTTGTGCCTATTCTGGCAGCTCCAATTCATTCCTTCTCAATTTTTTTTCACCCTTCCTTTAAGTCATCTAATGTTTAAATTCCTAAGAAAAGGTGGTGTTAAAATTAAGTTCCCTGAAGGCAGGGATTTTTTTTTAAAAAAAAGATCAGTTTTGTATTCCCAATCTCTAGCTCAGTGTCTTACACCAACTAGAACCTCGTAGCTTTGATGGGTGAATGAAGGTTTCAGTGGTAGCTTTCAAATATCAGTGGATAAAACACGTTAACTTTTAATAACTTAAAGGTTTTATAAAAGGGAACAATATCTTTCTTACTTGAGAAACTGGGAAACATTGGGAATAATACCATTCTGTCTCTTGGGTCAGCCAAAGTATATAATATAAATATACAAGTATATATACATCCAAGAGAATCATCTGCAAAATGTTCTCTTATTTTCAGAGCAGAGGCACAGATGCACTTTTGAGGTTTCTTTCAGTAAGATGCTTGTTAGCAACTAATTGTGTTTTGAGCAGTTGCAGGGCTAGAAAATACTGTATAGACTCTAAAACAATAAAGAAATAGCTTGAATTATAGCAAAAAAAAAAAAAAAAGACTAATGAAAAGGGATGTAAGAGATATAATGAAAATAAATAGTTCTTCTTCTTCCAACTTCCCTCCAGGGAGCAGGTTATGAAAGATAGCTGGAACAGTAACTGTGGAATAAAATTCTTCCAGGGTAGAAAGTAATTAGAGGTGAGTGAGTACATGAAAGCCCAGGTTTAATTGTTCTTTTTAATACAGTGAAAGAGGGCATTCATTATACAACTTTAAATGAGTGTCCTTTTAATAGAGCCTACCCCCAATAGAATATTATAAATTAATATTTTTATATGTCCTGTAATTATTTGTGGGTAGCACATTTGTAGTGCACTGTACTGGGAGTATATGTTAAAAGTATTAATCAGGTAAATGTCATCACTGAAAATACACAGTTGTTGATACCCCCATGTAAGCATCTTTTTTTATATTTTAATATTCCAAGACCCCCATGAAAAAGATCAATAATCTCTTAAGCTTCTCAAAGTACCTATTTCTAGGTCTAATTCACCCTCTGATTTCTAGATTTCTCTAGAAAGCTGATTTGGGGCCATTTTTGGATCCTGCCAGCAGACAAGACAGTGGATTTTATTTACAACCTCACATTTCTGTTGGCTCCTCAGTGCCTGGAGGGATGCCGTAAACATCCCGGACACTGCTGCCCTAGATATAGCAGCGAGACAGGCTTCACTTTCTCTTGTGTCTAAATGCTTCTCTGGAGCAAGTAGGAATTCTGTGACACAGACGCGTCTTCCTGGGCACAGCGCCCATATGGACATAAATGGTGGCCTTAGGGCACTTTAGGCAATCTGGTTATAAATATCTTCTTACTCCTAAATACTCCACTGACAAGGTGATTGTGTTAGCTAGGTTAAATTAAAAACGAAATATGCTGCTGAACCATGTTAAGCTGTCCTTTTCTTTCCCCTAAGAAATTCCCATATGCTTTTGCAGTTAATATAAATGTGCCCACAGCCTGGAATGTGACTCCAGATACAGTTCCCTTTCAAATTCATCCTAGTGGCCTGGAAATCAGCTGGCTGTAATCCTGAATCAGCCACTGACTCTCCATATGACCTTGGGCAAGTCATTTAACCTCTATGCACCTCGCTTTGCTCATCTATAAAATGGCAATGGTGATAGTATCTATCTTTGAGACTTGCTGGAAGGATCATGAGTTAACACGTGCAATAGGTTCAAAAGGGACATGGTCACATATAAAGGCAATATCAAGTTTTCTATTATTTTCCCTTCAACTCTGCTACTGAACGTTATCAAACAACATATTTACTCCTAGTGAATTTTAGTTTCTCAGAGGGTTGACAGAATGATACAAAACGTGTGTAAGGCTTAAAAAGCTATTCCGAGCTATGTAGGGCTTGCAAAATACCAACTGAAGGGAAGAATTAGCGTAGTAAATAAAACCAAGTAAGATTGAAAGCTGCTAAAGTAATTATTCTTTTAAAATCCTACATTCTCATATTTAGCTTTCAAGAGAAATCTTTATTGTATACATGAGCATGCATACGTGTGCCTATACAGACACACAGCCTCCAACAAAGGCTCCCTCAAGGGATCAAACTTCTAGTAATGATTCCTTGTCAGTACTCCTCTGTGTTTATCATGTGTTTTATGCAACAGAAAATTTTACAGCAGGTATATTCAGTATCTTGTTATATATGATAACTACAGTAACTTTTATTAAAATTATCGATCATGTGCTTATAGTTAGTATGGA
Source organism: Bos javanicus (assembly GCF_032452875.1). NCBI lineage: Eukaryota > Metazoa > Chordata > Mammalia > Artiodactyla > Bovidae > Bos > Bos javanicus. The sequence goes on from NC_083875.1 coordinate 24,956,377, forward strand.
ATTACAAATGCTGCATTTTAGCCCAGATGTGTTTAGAATGGGTGAAACCATCCCTCCTTTTCACAACACAATTCCTTCTTTTACATGCATACAGAGACAGACATCCTCTATCATCTACAAAACCTGGCAAATAAACCCAGTGGCTTTCTAGAGCAGGTGTTGCTGTGTGGTTTGGGGGGCTGGGTAGCTTGAATATATAGTTCTTTTGCAAAAGTAGGCCTTGAGGAGGATGGTGAAACAAGTTAAGACCAGGCAAAATGGGCGCTTTATGGGGCTGTCTCATCAAGCTCGGAGTCAGCTCATCAACACTAAAGATGCTGATGAGTCAGGAAATCAGAGAAGAAGGCTTCAAGTTTCAGTCTCCTGAGACAGGTTGGCCTCAGAGATTTATTTTCAGATCTCCTTTTATTTGTCTTTGCTGCACAGTAAAACTTGGGTGGGCAAAATTCTCCCCATACCAGGGACCCTGTATAGACTGCTGTAGGATTTTATGGGACTGATACTCTGCTCCTTTTTAGAGGGCCATTTATGCCCAGTGTCTTTTCTCCTCTTAGCCAGTCTACATCAGTCTCTAAATCTTCCTCCCCACCTTTGAAAATTTATGGCAGCTTTCAGCCAGGCTTGGCTTAAAGCCATTGACCTCCGTGGCCTGCGTTATTGACCAGAACACAGCATCTTCTGCCCACATAATATATGTCTCTTTATCTCCCTGAAAGGAAAGGAAATGACTCTTGGAATAGCCAGGAACACAATAAAAATGAGAGAGGCTTTCCCATTTTTTTTTTTTTTTGTCTGTGGCGTTTGGCTGTTCAAAAAGCCACACTGGGATTCATGTATGTGCCAGCCAGTGCTTTGAACAGACAGAGCATTGACAGAGCACCCTTAGGAGCAGATATTGAAGGAAAGAAGGCCTGTCCCAAGTAAAGTCCCCATTTCTTAAGTTCTCACACCTTGAGTGGGAGTGGAATAAGCAGCCCTGTGGCAGCAATGCCTCAAAACTGAAGCTATAGACTCACTGACACAGTAAACCCAGAGAGACACTGGGAAAAACACAGCATGACTCACAGACCCCCACAATATCCTGAGGGGCAGGGGGTCACAGGGGCATACAAGGCGGGGTGGACTGGAAGTGCCATGAGCGTTCATCTAGCCCGAGCTCCTAAATCCCCAAGTGAGAAAATCAAGGACCAGCAAGAAGACACAACTTAACCAAGGGCACAGAGCAGAGAGGTGTTAGCAGCGGATGTGTGCTTAGTCGCTCAGTCATGTCTGACTCTTCGCGACCCCACGGACTGTAGCCCGCCAGGCTCCTCTGTGCATGGGGATTCTCCAGGCAAGAATACTGGAGTGGGTTGCCATGCCCTCCTCCAGGGGATCTTCCCAACCCAGGGATCAAACCCAGGTCTCCCACATCGCAGGCAGATTCTTTACCAACTAAGCCATCAAAAAGGCCATTAGCAGTGGAATCCACCACTAAGGTATGAAGTCGGCCACTAAGGTATGACAGTGTCCTTAAAAGTACCCTCCCTCCCCCAGTATTAATTCCCCACAAAATAGAGATGCAGGATGCCATGTAGTAGCAAGTCTCACACATAACAGTCAGCAAGAGCCTCTTGCCTCTCTTTTGAGCTGTTATTTCCTAATGCCAAATGCCCTACTCAAGAATCCTCAGCTGCCCACACAACAGGGTACCAGACGCCTCTCACTATCACCTTTACAGGAGCTGACAGCAGCCAAAGAAAAGCCCCAGAGGGAAACAAAGCACAGAGTGGCACTTAGAACTTTGCAGCCGTGGACAAGTTTCTTACCCTCTAACCTTCCACTTCCGTGGGCACAATGGGAATGGGAGCGCCACCACCCTTCCCAGGGGTGTTGTGAGAAGCGCTAGCTGGCAGAAGTGCTCAGTCAATTTAAGTGCTATTGTTACAGCCTGGGGTTGAGAAAAACTGTGTCGCAGGCATGTGCTGCTGCAAAACACCAGATGAGCTGGAGCATTTTATCTGGGTGTGCCAGGACTTTCTGGGGAAGGGTTCTGGCAGAAGTCATGATTTTTAGCATAGCTGTAATTCACTAAGTTGTTGTTTAGTCACTAAGTCGTGTCTGACCCTTTGTAACCCCGAGGACTGCAGCCCACCAGGTTCCTCTGTCCTTCGGACATTTTTCAGGCAAGAATTAGAGTTGAGTTGTCATTTCCTTCTCCAGGAAGGATCTTCCTAACCCCTGGATCGAACCCAGGTCTCCTGCATTGACAGGCAGATTCTCTACCACCAAGCTACCAGGGAAACCCTAATAGATTACTAAGGGCTGCCTGCTGATGTTCTATCTACTGCGTTAGTCCTCAGGCTTAAAGGGCAGAAAATGTAAGTGGCACCATACACCTTTCAGGAGACCAGAAATATGCTGATACAGTCAGTTCTGTTACATAAACTAGAATCCAGAAGCAAGATTACTAGTAGGACACATTTACCATCTACCTTTTTAGCTCTATGATCTGCCATAAGCAGTCATGTCCATTTAAAAAATCTACCAGGATTAGACACAGCAAGCTCCTTATGAGTTTTTCCATTTCCCATTACCATTTGATGGCTGCTTGTTCCTAAGCTGGGTAAGCAATCTCAAGGAGACAAGCTGAGGCCGATGCCAAAGTTCTAAGATCTGGGGAGGGAAAACTTTGAGATGAGAAAATTCTACCTGGTACCTTTTTTTCGTTGGAAATTCAAAGAAAACATGCATTATTGAATTTTAGGTGTAAAACATCTCAGCCCAGGTCATAAAAACACCAAGGATTCATGGAACCATTGGAAAAGCAGGGTATTAGAGGATCAAACCAGGGGAAGTCATATTTCCTGGTCGTCTAAGTGTCAAAATAAGGAAAAGAAAACTGGAGACTTGTAGGTCCAGGTGAGGTTTTAGTTTCTTGCCTAACCAATAATATTGAAAAATATGAAACTATTTCAGGGTCTGTAGTTAACTCCTTAGGCATTTTAATGAGTCACACTCCTATTCAGGACCATAAAATTTCTCTCAAAAATGAAAGAAAGTGTCAAACTACCGGGATGTTAATAGTACCCTTAAAATTCTGTTCATAAAAGTCAAATGGGACCTTAAAATATTTTTTTTCCTCTTTAAAATCTCTCAGTTTTCTCAGATTTTCTTTGGGGAAATAACATATTAAAGGGACTAATAATTCAATCCTAAAAATTGAGCTTCTACATCATGTTTTTAAAAATCAGTGTCGAACAGTAGGAAATTGGATGAGAAACCCAAATATATACCAAAATGATGGATTAAGCAGACTTTGAAGTTTTTCAAGAATGTCTAATGGCATGGAAAGACAGACACTGTATTAAGAGAATTCTATAAGAGTTTATCTACAACGTTTTAAATTTATGTATACACACAGAAAAAAACTCAAATGGCTAATAGCATTTGAAAAAACTCAAATGTTAATGCTATTAACAGTTGATTTAAGTTCTTTTTCTTATATTAGTATTTGCATTTTAATAATCACATTTCTTTTGTAATACTAAAATTATAATTGTTACTATAAAGATAGTTTCTGTGCAATGTTACTTAATTGCTGAAGAACTAGAAATCTAACCATCTCACTTAGAAGGCTGTTTCACCTGAAGACACCATTGGAACACAGCTTCCATGCCCAGAGAGAAGCACAGGACACATGTATACATATATTAGGTTGTGTTTCTAATAGTGCTTTGTTTGCATAGATAAATGTCATGCACAAAATCTCAACGTACGTGAATAAATTTCAACAGAGAACACTGATTAGTTGCAATCCAGGTGCTCATTAGAAAGTAGTTTCAAGTTCAATGTCACCTAGTAATTCAGTAGCTCAATGGCAAGAAGTTCAATTTTTAAAAATTAAAATTAACACTGATGTTATTTCAAAACAACATCTCCTCCAAATATTCTAAAGTCTATCCCTAGATCAGTCAGGGAGCTGACTTCCCATGGAATTATTTACCCAAATTACCCTTGGGTGTGCACCCCAACTATCTCAGTTGAGAATCACACTAAGGTGGGAAAAGGTGACGTTACAGTAAGGTTGTTGAGAATGTTCCTCACGTCACCATGTTTTCTTCAGAAAGACTTCAGAAATTTCACTGTGACTAAACAGGCTAGATTCTCTCCAAGAATCAGTTTGCTTTCATCTTGGGCGTTATGAATCCACTGACCAGGGGTTCCTTTTCCAACTGCTGCTGCACAGCTCAGAGCCAAATGTGCAGCCCAGCTGCAGCAAATGTGCACATCAATGTGGTGTGCTTCTCAACCTAATTCTTGATTCAATTTTATGTTCCCACCATGTTTTCCTCTCTTTTTGTTCCTTGTTTAGGGGAAAAAAAAAAATTCCAGTGGAGTCATACATGTGTTGGGAGCAAAACAAGGAGAGAAGAACTTAGGGGGAAAAGCAGCAATGCCTTTCCCGTCTGCTCGCTGCCTCCACCCCCCATCGCACTCCCCAGATTCACCCTCTTTTTAACTGTTTGTTTTTAGTACCTTTAGCAGTTACCTCCATAAATCTAGATAAAAGGCTTAACCTCTTTTTCTCCATTTATCAACTTGAGATAATATCTCTAGACACCTTAATATGAAAAGGGAGGATTTAGCTCATTTACTCTAAACCTCCTCCTTTTCCAAATGTTTTATCTTATTCCATTCTTCTACTATTCTTACCTTTGCAATTTTAAATAATATACAAACCTTCCAATCAGAAGCCCCAACTTTCATTTTTTTAATCCATTTATAGTACTGTGAGCTGCCTAATATTTAAAAGTGAAGACAACCTACAATACAGATGCCAGAACAATAAGGCCAAAAATTCTTCATGGTGAATCCCAAATAGTTAAGGAGCCCTAGAAAACATGAAGGATGGTCACACAGGTTAGGTGCATCTCAGACACCAGAGGAGCCTGTTTTATCATGATGTCAAGCCTCATTTATGGCCAAACTTAACATTAGGACTTAAACTGAAGTTTAAACAGTGAGTTGGAGACATCTACCCTGAGACTCAGGTCAGAGTTTATTGTGGTTACTTAAAAGTTTTAGGTTTCAAAAGTTTGTCTTTCCTAAAAATTGTAAGGTGCTGTTAAATACTCCTTTTCAGTAGAGAAGCTTTCTTCACCTCCTCTAGTCTCCTTTTGCCTCCGATCCAAACAATGCTTCAAGGGCTCATGGTGATGGGTTGTGTTGATTTCCACCAGTGGGGGGGGGGGCCTGTACAGGTCTAGCTCCCTGACATCTTCGCCATGATTTACCTTGGTGACTCCCCTCCTATGGGCTCCTCACCCTGAGACACATATCAGATATAAGGGGAGTTAGGGTGGCTCTGGCAAAGATAACAAGGGCAGTGAGCTGGGCATAGCCTCCCACACCATTCAGCACCAGCCTATCCCTGAAAAGACAATAAGGTAGGTCAGGAAGTACAAGGACAGAAGCTGCTAATCAGACAAGAATTAATTCCGCACCCTTGTCTAAGAATGAGGGAGTGTGGTGGGTAGTTGAGAGGAAGCCAGAAGCAGCAAGGTGACGTGGGAGGAGAATCAGGAAATAGTGGAGACTGTTAGAACTGCCCAGGTGTTAGAGTTGGGCTCTAAAGTAGAGGGTGGGGGAGGGGTCAGAAGTATAACAGGATGGCAGGAATTTTTACTAGGGATACACAGGGATCTGAAAAGTTATGCTTAACATGATAACATTTTATGCTTGAAAAACACTGTTAAAAGGAGTACATGACTACTTTGTTCAGAAATTCCTTCAGTGAAAAATCAGAAGTTACATAAGTTGAGAAGCACTACTTTAGAGACAACCTGGGTACTTAATTTAAAATACCTAAATAAATCCTTTGATTCAAATCTGCTGAAATTGGTTACATTTGCCTGCTCTTAATTCTCTAGTATAACAGAAAAAAAAATTATAATTATTTTAAATACCACAACGTTGCTTTAAAAGAAAAAAGAAAGTCAACACTCCCCCCACCCCATCCCCAGTCTGAGCTTTGGCGGCAAGTGAATAAATGAAGCGGTGATTAATTTAAGAGGTGCCAGCAGCTTTGATTTGTTTTCTAGTTTCTTTGAACAGAATGTGCCCTAATTTGTACTTCTGCCCAGTCCCTCTCGACCTTGCCGCTCTTAAGTGCTAATTTTTTTTTTTTTTTTTGCTTTTAGTTCCTCTCCACCCTCTTGAGTGACCTTCAGGCCACTCACCAGTGAAATCTTCCGAAGCAAAGAGTTGGTGCCCACCTGAGGCTCTTAAAACTTGGGTTTGCTCAATAATCATCCAGCAAGGTTGTTAAACATGAAACATGTTTTTCCACCCTACCCTGTCCCTACCCAACAAGAGGGTTAAAGGAGGAACTACCAACCTCTACCACCAGGAAAACCAAATTCCAGGGCCAACAGGAAGACCCCATCCCACATCTCTGAGACTCCTGGCAGCCCTCCCTCCTCCACCCCGAACTCCACGTTCAGAATCTTCTCTTCCACCTCCTCCTCCTCCTCCTCCTCCTCCTCTTCTCCCCAGAGAAGAAAAGGACGTGCGGCCACTCGGTACTCCACAGCCCACACCCCTCGGGGCCACCCCTTGGTTAATTAACGACCACTCTTAAAGGCGCTCATCAAGCAAAAGGAGAAAGTTCTCTGTCTTTAAACCTCTCCGGCAAGGCCAGGCTAACATTTCCTCTCGGAAAGCTCTCCGCCACGATTTTCCCAGGCCTGCACTTGAGTGAAACCCCCAAAGGAAATTACCACTTAAATTAGGCAGGACGTGCCGGCTGCCTGTTTGGCCTCAGCCGCGCATGCCGCCCGGCAGGCTGTACCGGCGGCTCAGGAGCCCGGCTGGGGGCGCCCGGCTGCGCGGGGCGGGGCCGGCGTGCGGATGCTCAAGGCCAGATGCGCGCACACCTAAGTGACTAGGGGCGAGCACATGGGGGAAGACAGGCCTCGGGGGCCCCTGGGGAAACTGACCTCTTTCCTGCCAGGTCCTTCACTGTCCCCCGCCTGTCAGATGGGGGAGACAGAAAATGATGGCTCTGCTTTGGGGCCCAGTTATCCCCATCTTGGAACCTGCTAAGTGCAGAGGGCTCCACAGCCAGACTGTAGGCTCCATGAAAGCAAGGACAGGGGCTATTTTGTTTCACTCCCCGCCTTTTTTTTCTAACCGATATAATTCAATGATTTTTAGTGTGTTCAGGAGGCTGAATAACCACCACCCACCCCCACCAAAAAACCCTCTAGGCATTAGTAGTCATTCCCCCACCTCTTCTCCCCGAACAACTAATCTACTTTCCCTCTAGAATAGATTTGCCTATTCTAGGGGTTTCATATAAATGAAATCTGCTCTATGCAACTTCTCTCACTCAGCATACTATTTAAGATTCATCCACAGTGTAGCATGTGTTAGTACTTCATTTCGTTTCATTGTGGAATCATACCCCATGGTGTGGATTTACCACATTTTGATTATCCATTCATTAGTTGATGAACATTAGGGTTGTTCCTACATCTTGACTATTATGAAGAATGTACTTGAATCTTCATGTACAAGTGTATTAAGGGACAGATAAATCTAGGCATGGACTTGCTGGATCCTCTAGTAGCTCTGTGCTGAACCTTCCAAAAGGATCTGTTTTTATCCACAACTACAGTTCCCAGGTTGATAGCCTAGCCCCTAGGACTTTCTTTAACAAATGGATGGATAGAATTAAATAAGAAATTAGGACTCAAATAAGTGAGATTGAGGTGCCTTTTTTTTTTTAACATGAAAGCATTTTATACCCTATTAAGAGCAACACAAATGGGACTTACTGTAATTCTTAAGAAGAATATGAAAAATAAAGAAGGTCCTAATCTAGGATCTATGGAAGTGCTAACAGGAGGGTGGGGAATCCTCAGAAATTGTCTATGGAATTGTTTGAGTATGTACAGGTGTAGTGTTGTCTTCACACCAGGCAAGAAGAGTGTCTAGTTGTGCCCTGCCCTGGCTGTGCCCCCCTCAACAGGGCATGGTGTCTGGGAGTCTGGCAGACTGTGCCCATTATAAGCCAGCTCTTTCCTTTCATGGTGCAAGGTTCTGCTCTCAAACCCTGGACTTCCCAGCCTAAAAAGCACAAGCGTCTTCCCCAGGGCCACCCTCCTGAGGGTAATCCATGCCACTGTGGTTAAAGGATGGTTGTACACAGAGGTGAGCCTACAGGCCAGGGTTTTATAGCACAGGTGCCCAGGTGGTGCTCCCACAGGGAGGGATGGCAACAGGAGGGATGGAAAGAAAAGAGGGGGCGGGGCAAACTGTGGGCTGCAGGTTAGCAGCTGAGGAATGAGGCCCAGCTCTACTCCCTGCCACCATGTTCCAGTGAGAAATGTCAAGGCCAAGAATTCCAAATATGAACCTGGCCTTCCAGTCTTGGGTTCTTTTGAAGAGCTCTAAAAGGGTGACAGTACTGATTACATAAATGGGCAGAGTAGGACTGAGTGGGACGGGAAAATCTGCAGCATAAGGTACGTGGGCCTGCGTTCCCTCTGTGCTCTGTCCCAGGTCTTGTGAGTGTAAGAGGACCAGTGCACCTGGGGTTTTTTCAAGATGGTACGTGGCTGTCAGATTCCCAAAAGACCCCAAGAAGTCTGCAGTGAAACTCGAAAACAATGAAAAGAATTGAAAATTAAAGAAAACATCAGGGAAGTTAGAAGTTCTGTTTTAGCCCTTCTTTCTCCACATGCAAGCTGAATGAACTTGGGTAACTCCTTACAGTCTTAGTCACTCACACAATGAAATGGAAATAATCCTAGCATATTAAATTCTGTCATAAATAATAATGCAAGGTGTCACTTTAATATTTCCCAGCCTTTTTTTTTTTTTGTTACAGCTCCATCATGACTAGGCCCATAAGATTATTAATGTGGGCTCATAACATTGCTAAAAGCTGAACTTCACTCCATTACAGAAGATCCATGTAAGATGAAATTGGATGGCATAATTTGTCCAAAGTTATTCCACAGTAAATTAGTGGCAGCCAAAAGATATATAATCAAGAATTTCAACATTCCTGCCCAAGCTCTACACAGCACTCTCTCATCTAAGACAAAGAAACGTTGACCATTTCACAACAGGATGTTTTTCTCATAGCTTTGACTCTCTTACATTCAGTAATGTATTTGACTTTCTCCAAATGAATTTATTCCTACTGTTTGTTCCTATACTCTTGTTTAATGGGTCTGTGAATATTATGGTATGTAAATATGAGAAATTTCAGCTGTTGGCCATTATGGCTGATATATAATGGATGATTTTTTTGTTTTACTAAATTAACATGATATTCTATTTCAACATAAGGGGAAAAAAGCTAAATCTCAACTGAAAAGTAACCAGTTTGGTCTGTAATATAAAATAGCCAGTTTAAGTTTTTACTTCTTTCGTCAATGAATTGTTATCATATAGAAATTGTGTAGATACAGAGGACATAATTATTCTAGTGATGGTGGTAGTGACTTGAAGTAGGATGGCCAATTGTCATGGTTGGTCCAGAACTCAGGTCTCCTGGGACGTGGGGTTTTCGTGTTGAATATGGGATGAAGCCTGGCAGGGTGAACCAAAGTGGTTGCTTTGACCTAATTTGAAGGTGATATGCACTGTTTTGTGTATGATTTAAATCTCAAAGTTTTGGTACATTTGTTAATCATTTTAGATATAATTGTCTACATTTACTCCCTTCTGGTTTGAAAAGAATATATGTAGCCAGATAGATTATGTCAGTAGGAAGGATGTCTATAAACTTTAATTAGAACAAGGACATTGAGACGAAACTAAATCCTTAACATTCCAGATAGATTTTTGTATGATAAAATTTTCTCTGTATGTTTCCTGTTATTTGTTATATTTAATATTGAACTATTATATATAGTTATTGCTGAAAAATCCATTTTTAATCGCATTGTTGTATGGAAATTATGTGAGTTTTCACCCTTAATTTTCAACAGGTCAGTTTCACTTTGATTCTTTATTGGCCTCAGTTTGAATGACCATCCATCCAATCAAGATTGCAACCTGGAGTGACCTTGCGCATTTTGCTCTTACTCAGCTGCTGTTTTAATAGCCTATACCTATGGCTAGTGAGTCAGACACGACCGAGTGTGCACACACACATAGATGTTGTCAGTCTGTCTCAAATCGTTTTTTTTTTTTTTTTTAATCTAATGAGCTTTTGCTTTTTGCTCTTTTATTTCACATTCTGTGGTCATAATTTAATGTCTTTTCTTAAAAGCTATTAATCACTCTTGCTCAGCTCTGGTGTCACATGAATTTAATGACTTGCCAAACCCACATCAAAGTAAAAGGGATAAGCTTTCCACACTAACATTTGAATGAAGTTCCCCTCATTAGAAACATTACAAATACAGGCACCCTCAAAGAGTCGGAAAACAAGGGTACAAATCCCAGCTTGACCTCTTTCTGGCTATCTGATTGTGAACAATTATGTGGTGTTTCTGGGACTCTGCTTCCTAAGCTATGGGAAGGTTGGCCTTTTCAGAGGGTCTCAACCTATGGTTTCTGAGTGATATTTAGAGGGTCTGTGGGCTCTCCTAAAATTATAATACACTTAGTTATTCTGTCTATACATGCACCCTCCTACCCCTCGCCAAGAGGATCCAGTGCCTCCTGTACATTCTCAAAGGCATGCATGATCAAAAGATTGAGAACTCTTGAGCCAGATGGTCTTTGAGAAGACTCTGGAGGCAAAGTGTATAATATGCAAGTTTTCAAAAATCATTGTCTTTAGCCTTCTAAAAATCAATTTGCAAAACCTATCAAAACTTCCAAAATGAGGACTGCAAACTGCTTGCTCAGAGGCAGTGGGCATCCTGGTCTCCCGGCTGCGGAAACCCAGTAATGGAAAGAATCCTAAATCAGGGTAGCAAGAAGTTCTCTGGTGTCAGGCTAAGGGATTTGGAGTTAACTTTTCAGATGGGAAGACTTACTGACGGTTTTGAGGAGAGAGGTGACTCAAGGAAAGCATTAATTGGAGGAAGAACAAATTAGAATCCATGCAGCAAATGACAGAGAAAGAGCCTGAGGATGCTGGACCAAAGGAACCCTCTTACAGGTCAGCATTTCCTCCACTGTGTTTCTGGTTACTCTAATGACCTGAGACATATTAATAGGTGTTCCCCCAGAAAAGAGGTGCTGTAGCCAATAATCTAAGAAAATGCTGAGTTAGGAAGTAAGGTTTTCATCATGTGATTCTCAGAACCTCTAATAGAGTTCTACCGAACACAGTATTTTTCCATTTTTAATTGCCCATGACCCTCCTCACCAATGCCACAGTTGAGTTCTGACAGTGAAGAGCATGAGCTATGATAGGCAATGGAAAAATGCTACTGCTGCCACTGCTAATGAGCACTTCGTAAATCACATTTGTTAAAATACTTCATCGCTTTAAGACTTGGATTGCCACCCACAGGACAGCTGTTATAAAGTTCTTGACCTGCAGCTAAAAATCTATTTTATCTTTTCTATACTTTTAAATTTTAATTTTTCACTCAAAGTCTTGGGGATACAAAGGTAGAAAACATCACTTGCCATCTGCTGCTACTACCTTGTTGGGAGGACAGATAAGTGATCAGACACTGCCTACACTTGAGAGGCAGACCCAGAAGCGTCATTGAAATCACCCAGAAAGGACATTTATTCCGACTTTGAGGGCTTGGGGATTAGTCTCAAGATGAGAGGATAAATAAGTCACAAGTTGAAGGGTTAGCCAGAAACTTGCCAGGATGAAAAAGAGAAGAAACAAGAAAGTCTGTGCAAAGCCTTGGAAGTATGAGAACTGGGGAAAGGTGAGCAGTTCTCTGCTGTCAGAAAATGGACTAAAGTCAGAAAGTTAGAAAGATGACACTGGTCAAGTCCTGAAGAGTTACTACATCAAGTGCTCTATGTGCTAGGTCAAAGAATTTTGAAGATACATCTATGGTAGAATTTTCAACTAAGAACATACTAGACTTATATTTTAGAAAGGTCATTCTAAGTCTTTAAGACTCTATTTCCTCCCTATAAAGCAAGAATCACTGCTTCTGAGGGCTAGCTGCCCGGCAAGCTTAGATGCCAACACTATGGCACAAGATTTTTGAGAAAAGAAAGAGCCTTATTGAGAAGTCAACTAGCAAAGAGGCAGGGAGCAAGACTCTCAATCTCCCAGATCCAGTGTTTAGGGTGGAATTTAAGGAGTTGGGCAGAGGCTAATTGGCTAGTCTCAAATCAGCAATCACGCTACTCCTGCAGCTAGAAGCCTTGTTTTCCTTATTGAAGGACTTCGTGCTTTGTAAACAGCTCAGGTGGCAACATTTCTATCCTTGAGTTCTGTAGGCTGAAAATTCCTGGTTCCGGGGTCATTCTTGCAGGGGTGGGTGCAGAGGGTGGGGTGGGGAAAGGCCTCCTGTCTTGCATATGCTCAGTGCTGTGTCTGTAAACTAACTCCAGATTTAACTAATCAGCAATTTATTTAGGGAGGCAAAACCAGTTTACTTTGGTCAGTGGTTTCTGTGCTGTTTCAAGACCTACCTTACAGAACTGTTCTGAAATTAAAGAAATTAGGATCTGTTGAGCACTAGGCCTGATTAATTTTGATGATTAAAATTTTTGTAAACCCTAGTTCTCATTGGAGTCTTCTGATTGGAGAGTCATTAGGGTAGGCAGGGTCAGAAGAAGAGTGGATTCATTTCGGTGACTTTCAAGGGTATAAGCCAGGACTGTCTGGCTTCAAATCTCATGTTTTTTGCTTCCTACCTGACCAGAAACTTCTCCTTCCAACTTTTAAAACTTAAATGGCAACCCACTCCAGTATTCTTGCCTGGAGAATCCCATAGACGGAGGAGCCTGATATGCTACAATCCACAGGGTCGCAAAGAGTCGGACACAACTGAGCAACTTCACTTTCTTTTCTTTCTTTCTTTTCTGGGTTACGAACATCATTTTGGAATCCCCTAAAAACCACACTGGCTTTTCAGAAAGACACTAACAATTCCCTTTTAAGAGAAAAGCTTCTCGATCTCCATACCTTAGCCCAAACTCTCAGTGTGCAACGGATCAACTTAGAAGGTACCAATGGCTTGAAAAGAGCAAGACCCTGCTTCCCTAGGGGAGGAAAGCCTGGCTGTGCTTTTGCAAATTTCCCAGCACAGCCTCACTTTCTCAGCCTAACCAGCTCCCTGGAGTCCCCAAGATGAAAGCTGCCAGGCTTTTCAGGGTGCTGCATGGACTAGCTCCAAGATTCTCGGCTCCCAGTCGGGGTGGGAACCCCTTCCTCATGGAGCTCAGAAGTGCCCGTCCTATGTGAGCTCCAGGAGCACTGAACAAGCGGGAGGGTTTGGTTTGATTCCTTACTGAGCTCAGCACCATGGGACTTTGCAGAAGATATTCTTGAGTTTCAGTTCACAGCCCATTGGATTTCACTTCAACCTGAAAACTCACAGGGAAGGTCAGCTGAAACAACCGAGTCTGGGCACTCTCCCCTTAGAACTGTCAATCACACTGCTGCCACCAAGGACAGGAGGTGGTGAGCCGAGGAACTCGGCCTCTCCTGACCTGGTTTACCCCAAGTGTGTGTGAGAGTTGTGGGGGCACAAGCTGGAAAGGGCAGGACTTTTCGTTTCACACCTGCTTGGGTTTTCCTTATGAAACGTTTCCATCATTGACGCTGAGGTGTTTCCTTAAACCAGGACTCCACCTGATGTAAACAGGCTGCCAATACAGGCCCGAGTGAATGTTAATAACCACTTAGGGGCACTATATATGGGCCAAGTGCTGCACTGAGCCCTTGACTTTCATTTTTCCACGTGATCCTCCAAGTAAAACCCCATGAGCTAGGTGCCATTATCATCAGCATTTAATAGAGGAGGAAACTAAGCTAGAAACTTAGCACAACTGGGATGTAAACCCAGGTAAGCACCACTCAGACTGCACAAGGAATTTTCTGGCAGAGGCCCAGGAAGGCCCCGCTTTAGAAGACTGGAAGCAGGGGACTGCGTGGTCACGGGGCAGGATTCTCTCACCAAGTGAAGTATGGAGGTGCTGATAAAGGCCTTCTGCTGAGGTCCTTTCTGACTCCATGCCTCCCTGGAGCTCTGGCAGTTCCAACTGGAAGAGAGAACTCTGTCCCTCTTCTGCCAGCAGGGAAGCCCCCTCCCCACAGGGATTCGACCTGGAGTCTCCCCTACTCTTGCACTTCCTAAGCATTAATCTCATTAACATTAATGGGAATTGTCCCTGCGCCTCAAGGGGGACATAGACTTCTAATTGCTGCAAAAAGAGGCCTGGGAGACCCCACCCCCGCTGCAACCCCCAACCCCCGAGTCCTTGCGGCAGTCTTCCTTCCCCACTACCCTCACTGGAGCTACAAAGGCCTGGCAGTTGCTCTCCCCAGCTTTGGCAGACCCGCAGTTTAGCACTTGACTTGGTTTCTCAGATGATTAAGTCATTTATAAAATAAAACTCATGGGCTCTTTCCAATGTCCTTTTTTAAAAAAAGCTATCACAGCTGCTGGCTTCTTCTGGCCCCCTCGGAACTCCTTTCTGGTTTCCTTACAGTGAAAGGCCAATTGCAGTGCAGTGTGGAGACATGACAGGTCTGGGGTCCATTTGGTCTGCATTCTTTCAATAAAATCTTTCTTTTTTCCAACCCTGGTCACAAGATTATAACATTCTGATTCAAGTGGTCTGAAGCTGCCTTTTTTTTTTTTTTTTTTTGGTAATACCTGCATGAACAGCACTACTCCCGCCCCTCCCCACCCCCCACCCACAAGTTAATGCAGGTTAAAGCATAGCCTCATTCTGATGTAGGGACAGCTGGCCGGAGACTGGGTGACAACGAAAAAGAATTGCGCCAAGTATCTGGAGCAAATGCTTGCGCTGGGCGTGGGAGAGCCAGGATCATCCCAAGAGCTCTATGTGCGCCCAGTCCACGAGGCCCGAAATGGGGTCGGGCCGGCTTTCCTATGACGGAGGTGCTGAAAAGCCAGCCACGATGTAACTACAGCGGAGAGGAAGCGACACAGAAAATGGTGAAGTCAAACAAAGGGGCAGGAAGAAAAAGCAGAGAAACAAAAGTGTTCCTCTCCCTGCAGGGAGAAAGGACCCGCCGCCGGTGGCCCAACTCAGTCCCCTCCCGCCATCTAGTGGCCATACTGTGTCACTGCAGCGCAGGCTGCTGCGGGCGATCTGGATGCGGGATGCTGCCGGGAGATGGCTCTCTCCCGGTCCCAAGAGAAAATGCATGCGGCGGCGCAAAGGCTCACTTAAGCCAAAATCACGGCCTCGAGAGCAGGCCCTTCTTTGTGGAAGGGCTTGTTTAGATTCGAAATACTGCGCAGTTAAAGAACAGATGTGTGTCCGGCTCATCGGCGGGTTAAGGGACGTTGGGATTGGAAATTCCCCAGCCCCGAGCAATTTCTTTAAAAGGATTCACATGTGTAGCGCACATTTAGCTCTCCCTCAGGAAAAGCCGGCTCTCTAGTAATAGAGATTATTTGTTCCTTCCGTTTTCCGACGCTATCCAGAAGCCAAATATTCTTAAAAGTTTTAAAGCGAATGGAGCAAGGATGATATTAACATGGATTTCTTGGCCGGGATCCATTCCCTAATAGGAGAACCCCAGGTTTTATCCTCATCTAATAACTAGCTTTCCTTTGAAAAATATGTAATTCAGGATCTGGTCATTATTTTTCTGTGCAAGGTTTTACCTATTCCTAAATACAAAATATTTGAGGTTTCTGATGATAAAATCTTGGTACAAGTGTCCACTGATGAGGTAATATAAAATGTGGAGTTTTTCAGCAGTGAGAACTAAGATATTACAAATCAAATACATAATACAAATTAAATACATGTCCATAGTTAAACTTTTATATGTATACCCCAAATGACTGTTTGCTACAGAATTTGATATCCTTCCACACGAAAAATTCTTACCTGTGTTAGACTCTAAGAGAGTATGACAAAAAGTACACACAGTCTCTCAAAACTCTATTTTCTCTGTGCCTATATACACCATGAACGAGTATATATGTAAGCAGCTGTCTGCTTTCCCTAGGCTTCTCTGTGTTCTGATCACTATAAATGTATACACTTTTGACACCGACAGAAAAAGGTACAGCCTAGATCTTTTCACCATACAGTGAAAAGTCCCTGGTGTCTGTTCCCCAGCACAACCATGGAGGTCTGGGACGTCCCCGGCCATTCTGGGGGTGATCATGGAAGCTCCTTTTACTTGAGGCAAGCTATGCTTTATGTAGATACTGCAGACCGAGGGTCCAAGGGTTCTACAGAAACTTCCAGTTAGAGGCATTGGCTTGCTCTGGGGCCAAAACCCCTGCAGTCATTGACTCTATGTGAAGCCTGACCTTCAGAGCACTTAGCATGGCACAGTCAGACGGGCTGCCTTGGTTCTGTCTGTGCTGAAGTCAAAGGGCTGATTCTGTGCTTTCAGAGCCAAACGAACTCAAGGGTAGCAATTACAGGGAAGACAATAGACCCTCATGGAGACAGGAGAGAAGGAAGACGTTGAGGAGTTTGGCAGAAAGTTATTCACTTTGTTTTGTGTTTTACCCTCAGAGGTTTAGTCTTCTTTTCTCCCCCATTTATTCACCCAGGGCCTAACCTTAGGAAATTAACTTCTGAAGGCAAAGAAAGGTATTTATCTTGAGGCAAATAGTATGAGATTCCTGTGGGCTCCTAGGTAGGAATCAGTTGGGAAAATAACTTTTCTGAAGCAGCTATGCCTGTAACAGATGATTGGATACACAGTGGCATTTAATATGGGCTCTTATAAATCAATGGCACCCCACTCCAGTACTCTTGCCTGGAAAATCCCATGGACGGAGGAGCCTGGTGGGCTGCAGTCCATGGGGTCGAGAAGAGTCGGACACGACTGAGCGACTTCATTTTCACTTCTCACTTTCATGCATTGGAGAAGGAAATGGCAACCCACTCCAATGTTCTTGCCTGGAGAATCCCAGGGACAGGGGAGCCTGGTGGGCTACCATCTATGGGGTCGCACAGAGTCGGACACGACTGAAGCGACTTAGCAGCAGCAGCTTATAAATCTTCTTCTAACACTGCAGCCCCAAACTGGGTGCTGCTGCTGCTGCCCACCAGGCTCCGCCATCCCTGGGATTCTCCAGGCAAGAACACTCGAGTGGTTTGCCATTTCCTTCTCCAATGCAGGAAACTAAAAAGTGAAAGTGAAGTCGCTCAGTCGTGTCTGACTCTTATCGACCCCATGGACTGCAGCCTACCAGGCTCCTCCGTCCATGGGATTTTCCAAGCAAGAGTACTGGAGTGGGTGCCATTGCCTTCTCCGATCTGGGTGCTAATACAGCATAACCCTTGAAATCATCAAAGACAGGTGAGTCACTTCTCCCAGTCTCCTCCCAGGTGCCCCAGAATAATGAAAATCACAATTAAGGTGGATGCCCTCATCAGATTCTGCTGGGAAGATGTCTGGAAGCACTGAGCTTCCCACTACCAATGTAGACAGCTAACCAAAGCAGTGATGGAGACTTGACCAAGACAGTATTCTAGAAAGGATAGGGGGCATAAGCCATGAGATAGGAGGAGCAGGGAGCAAGGCAACTGGAAATGGCAAGAGAAGTGAGTGGCAGAGTCCCCAGAAAGCAGCCATGTAGCAGAGCTCTCATCTGACTCCCAAGGCTGTCAGATGACACGGAAACATAGCCGCTCCAGGCCTCTGCCCTCGCCCCCTCTCCTCTCTGTGACCCCTGCCCTGCCCTTCTAGGGATTTGTGAGCCTTCTCCCCCAATGGTCCTTCTTGCTCTCCTCCTTCCAGTGCCCCACCTTCTGTCCGCTATCCCTCCCTGGGGAGTTGGTGCTTCTCCCCAGAAGGGAAGGGAGGAGAGGAAGGAGGGAAATCAAAGATTCTATCCCAGAGAGGGGGAAAGGTGAGATATGAGAAAGGGCAGAAGAAGGGAAGGCAAAGGTTGTGCCTTCATCAGGTGGGGTTGTTTGGGGTCAGGCCCTGAACATCATCCTGCTTAAGAATCCGTTAGGGGAGGACAAGTCAAGGGGGGCCAAAGAAGGAGCCACTAGGGCCAGAAGCAGGACAAGAGATGGAATCCTAGGTGGCCAAGGTAAACGGCGGGGACCCAGGGCCTGGAGGTGCTTCCTGGGGGAATACAGGAGCAGTGTCTCCCTCTGCCCTCTCCTACCCCAGCTTCAGCCCCGGCCTTTTCATTTCATCCCTCTCCCCCACGACAAAAGCTGTGGCCCTGGCCGTGTCATCCTGTTCCTTTGTCTCCTGCATGTTCCCCACCCTTCACCCCCTACTTTTGCACAGACCCCATTACAATAAATTTTAAATAAAAACACAGCCACTGTAAATGACCTTTCAGTCTCAGCTCAGCTGGCTGAGAGGCCACGCTGGCCACTCTCTGCCATTTCTGTTTCCGGAGTCCTCTGCAATTAGCTCAGCGACAACCCCCACCACCTGAGCTGCTGGATGTGTCGCCTGTTCCTTAAAGAAATGGGGACAATTGTGGCACAACAAAATGAGCAAAAGATCACTTCTCTCTCTTCGTGACCCTTGCTACCCTCTTCCCTTTAGAAATGATCCAAATCCTCTATTAATTTGTCTCTGATGTTTAGCAGATGGAATTCTCCAGGGCTGCCCACAGTAATCTCTCTCATCCAACTTGTCTCTCTATTGCACTATGACCTTGTCATTCTTCCATGGGGTGTTTGGACTTGTGACTGCTTCAACCAAGAGGACAGGAGAATTGATCTTTGTGTGGCTTCTGAGGTTGGGTAATAACTGACAAAGGACACATCTCTTGATGTGTGGCTGGGTGGTACAGAGGGTAAAGAGCCGGGGCAGGAACAGCTCTGAGAAGGATGACCATTTTTCCTCATCATGGCCAGGGTACCATATCTCCTCCCATCTAAGATGTGATATACAAAAGAGGGATCATCAACTCAATGAAGGCCCTTAGGGAACAAAAAAACCACCACCACCATGTTATGTGTGTCATCTATTATACAGTACATTATAAGAAACATTAAAATAGGAAATGCACAAAATGCAAAGGAATATGTGAAGTCCTTCATCATGTCTGGACACCTTTCGGTACAGTCTGAAAGTACAGGGAGGAAGATTACTGGATGTTCTAAACTCCTGACTTCACTCGTATATGCAAGCATGATGATTTATCCCCTAGGTGCAGGCCTATGGCCCACAATACATCCAGGGCTATACAAAAATATTTTGATACCTTTTTAAGTCAAAAGAAAAAAAATTTTTAGGCTGAATAGAATGTTTTAATGTAAAATAGGAATATATTAATTTTTATACTGGAACACTCAATTTTTAATATTTAAGCTATTCAAATACTTATAATATTTTAAATTTAATATTGAATGTGTTTGATCTAGGGAAGTCATCGAGAAGCTTACTTGTCTTGATCACCTGCTACAGATGGTTCAACATGAGCAAGCTTGGCTTTTCACCCTCAGTGCCCAGATCCCAGGAAGGATTTTTCCCATTCAGTACTTCCCTCTCTGGAGTCTAGATGGCCCCATTGCTCTAAAGTTAGCTGTGTGAAGTTCTGTGATTTACAAGGACTGTCTGGTGTGGAGCAGGCAGAAGTTCCTTTTTGGTAGAAATAGGATTCTGGGTGCCCTGCTGGAAGCAGGCCTGGGATTTTTCATGGCTGTCATTCTTTTAAACCCTCAGTC